>NW_027187419.1:91200530-91375734 GCF_028583685.1 Petaurus breviceps papuanus | reverse complement strand
AGAGAGAGAGAGAGAGAGAGAGAGAGAGAGAGAGAGAGAGAGAGAGAGAGAGAGGAATAAAATATAGAGGAAACTGAGGTCCAGGGAGATCTAATGTTTTACCAAAGGTTACATAGGGAGTATGTCTCAAAGGCAGTATTTGAACCCATGTCCTTTGTCTTCATAGCCAGTAGACTTTCTGCTAACCCAGGGTATCTACTTCTTTAAGTCTCTCCTTGTCCCCAAACAAATCTCAAAAATTATAAATTGAAGAAAAGCTGCTGATATTCATTAGTGGAGGAAGTTCACAAACGGAATTTTCTGATCTGACAAAATCACTAGTCTGGTCTTTAAAAAAAATAGATAAAAATTTTAGACATAAAGAACCATAGACTTTTAGAGCTTGAAGAGATGTTATAGATCAGGTCCCATCCCTTCACTTCAGAGAAATATAATCACTTCCCTCCTGGCTCACACTATACATGGTAGCTACCTTGACCCTACATAGGAATTCACCTTCCCCGCTTAGCCCTCACCACTTTCCACCTTTCTTTTATATACTATCTTCCATCTTCCCTCATTAACAAATGAGTTCTTTGAGAGCTGGCCCTGTCTTTGTATCCACAACAAGCACAGAGTTTGGTGAATTGTAAGAGCTTAATATAGGTTAATAAAAATAATATAATGATAAATAATAAATAATAAAAAAATAAAAAAGCTTAATAAATGCTTAATAACAGCTAGGTGGTGCCCTGGTTAGAGCACTGGGCCTAGAGTCAAGAAGACCTCATTTCAAATCTGACCTGTCATTGAACCTATGTTTGCTTCAATTCCCTCATATTTAAAATGGGAATAATAATAGCAACTACCTCTCAGCTTCTTGTGAGGGGCAAATGAGACATTTGCAAAGTACTTAGCACAATGTCTGGCACGTATTAGGGTCAATATAAATGGTTATTCCACTCCTCCCCCTAAAAGCCCAGTGCTTAGCACAGTGGTACATAGTAGGTGCTTAACGAATTCTTTTTGATTGATGTAGAATTGACATCTCTTAACACCTGCTTGTCCTGACCAGGTGACTGAATTTCCTCTCCTTCAACTCCGCAAAGAACCTTCATCTGAAACAGTTTCTTCTTGGCACTCATCAGTCAGTCAGTAAATATTTATTAAGGAACTACTGTGTGTCAGGAAACGTGCCAAGTGTGGGGATGCCAAAAGAAGCAAAAGAGAGTCCTTGCCTTCAGGTGGCTCACAATCCAAAGGCATCGGCCAACAAATAATCAGATAAAAACAACAAATTAATGTAAATTATAGAATAGTGTGAGAGAAAGCATTTAGGGAAAACATACATAATTAAAAAAACTTACAGGCAAAAATAACAATTTTATCTTTCATTGGTGAGGTATTGACGAGAAAAAGTGAAGAATAATTTGTAAATTGGTCAGCAGGTTTTTTTCTTGCAAATACACAGAAGTAGATAAAAAAGATTTTCCTTACTTCTCGAGCAATACTAATCTACTTATTTCCATATAACAACTATTTGCCAATGAATATAACTTCTTAAGTGAATCCTTTTTTTCTTGTAAGCAAGTGTAAATATGTATGAACAATTCAGTATATACCATATTCCCTTGAGAAGGTCACTTAACCTTTTGAGGCCTAGCTCCCCTATCCATATAACAAAGGGCTTGTACTAAATATCTCAAAAGTCTCTTTTAACTCTAAATCTGTGATCCCTAATTATAGCCCATAAGCACTTTTAGGTAAAACATATAAGCAGTAAAGGTCTTTCAAAACTACCTAAGATATCAATAAAGATTTGAAACAAATTTATTAGAAATGAAAATATGATGTTATGGTACAATAGCAAAATGAAACCTTCTGGAAGATGGAGATACTAGAGTTTTGAGGTCTTGATTCTGATGAATTAGAAGAGGGAAAGATAGTGAATCTAATTGTTTTTTTAAAGGGAATTATCTTATTTATCTTATTTAAAGCAGTCATTTTCTGGTTTTGAATAGTTTTAAATATCAGTATATGAACAGGTTAGCTCCTTAAACCTTATAGATAGATCAGTTTATACACATGGTGCTTATGATGCTCAAACATGCATACACACAAAGCGTGCTCTTCCTTCTCTTTTAGAAATCAGAGTAACCTAGACTGATTAAGTTCCGTCACTGATTGAGAAAGAAATTTGAAGTCTTGAGATGTTTGTTCAGAGACTTGGCCACCATGTGATAAATATTTTTGCTTTTATTAACCCATGCACATGTTAAGGAGACATCAGTGGGGATGGAGGGAATACTCATACTGATAAATCAAGGATCTTTGAAGTCTTGAATTATGACATGATGAAAGTTCTTGATAGAGGATGGGTAGATGTTCTGGAAGTGGTACTGGCCTGATAACCATGGGGGTGAACAGCCAATGTTTCTTTGAACATAGGCCAGTCCGTATTACAATAGGATAGCCTTAGTTGAAAGATTTTAGGCTTTAAGTTATATGAGAGATGGTAGCTAAAATAAAAATGTTCCTGCAATGAGAAAGAGATAACACCTTAGCTGAGGACTCCATTTGAAGCTGCAAGGCAGAAGAAGAGAGAATTGGCCAAGATGGTGGAGTAGAATCACGTCCTTCCTGCAGCTCCAGTTTCCACCCTCCCCAATCCATGTAAAAAGGGGACTCTAAACAAACTTTGGAGCTTCAGAACCCACAAAATGACACGGAGAAGCTAACCTCCCTCTGAGGACAGCCTGGCAGGCCGGCAGGAATCCAGCACAGTGCTCTGGGAGCCGAGCCCAGCCCCATGACGAGGCTTTAGCCCCCGGGTGGGCCTGACCAGCTGCACAAGAGGGACTCCAGATCAGCAGTACCTGTGGCCATTTCCAGATTTATCAACACATAGACACAAAGGACAAAGTGAGAGGTCAGTGCAGTCTGGACTTTGGGACCAGTAAGTGGGAGTGCGTGGCTTCTACTCCCAGGGCGAAAAGCCTCTGAGACTCAGGCACAGCCAGCCAGTGCCATGTGGCAGCTTCAGCTCCTGGCCTGCAGAGTGTAGGAGGACCAAGCACCAGTCTGAGGGGTAATCGCTCTTGCTTTAACCTGCTTGGATCTGGATTGCAGTCTAGAGTGGAGGTTCTGGGGTGTGTGTCCAGCTTTCCAGAGCGTGTGGGCACCTCTGGCAGCTGAGAAAACCCCAGCGTTTGGGACGAAAGCTCCCCTGTCTGGTGGCAGAGTCTTACTGTGGCAAAAAGCCCAAAAGTCAAGTAATTGAGTGGCAAAATGAGCACGCAAAGGAAACAAAGCAGACAGAAGATTCCAACATTACACTCCTATTTTGGGGATAAGAAGAGCAAGGCATGGAACAGGAGGAAATCAGTGAAGTCAGAACTCCTGCACCAAAAGCTTCAAAGGAAAATACAAGCTGGTTACAGGCCATAGAGGACCTTAAGAAGCAGATAAGAGAAGTGGAGGAAAAATTGAGAAGAGAAATGAGAACAATGCAAGAAAATTATGAAATGAGAGTCAACAGCCTGACTGAAGAAAATAATACCTTAAAAAAAAAGACTGACTCAAATGGCAAAGGAGGCCCAAAAAGGCAATGCGGAGAAGAATGCCTTAAAAAGCCTAATTGGCCAGATGGAAAAAAGAATCTCAAAAGCTCACTGAGGAGAATCATTGCTTCAGAATTAGATAAGAGCAAATGGAAGCTAATGACTTTATGAGAAATCAAGATGCTGTTAAACAGATCCAAAGAAATGAAAGAATAGAAGGCAATGTGAAATATCTCATGGGAAAAACCACTGACCTGGAAAATAGATCCAGGAGAGATAATTTAAAAATTATTGGACTGCCTGAAAGCCATGACCAAAGTAAGAATCTAGAAATCATCCTCCAGGAAGTTCTCAAAGAAAACTGCCCTGATGTTTTAGAATCAGAGGGCAAAATAGAGGTTGAAAGAATCCACTGATCACCTCCTGAAAAAGATCCCAAAAAGAAAACTCCTAGGAATATTATAGCCAGGTTCTGGAATTCCCAGATTAAGGAGAGAATATTATAAGCAGCCAGGAACAAACAATTTGAATATTGTGGAAACACAATCAGGATAACCCAGGATCTAGCAGCTTCTACACTGAGGGATCGAAGGGCTTGGAATATGATATTCCGGAGGGCAAAGGAGCTGGGATTAAAACCAAGAGTCACCTACCCAGCAAAACTGAGTATCATGTTTCAGGGGTCAATATAGTCATTCAGTGGAATAGAGGACTTTCAAGCATTCTTGCTGAAAAAACCAGAGTTGAATAGAAAATTTGACATTCAGATACAAGAAGTAAGAGAAGCATGAGAAGGTAAACAGGGAAAAGGATTCATAAGGAACTTATCAAAGTTGAACTATTAACATCCCTACATGGAAAAACAATCATTGTAACTTATGAAACTTTTCTCAGTAGTTGAAGGGATTAGAAATATATATATATATTTGTCTATATATGAGGGTATATGGGCATATGAATGTGTGTATGTATGTTTACAGGTATACATAGATAGAGGGCACAGGACCAATTTAACAGGAAGGAATGATGCTTAAAAGGTGAAATTAAGAGGTGAGAGGAATATAGTGAGAGGAGATGGGGAGAGACAGATTGGGGTAAACTATCTCATATAGAAGAGGCAAGGGAAAATGGTTACAATGGAGGGGAAGAATAGGAAGGCAAAAGGGAATAGGTCAACATTATTCCCATTGAATTTGGCTTGAGGAGGGAGTAAAATACACACTAAATAGGGTATCTCACCCTCCAGGAGAATAGGGGGGGAAGGGGTTGAGAGGGGGGTGAGGGAAGGGAGGGTAGGCTCGGAGGGAGGGAAATTGGAAGCACTCACTTTTGAAAATAGACGGGATCGAATTAGAGAATAGAACAAGTGGGAGTGGGATAAGAGGGAGGGAAATATAGTCAGTCTTATACAATATATCTACTATGTTATTGTTTTGCATTAGCCACATGTACAACCTATACTGAACTGCTTATCTTCCCAGTAAGGGTGGGTGACAAGGAAGGAAGGGAATGAAAATGGAATTGAAAGTTTTAAAATCAAATATTCAAATATATATGTGTGTGTGTATGTATATATATATATATATATATATATATACTATTATTAATACCATCTTACATGTAATTGGGAAATAAGACATACAGGCACTGAGGCATAGAGATCCACTGGAAAAGTAGAAAGGGGTGTGGGAGAAAATATGGGAGAGAGCAGATTGGAGGAGGGGATATCCTGTGGGACTGCTATTTTGGGGCAGTGGGTAGGGGAGAAACGGGGAGAAAATTTGTAACTCAAAATCTGGCAGAAATGAATGATGTAAATCAGAAGTTAATAAAGCATTTAAAAAAAAAGAAGAAGAGAGAATTTTTTCAACTTTGTGCTCAGTAGAGCCACAGTGACTGGTAATAACCACAGAAACAGTGGAGCAAAACTAAGTAACAACGAAATGAGACTATCAGAACAATGCCCAGCATAGATGACATATCCGTTAGATACTATACCAACTGCACCTCAATTGAAACCAGAGTTAAGTAGGCCCTGTAGGAGCAATGGGATGAAAGGACCAAAAGACATCAACAACCCTTGAAAATTAAAGTGTTGTTACCTCTTGTACACTCCTGAGCCCTACATCTTTCCTTTTTGTGTTCTCCATACAATTCCTCTATGTATATACACTCTTCCCAAAGATGGCAGATGTATTTGTGGGAGAGAGAGCTCCAGGTTTATGGGGCAAATACTGCAAATCACTACATTTCTTGTTCTGCTATTTCATTACATATTATCTTTGCTTTGAGTTAATATCTCTAGTTAACTTGTAAAGTTAAACACATTGGTAGGAGTTCTTAAGCTATAGTTTTAAATGTATCAGATAATAGAATATCTTTAATTTGATGTAGCCTTAGTTTGGGGATGAACTCTTTGAGTTGGATGGCGCCTCAATGTCATATACAGGTTCATCTCCTGGTAGTAGTTATTTTCTTCTAACACTTTCTCTCTAATTCATATAGTATTGATTAGGACACTTGAGTTGTCCAAACTAATTTGGGTAGTAAAGATAACAATAAGGAGATAAAACTCACAATATAGTAGATATTAGTGCTAGTAAAAAGAAACAAAAAAAGATAAAAAAGAAAAAAGGAAAAGGAAAAAGTAACTTCATATATTATCAAAACAAACGAGACATCTATCTACATTAGATGAAAAAAGGAGTAACAGGAGATATAATTAAGAATACAAAACATCTGAACTCATTTTAAGGGAACAATTTTACATATTTAAACATTAGACTATAAGCTTCTTGAAGGCAGGTATATCATGATCATTTTTGATTTTTATATATTCCCTACTTACACAGAGGAAGTGTTTAATAAATGTTCGATGAATTGAATGGTTCATCTATTATTTAATGAAATGTCTGGTTTCCTTTTATCCCTGTATTGTATTCCAATTCTGTATTCCTTTTCCCAAAGTAAAAAACTTAGTGTTATATTTACCTTCTTACTCATTTTTATCATTAAAATAATATTTTATTCCCCCTTCCAATCACACGTAAAAACATTTTAAAATATTTATTGCTTTTTTTTTTTTAAAGTTTTGAGTTCAAAATTCTCTCTCCCTCCCTTATCCCCTCCCTGAGAGAGTAAGCAATCGGATATGCTATACATGTGCCATCATGTAAAACACTTTCATATTAGTCATTTTGTGCAAGAAGGATCCAACAAAAAAATATGGAAATAAATAAAGGAAGGAAGGAATTAAAAAAGAAAGGAAGGAAGAGAGAGAGAAAGAAAAAGAAAATGAAAAATACCATGCTTTTTGGGGATTGTATTTAATCCACTTTATATTTATTAATGCTCTTTGTATCTTGTTTAGTCCTAAATGCTTCTCTTATCCATAGATCTGACAGGTAAAATTTCCATGTTCTACTATGCCTATGGTATAATCCTTTATATGTAAATCATGTTCTAATTTACCTATGATATAACCCTTTATATGTAAATCATGTACATTTTGACCTTATCTTGGTGTAGGGTGTGAGGTGTTGGTCTATACCTAGTTTCTGCTATACTGTTTTCTACTATTTGTAGCAGTTTTTGTTAAATAGTGAGTTTTTATCTGAAAAGCTTGGATCTTTGGCCTTATCAGACACTAGATTACTACGATCTTTTACTACAATGTATAATTTATCTTCTCTATTCTACTTATCCGCAATATATTTTTTAGTTAGTACCAGATTGTTTTTGATAATTACTACTTTATAATACAGTTTGAGATCTGGTATGTCTAGGCTACCGTCCTTCACATTTTTTTTCATTGATTCCCCTGATATTCTTAACCTTTTATTCTTCTAGATGGATTTTGTTACTATTTATTTCTAGCTCTATAAAATATTTTTTGGTAGTTTGATTGGTATGGCATTGAATAAATTCATTAATTTAGGTAGAACTGTCATTTTTATTATATTGACTGCATACCCATGAGCAATTAATATTTTCCAATTGTTTAGATTTGAACATATTTGTATGAAAAAGTGTTCTGTTATTGTGTTCATATAGTTTCTGTATTTGTCTTGGCAGGTAGATTCCCATTAGTTCCTTACTTTTGAGAGTCCACAGTCTCTGTTGTACAGATTATGCTTTGTTTTCTAATCCAGCATACGGCCTTCCATTGACAACTTTGCCTCATCTCCTTAATAAGAACCACTGATAGCATCTACCTCTCTCTCTTGCTCCTTAACTCTTGTTGTAAAACTTCATTTAGGTAAGCCCTTCAATTGCCCATTCCCTATCACCTATCTTTATTGAGTCAGAATAGAAAGTTGAATATAAAGAAATGTGAGTTCCCCTTTTTCTTTGTACTGGGTATCATCTAGTTTCTTTGTGTTATTTTAATCAGGACAGTGTTATCAGAATAAATAGATTTAAAGTATAGGAAAAATATAGAAAATTAAGTAAAAGATTTTTTAGAGTAATGTCAAACTAAGGATACCTGACTGGCTGCATATTGATTTAGAAAGTCACATAGTAACATGATCTATGCTTTATTGTATTTTTATATATTTTGTTAAATATTTCCCAATTACATTTTTATCTGGTTCTGCCTGCACTCTACCTTCCTGCAGGCAGCATGTTTGACATCTTTGCCTTAGAGAATATGTGAAGGGTTATACTTCCAACTCCTAAAATCCTAAATTACCAGCTCACATTGGTGAGCTTTCCCATAATAGTCAACCTATAGGCACAACCAGCTCAAAGCAAATGTATTCAGTAAGAGGGCATAGTAAAAAGAATAGCTACAAGAAATTTCTCCCACAAGGGGCACACTCTTTTTCACACACACAGTGTCTGTGAGAGGAGTGGGCGCAAACTTACTGCAGTTGTGAGGTGCACATATGGAGAGCAGAAGTGGCCAAGGATACTTACTCCTCCAGTATTGCCCCATCTTGAAGTCTTTTTTTCTTCCTGTGGAGTTCTCAAAGTCCCCTGCTGGATGGGTTGCTCAACCGGGGTCCTAAGGTCTGAAAAACTTGTTCATCCATAATTAGCTCTCTTCTTTGCTGCCAAGGGTTCACATGCCTTAAAGCTATTTTCAGGTCTTTAGTGAATCCTTCTATGTCTGTCTGGAGATAATGTTTCTCTCCTTCCTCGACCACACCTAGAGCATTCTCGAATTGACTCTCCATTCACTGGATAGGACATCTTCTGGTGGAGATGGAGGAAAGAAAGATAATTCTCTTCCTGCAGGAGAACTGGTTTTTTTCTCTAGCTACAGAGCTACCCTCTCTGCTCTGGTTTAGCCTGATCCATTATTGCCATGGCTTAGTTACTAAAAGTCCTGAAAGGTATGACCAATTATTATTCATACAATGAAACTGCTACCTTCTGACTTCAATAGATATTCATGCATTCTTTAAGGGAATGAAGCGAACATGAGCACAGGTGAGTACCTCATGAAATGATGGTTGGGGCTAGAGACTTATCAATCAGAAGAGAGGGCTTCAAGGTGAAGGCATTTCCAGGATGAGAAACTGCTAATGAGGAGGTAAAAAATCCAAAGAATGAGCAGTGGCTCTAGCAGTGCATGAACTAGAGCTCTAAATCTCCTCAGAAGCCATTCCCCTCATGGTACAGATAAGAAAATTGAGATTATCTAGGTAGTAAACATCAGAGGTGAAATTTGAACCCAGGACCTTAGGCTTAAATGCCAGTGTTCTTTCCATACTATCTTCCAGAGACCTTTTTCTATATCCTCATCATCCCTGACTAATCTTTAGCTTTTGACATTATTGACTGATGTTGATACATTCTCTTCACTTGATTTCCAGGAAACTACTCTCTCCTAATTCTCTTTCTGCCTTATTTGACCCCTTCTTTGTTTACTTTTAAGGTATATCCTCCTCATCCTTTTCACCATCCTCTTCCTCCTCATTTTCTTTCTCTGTCTCTCTTGGCTCCTAAATCTGTAAATTCCAATCTTGATCTCTCTTTCTGACTCTAGTCCCATATTATTCAGTCTCTTGCAAGATCAGGCACTCTTAACCATTTTGTATCATGAATCCCTTGGCAATCTGTTAAAGCCTATTGATGCATGATCATAATAATGGTTTTAAATAACTTAAGGAAATGCTAAATTTCAGTTAGAGGCTAGTGAAACCAAAGATACATACATATATATTTTTCCCCATTAAAGTTCATGGAGTCCAAGAAGGGGTCTATGGACACCATGTTAACAGCCTCTGTGGTAGGGGTTATCTCCAAGACATTTAAAACTCAGCATAACAAAAATGAAAATTATAAATTTTTCCAAAAGACTCACCCCTTCTTCAAACATCTCCATTTCTGTTAAGGGTAATAAAATGCTCCCTGTTACCCAGATTTATAACCTTGTCATATTTGCCTTTTCTCTCTCACTCATTTAAAGTTTACAAGTTTATTGATGTTACTTGTCTGACATCACTAATATTCATTCCCTTTTCTTCATTCTAGTGGTCACTCTCCTCCTTCAGACTCTCATCTCATCTTACTTATACTATTGTAATGCCCTCCTAATTGGTCCCTCTCCTTCCAGGCTCTCCTTTCTGTCATCTATCCTTCACACAGCTGCTAAAACATCTCCTTAAAGCATAAATCTAATCATGTCATTTCCTTGCTCAAAAATATTAGTAAGTTGCGTATTTCATCTAAGATACAAAAACCAACCCCAAACTAAAAACTCAGCATGGTACTTAAAACTTTAATACTCTGGAACCAAATCACCTTTCCAGCCTATATGTAACTCCTTTTTTGCACTGCCTATACTCCACCGAAGAAGATTTACTAGTTATTTCTCAGTCTCAAAATTCCATCTCCCTCCACTATATATGTGCACAAGTCATTCCCTTTGTCCGGGATGAATTCCTTCCTCACCTCTTCATCATAAAATCCCTAACTCAAATTATCTTTGATTTTCTTATCTATGTATGACTTCTTTGTTCCTACCCTCAAGTAGAATGTACTTGAGCACAAAGATGGTTTTCATTTTTGTTTTTATATTCCTGACACCAGATACAATCCTTACACACATACCAAGAGCTTAAAATATTTATTGAATTTAATTGATTTGAATTGGATTGAATGTGGTTCTTTCTTCCTGAAGCAACACTGCTAGCACCACTGGTTTAACATTTTCTATAAACTATAAATAAAACTGTGGTTTCTTCCCCAATACATTGAAAAAATGAACAGAATAAAATAGAACATATGAAAAAATTGAACATTCAGGTTTATTGTCTCCTCTTAAAGCCCATTCACAGTTGTATCTCCAGCTGTTGCTACTGAACCCATGACTTTAGAAGGTCACATGGATCTTCTCTATGCCTTAATATCCTGTTGAGCAGAACCAAAAGTGTATGTGTGTGTGTGTGTGTGTGTGTGTGTGTGTGTGTGTGTGTAGGTATAGGAGAGGGGTAATGTCTAGTTTTAGTGTTATTCAGCAGTGTGCTACAGAATAGAGGGAATAGGATTACTTTTTAAAAATCCCAACAGAAAGCAAAGCTTCTTTCTTTGTTATTTGCTTCCTTAAGCACCCACTCTGAAACTTATATGGCAGTTAGTCAAGTAGATGTTGACAGTGATAGTCAAGTATGATATTGCTATTAGGCATGATATAGTGAGTGACATTACCAAAGTAAGTGAAGTGATGATGGGTTTCCATGTTGGAACACAAATGTTAGGAATTTAGTGGAGTTCCTTTAGCCAGGGAGCAGGTGGGAAATGTAGTTTTTCCTAGCTGAAAGAGAGGACTGAAGGATCATGGGAGGTAGAGAATAATAGGGTTGGTGGGGAGAGCCTGAGAACCTTTGAGCCCCTCTAAGAGAACTCAGGGCACCTATGTGACACAGTGAATAGAGTACTGGGTCTAAAGTCAGGAACTCATCTTCCAGAGTTCAAATTTGACCTCAGTCACTTAGAAATTATGTGACCCTGAGCTAAGAAAATCCCAACTATGGTCACATAGAGTTGGTCGTGACTCAACAACAAAAGGAGCTGGATTGTAGATATGCACCAATATAAGCAGCCAGTGAATTGCTATGTTTCCTATGTGATGTGGACCTTCCCCTGAGAACTGGGCAAAGGGGGACTCTAGGCTTAACCAGCAGTCTATGATGAATCTCTCTCCTGTTTCCTCCACTTCTCTCTTCCTCACCTTCCCCCTGACCCTCCTCCCACAAACATTGGGACAGTGTAGTGTGTTTGTCAAGTGGAAGAAGGTTTTATTTCTCAGTAGGTGGCTTTTTAAGACCCTTTCTTAGAAAATATAGATGTTTTGGTTAAAATAACAGAGGAAAAAACAATTCTAGAAAAACACCTTATGGAATCATAGAAACCCAGGGAACTCATACAATAATAGTTTTACACTATAGATAAGCGAGTTTTTTTTTTTTTCAGAAAACAGAATCTGACAAGTGAGCAAGGTTATTTTTAAAGCTCTGCAGATAGTCTAACATTTTTTCCAATTACCCTCCTCCACACACATAAGCAGAGAGTTCTTTTCACAGAATAAACTGAGCCATCACCCTATCATTGATCAGAATGTTAATTTCCACCTTTGTAGCAAATGTTTTCCTTAATTAGTGTGTGGGGGCGGCTATTGAGAGGGTCTTACTATGACATGGGTGGGAGGTACATGCACTTTTTTGAGGGCAAAATTTGGCCCAAAGATTTTTTTTTCCAACTCAAATAATTCTGTAATTTCTTTAATGTCAGATGATCTGTTTATGGTGACTAGATTTTCATCTTTTTTTTTCCTCCTTCACTTCTAAGTTGTGACAATTATATATAAAAAATAACCAATAACAAAAAACCAAAAACTCTATAGTGAGGAGAATGAACATAGTTGGATCTTCAGGTACTTGAAAGAATTGTGCATGAAAAAATGTGGATTATGTGGATTAGGAAAAAAAAAAGATTTACCTGCCTGGTTTCTATTGAACATATTTACCCTCAGACAGAGAGAAGTATCAGATCTAGTACAGGGTGGTCTGATAGAATAACAAGTGATGGATTGTGGAAGTATAAACTGAGCTGTGGGTCCTGAATCTCTGCCTCAGAAAATCTAACTCTGAGGAGGTAGGGAAAAGGAAAAAAAAAGTCTGCCTTTCTTTCCACCCTCACAGGACATCAAAGCTGAGCAAATGACCCCATCTGACCCTAAATGGAAATCATAGGATCATTGATTTAGAGGTAGATGAGACCTGAGAAGCTATTTTTCAGATGGGGAAATTGAGGCCCATTGGTGAGTGATTTAGCTAAGGCTACATAGATTATAAGCCTCAAAAGCAGGATTTGAACCCAGCTATTCTGACTCTAGAGTTAGGGCTGTACCTACTGTTCAATGTTATTTCCTTAATCTTTTAAAATGCAATTAAATTATATTTTTAAAATGTGGGCAAATATCTCATTTTTAAAACATCATTATTTCAAGATGTCTAGACCATACCTGCATAACTTGGAAGTAGGTAGGGGCTAAATTAGAATAAATTAACCTTCTTTGGATTTCAGATACCTTAGGCTGCAGGTAGATTGAAGATGGTAGGTTGCTGTGGGTCATGCGACAAAGAGGAGAGTGCTCGGTGGCAACTTTACATTTTTCTTTATTGGGCAGCAAGCTGTGTGTGGGCCTTATATTGTTTAGGCCTGGTCTAGACACATCCTTTCTGCCATATTCTTACAATCTAATTGTTTGATTAAAGAATTACTGATATTTGATGCTTAGCAGGAAGTCCTTTGTCCCTATTGAATCGCAGATATATTCTGGGGCATTAGAGGAGTTGGTTAAACATTCTCAGATTACAAATCATAGTAGGAATCTAACCCAGCATGCAACTGAAATGCATGTTCTACATTTGGAATGATAAAGAAACAGCTTTCCTGTTTTGGCCTACCTTACATTCATTGCTCATGTAGAAAAGTTCAAAATTTAATTCACTTTTGCAATTGGGAATGTGGACATTTTAAAAAACACAACATTGAGTGCTGTTCTTCTCAGTCTTTAGAGAGTCTCTGGTGGTGCAGTTAAGAGAGTGCTGACCCTGGAACCAGGAAGACCTGAGTTCAAATTTGGTCCTAGTCATTTACTAGCTGTGTGACCCTGGGCAAATCACTTAGTTTCTCTTTGCCTCAGATTTCTCAATTAAAATGAAATAATAATAGCCCCCATGTCCCAGGGTTGTTGTGAGGATCAAATGGGATATTTGCAAAAGTGTTAAGCACGGTCACAGTGCCTGGAACACAGCAAATAAATGTTTATTCCTTTCCTCTCTTTCTATTACAAGAGGACTTCTCATACTAGTCCCTAGGATTTTATTTACAACTAGATATTTTCTATAATACACATCTAGCCATGTCTTCCTCTACAGTGTTATACAACATGATAGGATGTGATGTGAACTAAGAACACAACCTTCTGGAAAAGGAGGATTAGAAAGACTCCTGTCTTACTCCAAAAGAGATCCACATTGGGCAGCCAGGTAGCACAGTGAGTAAGAGCACTGGCTCCAGTGTTGGGATGACCTGGGATCGAATCCAGGCTCAAACACTTAGCACCCAATACAGAAATAACTGGCTGTGTAACCCTGAGCAAGTTAATTAACCCCAATTGCTTAGGAGTGGCAAGGTGGCTCAGCTAGTAAGAGCACCGGCTCCAGTGTTGGGATGACCTGGGATCGAATCTGGGCTCAGACACTTAGCACCACACCCAGAAATAACTGGCCGTGTAACCCTGAGCAAGTTACTTAACTCCAATTGCTTAAAAAAAAAAAAGAAATCCACATTAATTGCCTTTGAAGTTGCCAGTGGAATAGTTTGGCTCTTTCAACTGGCATCTATAAGGAGAAGTGCCACCATTTGCATGTGACTGAGATCTCTGACTCCAGTAGCTCATTCATAATTACTTTTAGAGTTGTTCAGTCAGGAATATGGGTGGGTAAGAATAAGGCAGCTTCATAAATCTGTATATGCCATAATTTGTATCAATTAGATGGTCGAGAAGAGGCTTCCAGCACAAGTGGATCTCCTTTTACACAAGAGACATATTTTTGTAAGGTGGTATGTAAAGTGATATTTTCCCCCAAATGTTTATATTTATTCACATTTAAATGAGACTGTTCTGGAATAAAGTCAATTGCACCATCCTCCATCTATGGTTTGTTTTATTTGGTCTACTCACATTTTATAGAACAATAAGGGCTTGGTAAGTTAGCACATCTAGTTTCTTCAACATACACTAATAATAATAGGGTAGTTTTGATCATGAAAAAAAAACTGGACTCCAGTTTTAGAGTAATGAGTAGCCAGAACTAATGTGAAAGTTGTTGATTTTCACAGATGCAACTAAAACCAGCTGATGTTAGCTTACTAAAGTGGGGACTCAGAGCAGAAAGTTGATTTATTAATTTATTAATTCAACATCCTACTCAATGAAGTAATAATTTCTACAGCATTCCTGAAAGGTGTTCTTCTTACTACTGGTAGAAAAATTCTGGTGAGGAGCAGTGAGGCAGTGAGGGATAGCGCATAGAATCCTAACTTGGAATCATGACGATCAGGGTTCAAATACAACTTCTAACATCTACTAACTATGTGATACTGGGTAAGTCACATAACCTTTCTTTATCTATAAAATGGGGAAATAAAAGGTAATAAAATGTACCTTGGGGCAGCTAGGTGGTACAGTAATTAATGCACTGGGTTTAGAATCAGAGTGACCAGAGTTCAAATTTGATCTAAGACACTTACTAACTGTGTGGCTCTGGGCAAGTCACTTAGTCCCTGCCTGTATAAAACTGGAGAAGGAAATAGCAAATCACTCCAGTTTCTTTGACAAGAAAACCCCATGGACAATATTAAAAATGCTAAAAAGAACATCAACAAAAAAAACATGGAAACATGACATCGGAAGATGAGCCCCTCAGCTGATTTGCTATGGTCCACAAGGTCCCAAGGATTTGAACATGACTGAACATTTGAACAACAATATGTACCTCACAGAATTATGAGATTCAAATGAGATAATGTCTATAAAGCTCTTTGCCAATTTCAGTGTATATAAAGTACTTTGCAGATATATATATATATATATATACGTACATGTATATATATATGTATATATAAATATAAGCTAGTACTTGAAGAGAGAGTGGTGGTGGATGAAATGCTGGATGTGGATTCAGGAAACTTTTGAGTTCGAATCTTAACTTTGACACTTATTAACTATGTTTTCCTGGGCAAGTCACTTAAACTCTCTTTCCAGTTCCTCATCTGTGAAATGTGGAAAATAATAGCAACTATTTCACAGGGCTTTTGAGTGGATTAAATGAGAAAATGTATGCAAAAGCATTTTGTAAACTCAAAACATATTTCTTCTCTTCCTCCTTGTACCTTTATCTTCTTCCTACTTCTCTCCTTAACCACAAGAAAAAAAAGTAACCCATTCCATTAATGGAAAGTTGTAATTGTTAGAAAATATTACATTATATTGAATGTTAACATTCTGTTTAAAATGTGGTACCCCAATTTGGACACAATGTTCCCCATATCATCTAATTGATGCAGAGTCCAATGGGAGTTCCTTTGACCTGGATACTTTACTTCCTTTAACATAACCTTTACATAACATAGCATTACATTAGAACTTTTAGCAACCATATCATATTGCTGGTTTACAACAAACTTGTGGTCAAATACAACTTTCCTATGTCTTTCACCTGAACTATGGTTTTCTCATTCTCTACTTACATAATTATCATTTAGACATGTAAACCCAGGATTTTACAACAAATTCCTTTTAAAGCTCCTCTTACTGGAGAATTGTTCCAGTCTATTGAAATAATTCTGAATCTTGATTACGAAATCTGTTGTATTAGCTTGAGGAAAAAAGCCTGCTGTGGGGAATGTCAAAGATTTAGTAAGAGATGTGAGATAAGAAGACTGAGAATTCAGATTCTTTCAGGAGTTACTGGTGATAATCACTGTCTATTGAGTCAATTTTTCTGAGCCAAATAAAATATCTGAAGGGAACTGAAACATAAGAAATTTTTTGAATTGAGTATAATGGAGATTCCAGACATTCAGAAGATATGTTTTCTTTTCGAAAGAATTGAAATATAATGCAGTGTCATGTCCAAATTCCAAATGGTGTTATTTGCTTAACTGAATTATCTCTTTTAGTGGATTGCATCAGTTTTCCACACTTTCTATCTTAAGTGGTTCTGTATTATTGGTTGCTCAATGTTGAGTAGCTGGTATCTTACAATCTACATGTGATTGTGTTCACTGGGGCTTAATGGAAAGGGCAGTGAACTGGAAATTAGGATTTCAAGTTCTGTCTGCTAAATTAACTGCATCTTGGACAGATCTCTTCATCTTAGGTTGTAATTTCTGTATCTTTAAAACGATGTAGTTGGAATAGATAAGAGGTTCTTAACGTGATACACTTGATTTAAAAATATTTTGATAAATATATTTCAATATACTTATTTACTTGGTTACCCTATATATTATTTAATGCATTTAAGAACATTAATCTGAACAGTACCCATAGGCTTCAACAGACTGCCAAGAGGATCAAGGATTCAAAAAATTAAGAACCCCATGGACTAGATCATCTCTAAAGTTTTTTTTTTTCTAAATTCTAAGATTCCTTAAGCTTTAAACTCCACCCTCCCAAACCATCCCTCCCTGAACAGGTGACCTCAGCTTCTACTTTGCTGAGAAGTTTGAGACCATTAGTCATGAGCTCCCTCTTCTCCTCACCTTAAAACCTCTCTCTATTTTTTCCCCTATGTTCTTCTTCTTCCCTCTGCTCTCAAAGGATGAGCTTACCTTCTTCCCTGACAAAATTAATCCTTCCACCTTTGCCCTTGATCCCTATTCCCTCTTGTTTCTAGGATGTTGATCATCCTTCCTTTTCTGATCATCAATCTCTTCTTTTCTACTCACTTCTTCCCCTGTGCCTACAAACATGCTTCGGTTTCCCTTATCATGAAAATCAAATAGATAAAAACCTTCCTTTCTTCTTACTATGCTTTTAAGCTTTCTGCTCTCCCTTTCACTTCTAAATTGTAAGTAGAAATACGAGATATTTTAGGTTATTTAGTTTAGATTAATTTACTAGTAACTTAGTAAATAATTATTTAAAAATAATTTTACTTCACCTTCAATTCCTCTCTGCTCACTCATTTCTGAACTACTAGATGCTCTATCATTGTGTATGACAGAGCCAACCTCCCAAGAGGACATTGGCATCCTAAGAGGGCACATGACCTCCTAATTGTCAGATCTTATGGCTTCTTCTCGTGACTTTTCTGACCTGTTTGATTCCCACCTCCTTTATGATCTTCTCCCATGGCTAGCATGACATCACTCTCTCTGTTGGTTTTCCTTTTACCTCTCTGACAGTTCCTTCTTGTTTTCTGCTAGTTTCTGTTCTTTATCCTATCCAGCATTGCTGAATTGCTTCCAAAGCCCTATTTTCTCTTTACATTTTGTGTTTTTTGTGAGTTCATACATTCCCATGGTTTCAAATGTTATCTCTATATGAGTGACTCCAAAATCTAAAATGATATCTCACTTTTACCAAAAGTTGCTGTACCTACTTGTTACACATCTCCATCTGATTGTCCTACTGATATATCAAACTCATTGTGCTAAAAAAAAACTGAACAAAATTTCTCTCCCAATACCTTCTCTCTTTCCCATCTCCTCATATCTTTTGATATCACTGACATTCTGCCAGTCTGAAAATTTGAGTTATCTTGGACTTTTACTCCCTCCTTTTCCCATCCAATTAATCACTAATTCCTAGAAATTCTGAGGTATTCCTTGCATCCATCCCTTTCTTTGCACTCCTGCTGCTGCTGCTACTCCACTTTGAGTCTTTATTACTGCTCATCTGTATTTGTTTAATAGTCATGTAATTTGTCTCCCTTCCTCCCGATAATCTACTCTTCACAATCCTGTGAAAGAAGTCTTCTTAATGTCCAAATCTAATGATTTTATTCTTATTCACTCCCCTTAACTGACTTCGTATTAAAAATCAAATAAAATACAAATTCCTAATCTGATATTCAAGACTCCAGTTTATACTACCTTCCATTTAGACTACCTTCTCTCTCTCCCTCCCTCCCCTTTTTTATTTACCTTCTGCACTCTAGACAAATTGAACTATTAGCTCTTTTCTGGTTTCATTCAGCATCCTCCCACTTCGATGCTTTTGCTCCCATTCTGTATTTTGAACACCTCTCTTCCACCTCTATTTACTGAAATTCCACTTTTTATAATCTACTGATTCTCCTTTGGGTTCCCCTCTTAGATGGTACCTCTTTTTGAAGCTGTCCTTGATCTCTCTGTTTTTCCTTCCCACTCCTGGTCAAAGTGATCCTTTCTTTTTCTGATGTCTCAGGCTATTCTCTTTGAATTCTCTTCCCTTTATCACTTTATAACTTGCATTATAATTATTTCTGTGCATGTCTCACTCTCTGCTAGAATGTAAACTCCTTGTGAACTATGTACCCCTTCATCTTCATACTGTACCCACAACCCTTAGTCGAATATCTTGTAAGGTAGTCAGTGCTCAATGGAGTTTGTTTAGATTGAATTAAATGCGCAGGTTTACAGAATTTTAGAAATGAAAGATAGCATTAGGTTCAATTTCTTGAAGGCTACAATACAATCACATGTTCTGTCTAAACCATGATACAACATATGTGACCTGTGAATACAATGAATAAAGAAAAAATCCACCATATTCTCTCCTTATATCAGAGAAATGCACTGAAAGGCAGCCAGGAATGAGAGAAAGGGAGAGAGAAAGAGAGCTGCCTATAGAATCAAGTGGTCCTGATTTCAAGTCAAGCCATTAATACCTATAGATTATGTGAATTAGGATAAGTCACTTAACCTCTCAGTTTCCAGGACTGTCTCAGACTGTAGGTAGCAGACCAGATAGTGATCTGCATTGGTACAGGGAGTTCCCATGCTAGGAGTTCCTACAACAGTGATGCCAAATCCAAATAGAAACAAGGGCCAAGAAACTGTACATAAGGATCCCTGCAGTCACATATTGACTTAGAAAACTGCTTATTGACATTATGTATATCTTATTCTCTTTTTAATTTTTTGGAATATTTTCCAATTACATTTTGATCTGGTTGTGACCACACTCCAATTTTGTGGCCCACATCTTTGACATCTCTCTCCTACACTTATGGAATTATGTTTGGTCCATCAAAAGTTAGAAATGTGGTATTTATCAAAGATAACCATGAATCAAGCACTATGTGCTTGGAGACAATTCAGATAGTATCCAATCATCTTAAATGATGTCAAAAATTCTCAAATTTTTACTTTATAAAAAGGTTATACTCAACTCTTTTGGAGGTTTGAAGGATGCTGGGAAATCAGATGATCAGGGAAATCTTTAACAGGACCAAATTTCTGCTATTCAAATGACATGATGAACAGTTTATGAATTCAGATTAGAGTGTGACTCAGCTGGTAAGAATTGTGTGTGTGCATGCATGTATGTATGTTTGTATGTATAGATTCTACAGTTCACAGCTGAACCTAATTTGCTTAACAAAAATAGAGAATAAAATCCCTAAGTTAAAGTATTAATGAGTAAACTGCCCATGAAACTTTTGTCTCTGGCATTGCTTCATATTTTATGCCTCATTTGAACATCATGTGGTTGTCATGAAGGAATGTCATGAGGCCAACATTAGCAGAATGGCATTTTTAATCAAATTGTAACAATTATATTACATAAATGATTACATATTAATTGTAATATAATTACAATTAATTACAAAAATAATTACATAAATAATATTACATGTTGTGATATTTGCCATTAAAAGCCTGGTAAAAATTGCCCATTATCCCAATAATTCACGTTTTTTAAAAAAATGAATGCTTTCTTCAGAAATTCTCAAAATTGGAGTGAAAGTTGTTGTTGGTTTTGTGTGTGTGTGTGTGTGTGCACGTGTGTGCACACATGCACATTGGCAAAGCAGGCTTGAAATATGTCATTGAAAAGAAGAAGTGCTGGTTAGATAGGAAGAATAAGAAATAACCCAAGGATATCCTGCATGACCCTTAAGATGTTGACAGAACTTGAGGAAACTCTTTAGAACATTGGATTGGTCTTCTGTGGTAAACTTATAGGAAGTCAAGGACAAGCATTTCATTGAATGAGTAGGCATGAAACAAATGAATGTGATTTATTATATTGATTAATGCATCAAATGCATTAATATATAATATATATGAGTAACTGGAAAAATGCTCACTTACAGGCGATCCCTCATCCCTTTGAGGATTTTATTTTACACGGGTAAAAACAAATTAACAAAACCCCTTTTTCACTTTTGCTGTGCTTCTTCGACTGTCACTTTAGAGTTTAAGGAAGAAACCCATGGTTTAATTATGAGTCATGTATCATGACTCAAAGGGAAAAGGTCAAGTGTGGATTCATTGTAATCTCCTTGAGAGAAGGGTCAGGGATTGTACACATTTGTACCTTCCATAGTACCCAGGACAATGTGATAGACAATCAGTAAATATTTGTTAAACGAGTACATTTTTGGCTGTGTCATCTCATTGGTTTTGAAGTTTAATACAATGGAGGGTTAGTTGATTTGGTGGTGGCAAAGCTGTCTATATCATTCATTTTCAGCTTTGACTAAATTCACCAATTTGCTCCTTTTACAGTTTGTCATTTCCCTTTATTTTACTTCATGATTTTCCAGTTGAGGTACCCTTTCCCTCTCTCTGTTAGATTTTTCTTTTTTACTTCATCATCACTTATCTCTCTTTCCAGCTAAAGCATTAGTAATAATAGCTATTGTTTGGAGAAGGAAGAAATATAAGACTTTGGGAATTTAATTTATGATTACTCACATATCTTTTTATTCATATAGACCAAAAATACTTCCAGTATATTCTAGTTATGGTTAACTTCTTTTGACCATTTATATATAACATTCCAATCAGTTGTTTTTCATTTTTCCCAATGATATTTGACCAAAGAGGTATATTGATTATAAATCAGTATCTTGCAAAAGAAGAGATACCAATAGCGAATTTGGCATATTTTTGTTTTAAATTAAGACACATTTTAATAATATAAATAATTTATAAAAATATAATATAATATAAAATCCTGGTAAATTTATGAATTTAGGACAAGTAAGTTCTTGTTGACTTATGAATTCTAATAACTTCCAGTAGCAGGTAGGTCTGAGTATATTCCAAGAGGACAATATATATGTTACCGTGAATTTTTAGACTGTGGGGCAGCAAGGTGGTATAGTGGATAGAATGCTGGTCCTGAAGTCAGGAAGACTCATCTTTGTAAGTTAAATTCTGGCCACAGAACCTTCCTAGCAATGTGACCCACTGCAAGTCACTTACCCTTGTTTGACTCAGTTTCATCTATAAAATAAGCTGGGCAAGGAAATGGCAAACTACATTAGTATCTTTGCTAAGAAAGCCCCACATAGCATCCTGAAAAATTAGACATGGCCAAAATGACAGAACAAAAACTTTAGGTTATCATATCCTTGAAGGCAATCTAGATCTCACTGTTAAAAAATTTCCCCAGTATTTATTAAGATATACTATCCATAGTAGGCTCTTAACACATTTGCTGAATTCTGAATGAATTAATTTATTTTAAGATAATAAATGGAGATAATTTTTAAGTGCCTAGCACAGTGTCTGGCACATAGTAGGTGCTATATAAATGCTAAATATTATTATTAATAATAATATTATTTTATTATAGTGTCATAATGATAGTAATCTGTAATCTAAGAATACATCATTGCATTAGATATTGTTCAAAGTTCTCTAAGCAGTAATGGCTTTGGTTGGCGCTTCATCATAGCTCACATTTGAATATTCTTAAATTATCCATTCAACTATGTCCTGGCTTACAAAATACAGCATGCTGACATTTTGTTTTGAATTGTCACACACAATAAGCAAGCGGAAAATTAAAAAAAAAAGCCACTAAACCATACTGGTACTATTCTGTGCTTTGACTGATTCAGCCTTTCTGTATTCAACTGTATTATTCACTGTTTTTAAAATGATTTACTTATCAATATATTTTGAAACAGGAGACTTCCATTGTTTCTAGATCCAGTATTATTGAATACTCATGTTTACTTACTGAAGAACATTTCACTTGGAATAGAAATACAAAACATTAGTGTAGGCTTTGTTAAATTTGCCATTTCTCTGATATATGAAAAGTACTTGAGATAAGGACAGCATTTCAATTGTATTGAAAAGCCCCAGAAACTCTCCAAGTAAATAAAGACTTTTATTTGTCATTTTCATTTGTTAAACTGGCAAATTGATTCAGAATTCTTTGTTAGAGTTAAATTTCACAGATTCTTTCCAAGATTATCTTTGCCCTCCCATATCCAGAGATATGTCAGTGCCTATTAGTAGGTTAGTTTTCATTTTTTGTATATGAAAGATATGTCTACATATCATATATATATATATTTACATAATTTATATATATATATACATATGTAAGTTTTCTTATCTTCATATTATTGGAATGGAAATGTTAATGATGTTGAAGGAAAAGACCTGCAATATGTCACAGAAACAAAAATTTAAATAATTTACTAATATCATGTAGGCATACTTTTCATCCTATTTTTCAAGTTTCTTGGCACTTGAATGAATGAAAGGTGTCATTTTGAATTTTGAAATACATTTAAAAAATTCTGATAAGGTTCTCAAACTTTTTTTGACACATGAAACCTCCCTTGCTGTATTCCTACAGTTAATAATGCTATAATAATAGACCAAAAAATATCTTTTTTTTTGTCTTCTACTTTCCATTAGTGTTAACAGCACGACTATTCTCCTATCACCTAGGGTCACAACCTTGAGTCCATCTTTGATTGTTATCTCTCTTTCTACCTTGCATCTAGGACCTTACTATATCCTGCCATTTCTTTCTTTCATAATATTTCAAAAGCCAGTTCCTTCCTTTTGGTTCCTACTACCAAGACCCCAATACACTCTCTTTTTATTTTATTTCT
Source organism: Petaurus breviceps papuanus (assembly GCF_028583685.1). NCBI lineage: Eukaryota > Metazoa > Chordata > Mammalia > Diprotodontia > Petauridae > Petaurus > Petaurus breviceps. The sequence goes on along the minus strand of NW_027187419.1, from coordinate 91,352,093 downwards.
GCTCCAACTGAAGCAATCGTCTGCATTCTGGCCTCCCTAATGCTTATCTTTCTCCTTCCATCCCAACTAGTATCCTACGGGAAAGTTCAGATATCTATGGACAGGTCTAAACAGGAAGAGAAACTGACTTGTTACAAACAGATGTGTAAAGAAATAAAAAGATCCACTTACTTTATGGTGGGTGGCTACACAAACACTCTCTACTGTTTACTTATTGTCTTCTCATATCATTTTCTTCCTTAATAAATGAGAATGATTTGTTCAGATAGTCCACAAACCAAAAAATATAGTTACAAAGAAAAATAACCAATATATAGTGCTACTTCCAGAAGTCAAAGTGATATCTTCTTGTATATAGCTTCTACACAATTCTACTTATGGTCATTGAATAATCTGTGTGGTGCCGTTCACAAAAATATATTGCAACCCTGTCAGTGACATGATCTTTATAGAGGAAGATTTATATATAGGTTGAACAATTTCATTGGTCAAGCTATCATTCCTTTCTTCAAATGTTATTTGCTCCCCAAACTTTCCCGAATCATGTTAGATAAAGAATACTCAACAGTTTCAAGCATCATTGTCAAACTATCCCTTTTCCTCCTACAGTCTATATTAGCAAAAGTAAATAAAAACAACAAAAAGCTTTTAGATGAAAAATTCCATATATTTTTATCTTAGGTTTAAATAGAAGATAGAATTGGGCAAGGGATACTGTCTTTTTATGTACTTTGTTTTGCTCCCAGTTATATAGTGTAAATTTAAGATACTAGAGGCAGAAAAAGCCCAGGCTTTAGAGTGAAAGGACCAGAATTCAAATACAACCTTTGTCTTTTACCCTATGAGACCTTGGTGAGTTACTTAATTTCCATTGGTCTTAGTTTCCCCCTCTGTAAAATGAATAGGTTGGATTGACTGGCCTTTGAGGGCTTTTCCAAGTTTGATCCTATTCTAAGAACTCTATGGTATTCTAAGATCTCTATAATTTCTATTTTGTGGGAGGTTTAGTTTACGAGCTACATTACCTGACAAAAGTGTCCATATAAGCAGTCATACTGAAGTGCTGATTCTGTTATTTGATTTGGGATTAAGCAGTCTGTTGCAAGCCATCTGTTTCCCTATGCATGTGTCCTTGAGAGGTTAGATTTCTACAGATATTGCCCCATAACTTTAACTGGTATTTGAGAGATCAGAATTAGCTCAGACATATGCCACTGAAATTACCAGCCTATCCTGGAGGACTGTCCAGACTCTGACACCAGTGGCCAAATTAGAGAAAAGTTTACTTTTACCCCCTATATTGTTGCTGATTCAGAATCCTGCTGCTTTTGGCCATGAGCCATGCATGAGGCTCAGGAGTGCCTTGACTGACAAAGTTTAAAATCAGTTGAAGCTCAGCGAGTATATGAATGGGACATGTTACCTCTTCAAGTTATGTTTCCTGATGTGTCTTGGAGAACCTGGCCTAGCCCTGATTACACTGCTAATGCACCTACTATTTGCACATGCCCAATAGCTTCCTAAAGCTGATGCTTTGAAATGTGAAAATGGACACTGCAGAAAATATTTATCTAAGAGGTTACATGCACCTACATGTGCAATGTGAAGAACTGAGTCAATCATTGAGTTATTTCAGTCAAATGAAAGAACTCTGCCTGAATTAACTGTATATATAAGGCAAAAATATCTGTATACAGAAGTGATTGATTTAAAAAAAAATGCTATCTTAAATAAATGGGAAGATCCACCCAAAGAAGACTATTTTGGATTCTTTGGAATGTCCCCAGGGAGATGTCTTTTACGAGTATGTGTATAGGGGGTGGCCAGGTGGCTCAGTGAGTAAGAGCACCGGCCCCAGTGTCGGGATGATCTGGGATCGAATCTGGGCTCAGATACTTAGCACCACACCCAGAAATAACTGGCCGTGTAACCTTGAGCAAGTTACTTAACCCTGATTGCTTAAAAAAAAAAAGAGCATGTATGTAGGCATCTCTTTGTGTCTCTGTGTTATATTCCTTCTGAATTATACTCCTTCTGAAATTGGGAATCTGTATCCTCTGCTCTTCATTCCAGATGAGTGAACTTAATGCTAGAAGTGACCAGATGGGAGAAGAAGGAAGGAAGACAAAATAGATCATAAAGGGACTTGCTTCTTTGTTGCTTGCCCATCTTTCTACATTTACTGTTTCTGTTAGCCTTTTGGAACTATGAACAAATTGGTCTCACGAGTATCACAGGGGATCCATAAATAGGGAATGGAAGAAGTAGACAGGTGGGGAATAGGTAAAAATTAGGAGGCTCTGAGAAAGGAATGGGCAATGAGAAACTAGCTATAAGGAAAGTCAGAACATTTGACATCTTCACAACTTCCTTAGACACAGGGTCTAGAGAGTCAGTATAAAAATGTCTTACTGAACATCATTCTTGTATCTTATATAAAACTGTGGTTGAAAATATTGTACAACATATTACTCAACATCCTTTTATACAAAGACCCATGAAAGAAATTTTTGCTTATGTTTAGGCAGACAATTTTTAAAAATGTAGATGAATTTGTATATTTCCAATTTTGGAAAGTTAAAATGTCATAATGTTTCTTGTATTTTTTTTCTTTTGCCCTTATTGGCTAAAAGACCTTAGGCAAGATTTATTGTCCAGTTGTGTGAAGTTGCTGGATTCTAGTACCTGAAAGTCCTTATTCCCTCTTCTTCTTTTATTTTTAAAAATTAATCAAAATGTTTATTGATAAATTTTACTTTAAACAAAATAATCAAATAAGAACATCCCTGAAAGTTTTTACAGCAAACACAAAAAAGTGATTGCAATTCTCACAGGCAGCCAGGGCCTTTCATTACCATTATTAAAAGAAGAGTATATGCTATAATTTTTAGACAGTAATGATCAGCATTGTGCTTTTTATTTTGCCTAAATTTTGTTGCTGTTTAATATTGTGTGCATTTACATAATTGTAGTCAGTGTATTTGTGGTTCTTTTGGCTTTGTTTTCTTCACTTTTCATTACTTTATATGTCTTCCTATTTTAAAATTAGTTCTTCATAGTTGTTTTTTTAGGATGTACATTATTCCTTAGGATTCCATGTTATTAATATATCACAGTATTGTCCAACTATTCCACAACTGTCGGACCTTTTGGCCTTAGCTTTTTTTCTGTTGCAAAGAGTCCTAATGTGAATATTTTGTAAAAAAAAATGTCTTTTCTTCCTGTTACTAACCAGCTTAGTGTATAAACTTTATAGTGGGATTATTGAAGCAAAGGGTATAAACATATTTATAATTTTTATTACATAATTCTGTAGTTTCACCTACATTAAGTCTTTTCTCACCCTCCCAGTGACTCACCCACCTCCAGTTACCTTGGATTGATTTTGTAAATGCTTATGTCTGCAGCTGTTTTCTCCTCAGTAGAATGCATGCTCTTTTAGGGCAGGGACTGTTTCATTCTTGTCTTTGTCTCTCCAGTGTCTGGAATACACTGTTTATAGACTGATAGTTCTTTCCAAAGTGGTTGGAACAATTCATAGCTCCACCTGCAGCAAATTAGAACATTTTTCTGCTTTGAGATGGAGTCTCTTGTTTTATCCTTAAGCATCTTAAGGCAGTTTTGTGTCATGTCTTTGTGAGCCATCTGAAGGCCTTTTGGAGGCAGACAAGGTATACTTTTAACTAGATAAAAATGAAGTCTGTGTATAGTTCTGTAACTTTTCTAGTTGGATCATAAAGATTATTTCCTGGGTATTATCTTCAACTGAGCTAATTCAATCTAAGCTAATAAGACAGTGGTAACTGTCTTATTGTAATTAAGTATTTTATGAAAATGGATATTTGTATACATAAATTGGTTGATATTATATATTTTCTACATCCATAATTATATATTGAATGACCACTATGTGCATCACATCATTTTATTCTCTAACTCAGAGATATTAAAACTGAGACTTGTAGGTCCCTTGGAGGCTGCAAAACTCCTGAACCAGATTGAAACATAACTGGGAAATGCTTAATAAAATAAGTAAAAATAAAGTACAAGATAGATAATATTAATTTGTGGTTTTCTACATAAATATTTTGCCAGCAGGGATCAATTTTTATCTGAGTTCGATACCACTGTTCTAAAGTAATTCCTTTAAGTAGTGGCTTCTAGTGAATTTAAAATACAATTTGGCCCATGCATTTTTATTTCCTTACAAGTTTTCAGCAAAATATCAGTTGCATAAATGTGAAAAGCTCTAACACATACTCTGATGTTGTGTGGACTACATTTTATACTAACTTTCAAAAACATGTTTACTGGATTTGAAGTACAGATCGTTATGCTTAAGAGAATGCCAACAGCATTGTTGGGGAGTATGATGCCAATGTAGTTACAATGTGGTAACATTGAGGGTAGCTATCCTTCCATATGGCTCTAAGACTTTGGCATAGAGGAGTATGAGTTTCATACTTAGTACTTAGATCCAAGAGTTCTATTGAATGCCGGAATGATTGGGGAAAAATGAGAACAGTCCCTTTTCTTGAAGAATATACAAACTACAGGGAATATATAGCATTGTACCCCTATAAGTATTTGTTATATAGATGAAAGATTTATGTACTCACATATATGTGCTTATTCATATTTACATGAATTATAAATAAATACAAAATATATATCAAATATTTTTTTTTGAGGGGGAAGTGCCAACAATTGGGGAGAAGGTGTCAACAAATATTTTGTAGGAGGTGATGCAAGCTGTGCCTCACATGGAACAAGGGATTCAAAAAGGAAGAAGTGAGGAAGAGGGAGATTGTACCAACTGTAATGGGAATGTAAATTTTAAAGATCTTCCTTGCCCCTAGGCTAAAGTCCACCTTTAGCCTGGGGTGGGAGGCTTGTTTTTCAGTAGATACTACTTGATTGGCCAGTGAGTCAATAAGGTTGTTACATTCTCTGAGCCAGGAGAAGGCTATATAAGCCCTGATGTGTAGCTTTTTTTTAGGGCTCACTCTGAGAAGTGTTCTCTGATTTGATGTGGATTCTGGGAGGCCGTTGTCCAGAGCCCCCCCAGCTTTGAAAAACCCAGATGTTGAAACCCAGATGTTGATTGGGTATGGATGTAATGGTTGGACAGTTTGGAAATCTGTCTACTTGATCTGTTTCTGTCTTGATAATTCTGCCTGTATACTTTGAAGTTCAGGGTGCTGACCTTTTTCCCCTGAACGAGGTAAATGATATATGTTTGACTGATTAAAGTAAGCTTGTTAACCCATTTTGAGTTGCTTTCCTTTATCAAAGCAGATCCAAGAACCTGTGGTGGCAGCAAACCCTGAGGATGCTTGGGGTGCTTGCTGCTTCACCAACCAATTTTTGCAAACCAAGGAAATGGAAGATGGAATGTTGTGTAGGTGGAACACAGTAAGCCAGTTTGGTTGGAACATAGAATCTATAAAAAGAAGTAATGTGTAATGTTTGGAAAGATAGTTTTGGAGCCTGCTCAAGGGGGGGCTTTAAATGGGAAACAGAGGAATTGATATTTTAGTATTAAAGGCATCATGGAGCCACTGAAGATTCTTGAGAATGACAGTGACATACTGCAAGGTTAATGGAATATATGATCTTCCCTATCAATTAATAGGCCTCACATGGAGCCCTGACACAGAGCCAATTAGGCTCTTTCCATATCTTTCCAATTAAGCAGATTTCCAAGCTTCCCATGCTAAACCAATCAAGTTCGCAGTCCTTGTTTGGAAACTGTATATATTGTATTGCTTGGAGGTAGGAACTTGCCTAGGGAAACTTGTTTTCAGGGGAGCTTGAGGGAGAGAAAATACTTGAGATGTCAGTTTTCCCTGGACTGGTGATAAGTACCTTGTTAAATCTCGCTTTCTGGTACCTCAATAGCGATGTTTCAAATATTTTGGCTTGATCTTGGTTAAAAAGAGTTTGTTATATTTTGTGAACTAACCCTGGAAATATGTGTGTATATTCATAGCAGCTGCTTTGGATATTGCATTGGCATTATACATACTTAGGCTTGTGCTTTAGAAATAACAATATGGTAGTTGTGTAGAAGGTATAGTAGAGGAGGGAGAGCCTGGAGGCAGAGAAATCAACAAGAAGGCTACTGCAGTACTCCAGTGCCACTTTTTGTAGAGGCCTGTCATGGTCCACCTAATTGCTGGTGACTTCCACTCTAAGGTTACCTCATATCCACTCTGTATCTATCTTATATATAACTATTAGAATGTAGGTTCCTTGACAAGAGAGCATATTTAATTTTTGTTTTTGTATACTCAGGACTTAGCACAGAATAGCTATTTAATAAATGCTTGCTGTTTGATTGTTTATGAGAACAAATAGGAGTCTGAACTAGGCTACTGTTTGTTTGAGTCAAAAGAAAAGTGTAGATGTGAAATATATTCTGAAGACAGAATCGACAGACTTTAGTAATTGATTGAATATAGGGGTTAAAGGAGAGGGAAGAGCTGAGAATGATTCTGAGGTTGTAAATGTAGGTGAGTGGAAGAATGGTAGTGTCCTTGACAGAAAAAAGAAAGGTAAAAAGAGGCCTAGGTTGGTGGGGCAGGAATAGAAGAATATGAGTTATGTTTTAGAAAGTTTGGGTTTGGAATGACTGAGAAATTGAGGTGGAGGTGTTAAATAGGTACTAAGTAGTACTGGTAATAGTGACATAGGACTGGAATAGGAGAAAAATGAAATATGAGTATGTTTTGGGAGTCATCTGCATAGTAGTGATAATTGGGCACATGCTGCCTGATAAGGTCACCAAGAGAGAGTATAGAGAAAGAATAAAAGGGAACCTTATACAGAACCCCACAGTAATCCTAGAAGGTAGGGGCTGTGAATGATGATCCAGCAAAGTAGAATGTGGATAGTCAGAAAATCAAACAGGTGGGAGCAGAACCAGAACTGTATTCTATGATTTTATGAATAAGGAGTAATGGTGAATAAGGGACAAGAAAGCACGGGATCCTAAAACAGCTCATCTGTATATTAGAATGGATTGCAGCTAGCCAGTCAATCAACAAGGATTTATTAAGAGCTTACTATGTACTAAATACTGTGCTAAATGCTAAGGAAACCAAGAAAAGCAAAGATGACCCCTTCTCTCGAGGAGTTCACATTCAAATGGGGAAGGAATGGTGAACAGCATGCATTTAACAACACACACATAAAGACACAAAATACACATGTATGTATATATATATGTATGTATATGTTTATATGTGTGTGTATAATATGCATACATACATACATTTTACATATATATAAATATATATATATATATATATATATATATATATATATATATATAGAGAGAGAGAGAGAGAGAGAGAGAGAGAGAGAGAGAGAGAGAGAGAAAAGATGGAAGTTAATCTCAGGAGAAGGCATTAGTAACTGGGTGTTCATGTCTACTTGGCTAGATGAATGTAAAGGAAGGGAAGATGAATGTGAAAATTATATATTAAGTTTAATGAGATGAAAGAAGAAGTAAAATTCTGCAATAGAGACCTGATAAAGAAAAATTTCCAGGCAATGTGGAGCCAAGATGGTAGACTAGCAGGAAGTAAAGAAGTAAGATCCCTCATTCACTACCTTCCACCTCCCAAATAGCAACCAAGAGCACCAAAATTGTCCAAACAGATCTAGAAAACACAAGACCAAATCTTGATGGAGAAATAAATCCAAGAAAAAAAGTCACAGTGAATCCCTTTTCTAGGCCATGTTGGCACAGACAGAGAAGTCTAGAGACACTGGAGAAGGGGTTCTGTCCAAAAGCAAGAGATCGTGATGAGTAGAGCACTTTAGATAAAGGGAGAAGTTGTGCTGCTCCACGGCAAAAATATGTCTGAGGCTGATACAGGGGGACAATATGGGATCAGGTGCCAACTGGCAGCTTTGTCACCCTTTACTCAATTTTGGGTCACAGATTCAGGGCAGACTGAGGAGGGAACCTGCACTGAAGGATGTCATTCTGGATGTAAGTACTAGCTGCAGGTACAGGGGGTATATCCAGAAGGAGCAAAATCAGAAGCAGGCTTATATCTCAGGAGCAGAATGGAATCTTAGTCCCTGCTTCTAGTCCATTCTGAAGCCTGAAGAGGAATAACCAGAGAAGAAATCCCAGGTCAAAGGTAAACTTTCAGTTCTATCGCTCTGAACCAGTAGAGCTTCTTAGCTGACCGATAGTACCTTAGTCTAGCAGCAGTCTACTCTTTTTCAGATACAAACCGGTCAAGAAGTTATAGATTTCAGATGAAGGGGCCAGTATATGAACTTTGCCATGGATCAGACTACTTTGGGATAACTGAAAGCTTGTAACTCCTCAGATTGAACTCTCTCTAAGATACTGGAATGACATGACACTCAGTACCCTAAGAAAACAGCAATAGGACCAGCCCAGACTTTCCTTACAGAAGTATGCAGAGTCTTGTCCTAATAATACCTGAAGTCATGAAGTAGGCTTGAAGAATTATCAAAAAAAAAGAATCCCACCATAAAAAGCTATTATTGTGATAGGGATTCTCATGACACAAACCAAGAAGAGATTGACTTCAAAACATTGAAAAGCCTCAAAGAGAAACACAGATTGTACATAAATTCAGCTAGAATTCTTGGAAGAGATGAAATAAAGTTTAAAAACAAGAATTAATTTTTTTTATAAATGAAATGAGATCATTTGAGGGAAATGTAAAAAAGAAATGAGAATATGGAAGGAAGAATTGGAAAGAGAATTAACAGCTTGGCGCAAAAGGTAAAAAATGTTGTCCAACAATAAATTCACTTAAAATAAGAATAGGCAACATAGAAGCCAGTCACTCTAAGAGACAACAAGAAATTTTAAACAAAATCAAAAGAATGAAAAATTGAAGAAAATATAAGATATCAGCAAAAACAACTCACCTAGAAAACAGATCAAGAGGAAAAAAATAATATTCACTGAACTATATGAATGCCATGACAAAAAAGAGCCTAGACATCATAATTCAAGAAATCTTAAAAGAAAACTGCTCAGATCTTTTAAAACCAGAGGAAAAAGTGGAATTAGAATAATTTCCTGAAAGAAACTACAAGATAAAAGGTCACAGATATATCACAGCTAAAATCCTGAACTTCTAGGTCAAAGCAAAATATACCACAAGTAGACAGAAAGAATTCATGTATCAAGGAAGCATAGTGAGTATCAACCATGATTTAACAATTCCATAAAGGAGCAAAGCACTTGGGAAATGATATTACAGAATGCAAAGGATATGGGCTCACAGCCATGAGTAACATACCCAACAAAACTGAGTATAATATTACAGAGGAAAAATAAGTCTTTAATGAAGTAGAGGTCTTCCAAGAATTCCCAACAAAAGAACTTTGAGTTCAAACATAGAAATTAAGGAAACTTGAGATAAATTTGATCAACCATAAGAGACTAAACAAGGGAAAACTGCTTTCATTCCAATATGGAGAGATCATACATGTGTTTTCTTTTAACTCTTTCATTATTAGGTTATAGAAGAAGTCTAATTACCCAGGTCTGGGAGTGATTCTATTACGTCTTGATCACCTTAAGAGAAGAATGGAAAGAGATAGAAAGAGGAATACACTGGGGCAGGGGAGGAAGTGAGGAGGGTCAAAGGGAAAGGAAAGGCAGGAAAACTTATCTTACATTATAAGGGTAAGTAGAAATCTATACAAACAAAGAGGAAATGGTGAAGGTATTAGCTGATGAACCTCATTCTCACTGGAATTGGTCAAAGAAAGGAAGAATATACACAAACAGATTTGGGTATAGAAATACACTTCATTCAACAGGAAAATAGAAGAATAAGGGAGAAGAGAGAAGAGGGAATTAGAAGCAGAGAGTAGATTAAGGAAAGGATTAGTCCTAAGCAAAATGAAGGACATGCAAATGACATAACATCTTTTTGAGGTGGCGAAGAATGGAAATCTGAGGGGGTATCCATAAATTGGGGAAACTGTTACATGCATATATACGTACATATATGTGTGTGTTTGTGTATGAAGAGGGAGAAAGAAATGATGATCAAGAGAAGAGAGGGAGTTAAAAGTGTGAGTGTGTGTGTGTAATGGAATACTATTGTATTAAAAAAAATAATGAAGGAAGTAGTTTCAGAGAAACCTGAGACTTCTATGAACTGATACAGAGTGAATTGAACAGGACCAGAAAAATTTATACAAATGACAATGATATTGTAAAGAAAACATCCTTGAACAAATTAGGAAACCTGATTAGTGTGATGAACAACTATTTTTTCATAGGAATAATGATGAAACATGCTATTCTCCTCCTGATAGGGAAGTGAGAGACTCTGAGTGAAGAATGAGACATTTCTTTAGACATAATCAATGTAGAAATATGTTTTGCTTAAATACACACAATTGTAAGAGGTGTTTGTTTTTTCTTTTATTCTCAGTTGGAGGCGGGGTTTTGTAGGAGGAAAAGAAGGTGAATTTTAGATGACTGAAAATAAAATAAGAATTTTCCCTAGATCCTTCTTTATGAAGGTCATTACATATATCTGCAATATTTCATCTAATCTATCCCCTTCATTTTTCAGATAAGGAAATGGAGGCCAAGAGAGATTAAGTGACTTGCTCTAGGTCAAACAAATGCCCTTAATTTATAAATCCAATGACCTTTTTTCAGTCCTCATTTTTCTTTATCTCAATTTAGTCCTTGACACTTTGATCATTCTTTTTTTCCTGGATGCTCTCTCCAAATTTTCATGAACTTGCTCTCCCCTGATTTTTCCTACTTGTGTGATCACTCCTTAATTTTCTTTGGTGAAGCACCCTCTATGTCCCATCCCAGATCCAGCATTTAAAATGAGGTCCCCAGGCTCCAGAATGACTATTCTTTCCACAGCACTACCTTGTCTCTTTGCTTCTTCTTACTTCCTAATCCTAATGAAGACACCTCAGAAACTGGAAAAATGCTACAAATCAGAGTTTAGGGTTTTGGGTTTTTTTTTGGTTAATTGTCTAGACTTAAAGAGTCAGAGACAATGTTACACCATCAAACTCCTTCAGGGAAGGGGGAAGTCAATGATTACAGGAAAGAAAAACAAAACTTACTTCCATATTAATTTTTCCTTAGACTTTTCTAATTTGCTCTCTCAAATGTTCCTATTGATTGTGTAATTTCTAGATCCAATGACTTTCTTTTATTGGTCACTCTTTCTGATCCTCTTTAACATTTGACTCTGTTGAATAACCATTTTTTTTATTTCCTCTCCTCCTTCGGTTTTTGAGACAACACACTTTTCTGGAGCTGCCTTTGTGTCCTTTCCATCACTTTGTATTACACTGCATTCAGCAAGAATTTAATAGTGTGTGCTCGTTTTGCATCCTTCTTTTATCCTTTCAACGTTTCAAGGTAAGGAGACTACCTGGTATATAGTGGAAAGAACTCTGGGTTTGGCATCAGAGGACCAGGCTCAGATATTGGACCTGGTAACTATTTGTGTGATTTGAGGACAAATGACTTCCCATTTTTTGATGCCAGTTTCTTTTTCTAGAACATTGGCAGTGGGGCAGACTAGCTGATCTCTATAGCCCTTTCCACCAGAAAAATCTATGATAAGCAAGGGTTCCTCAAAGTTCTGTTCTTGACTATTTTCTGTCTTTCATTTTTTCAGTCTTCTTTACTCCCTTTGCTGTATTCTACAATCCACCAACAGCGACCTTCTGACTTGCTATTCATCATACAAGTCACTCATTCTCCTGACTATGCCCTTTCACTGGCTGCCCCACCATGCCTCGAATACTCACCTGCCTCCTTTTTCCTCCTGGCTTCCTTAGTCAACTCCAATATCATTCTCTGAGAAGTCTTTCTTGGTCCTGGCCCCACTTCCCCTCTAAATGCTAGCATTTTCCCTCTGAGACTACCTCCTATTTATTCTGTATATATCTTGTATGTTCATATTTGTTTGCATATTTGTCTGTCCAGGATGCAGACTCCTTGAAAATTGTGCACAATAACAGCATTGTTGTAAGGATGATCAACTGCTGAAAGACTTGGCTAGTCTGATCAATACAGTGATCCAAGATAATCTAAAGGACTCATGATGAAAAAATGCTCTCCACCTTCAGAGAGAGAACTGATGAATTCTGAGGAAGAATTGAAGTATAACTTTCTTTTTATTTTTCTTGGTTTTTTGAAATATGGCTTATATGAAAATATGTTTTGCATGATTTCACATGTATAACTAATATCATAACACTTGCCTACTCAGTGATAGGGATGGAGGGAGAGAATTTGGAACTCAAAATTTGGAAAAAAAAGGGTTAACAGTAAGTAAATGATGAATTAAAAAAGAAGAAAGAATATGAATTCCTTGAGGGCAGGGGCAGCATTTTTGCCCTTCTTTTTAACTGTAGTGGCTAGTACAATGCCTGGAACAAGGTAAATGCTTCCTAAATGTTTCTTGACTTTGCTTGACTTGCTCTCTTGGCAAGTTCATTTATTTCCTTGGCTTTAATATATGAATTTCCAGGACTACATCTCTAACTGCTTGCATGACTTCTCCACATGGATGTTTCACTTGTCAACTCACCTTATCCAAAACAAGCTGATTGTAATTCTTCCCAGACCTTTTTATTTTTACTCCACTATTTGCCTGATATGCCTCATTTGCAATAATTCTTGCATTTGAAACTATGGCCACTATCTTTTACTCTTCCTTTCACCCATCATCTTACTCATAGCTACCAACCCCCTTCTTTTTTCCTATTCCTGTAACATCTTTCAAATCTGTTTCCTCCTCTCTATTTCAATTGCCAGTACCCTTATGTAAGTCTTTATTATCACCTGTCTGGGTTATTGCAATAACCTTTGAAGAAATCTTCCTACCATTCTTTTCCCACTCCAATCCATGTTTCACATGTTTGGCAGACTAATTTTCTTTTCGCATAGATCTGGTCATATCACTCCTCTGCTCAAAATCTTGAATGATTCCCCATTGCCTAATGTGGTAATTGAGGTCCTTTCCAGTTGAGTACCATTTTACCTTATCTCATGTTATTTCAATCCACAAATTCTATGACATAGCCAATCTGACTTGCTCCCTATCCCCAGAACACACTAAATAAGCTTCTCTCTCCATGTCTTTTATCATGGTGTTCCCTCTGCCTGCAATGAAAAAAAAAAGATTTTAAAATTCTTCCTTATCCTTTACAATAAACTCAAATTCTCCCTCTTTTACAAAGCATTCCTTGGTCTCATTCTGTGAGTGCTGACTATCCTCCTGGACCTCACATAGAAGTTTATTTTGTATCTCTTTAATATACTGGGTACATATTGTTGATTATTTTGTCTTGTGGACATGATCTGTATACTTGTCATATCTCATAATGGTTTACATATAATCAACACTTAAGTAGGGCATTTTCATTCAATTATTTAAGTTTCATGCCAATAATTCCCTAAACTTTTTATCTAACCTTGTACCTATTACAATGCTCTGCCCAGAGTAGACCCTAAATTCAGTCGTTCATTGAATTTAATTGATTTGAATGAGTAATGTCTGAGTTCTTAGGTATAGTTGAACCTGGACCATTGAACCTTGATCAAGAGCCCCTGGGGTGAAGAGACACAGCTGATTGTAGCAAAGGGACTAGCAAATAATAATGACAGGCACAAAAGACATGTGCTCTTTGGTAGAAAGGAATGCAGCTTGTCCTGCGGTTTTGCTGGACCATATTTTTTATAATAATAAAAACATAAAACTAAGCCTTAGTGAATTCAATCTCCTCATTTAGTAGGTGAGGAAAATGAGGCCTAGAGAGAGTTCCTTGCTTGATGCCATATGGAATAGTATAATGGGTAAAGGTCTAGACTTTGATTCAAGAAGACCTAATTTTAAAATTTCCCTCGGTTCCTTGCTAGCTTTGTGACTGTTTTCTTTATCTGTAAAATTATCCACCAATACCTCTATTACTATCATCATAGGGTTGTTGTATGGCTCAGGTGAGATGATGTGAGTGAGGTGTTTTACAAACTTTAAAGAGCTCTATAACCATCAGCTGTTATCAACAACAGACTCGAAGACTCAAGACTAGGCCCCTGCGTTTCCTCCACATGTACAATGATATTGTTACCCACATCATCACTAAAAACAAAAGCATTCAATAAATGTTCGATATTGTGACATTGTGAACTGAGGCAGACTTGGAGAGAATGAATGCAGGAGACTTTTACGGGCCACATCTCAAATGAAGACATCAAAAGCAGAAAAGTAACTCCCCACTGCTGAAACCTACTTTTCACTTGGGGAATACATGAAATTCACGTTTGTTAGCCTCAAGGCAACTGGCATCCATCATATATCATTCGATTTCTGAGGAAAGCTATTCCCCAGACCACTGTACAGATTTGGTTTGAGATTCACTTCATAATCATTTATAGCTCATCTTTTGTGTCCCTTTGGGAGACATTATTTCATTTAGTACTGAATTCTGGGGCAGAGCTCTAGCAAGTTGTTCCAGAGGGGAACTGGCACAGGAGGATAGGTTGTCAAAGATGGCCCGTGGGAAAGGGGAAACCGATATGGGGGGTGCATACACTGAAATCCAGTTCAAGGGCCTCCACAAGACCGTCAGTTCAGATTGGGGATGCACATTTGAGGGAAAGTAATGCTCCAAATGCTCTTTTGAAAATGAACTCTAGAGCCACACATAGCACTCCAGCCAGCAGAAAAATGATTCTCCTCATCTCATCTCTCCTCATGATTCTTTTCTTGTCATCCTGGATTTAGCCGAATATACTCTTTCACCTCTCACACCTTCAAGCCCTCTGTAATTTAGTTAAACTTGTTTTCTGAGATTTCAGGCTGCTGAAATTTCTTTTCTGTCAAAAGTAAAAATGCCTTTCTTTCCTGTTCTCTCTCCTTCCTTATCTCCCACCTCCCCCCTTCTCTGTAGGGAGCTGATTGATGCTGTGAAAGAACCTCTAAAATATATGTAAATGTTAAGTTGACTTAAAGTCCTCCCCCCCCCCATTTGGATTGAATGTTACATCCTTCAACAGAAGAAAAAAAGGAGGAAATTGAGGAAGATGAGTGGTTTAGGTAAAGGAACAGTTTAGCTTGAAACTGACAATCTTTCTCAATGACCTTTTTATACATTTGATAACTTGTAAAGAATACTGGCATTGGAGTCAGTGTATCTGGGTTCAAATCCTATGTGTGGGATAGCAGGCAAGTCATTTAGTCTCTCTGGGTCTCAATTTCCTTATCCATAAAATGAATGAATTGGGCTATAAGCCTCTAAGACATACCTTCCAGCTCTAAACCTATGATTCTACCACCCAAAATAAAAGGACAATTTTGGAAGGAAACAGAATTTCTGTATTAATTAATCCACTTGAGAGCAAAATTAATTTTTACATAATTTCCTGGCTATTTTTACTCTATATGCTGAAGCCAGAACTATAGTTGCCCTAATTTAAATCATTCAATTAATATGAATGTAAATACTTTCTTGATCATAGCTATTTTATTACCTCCACTAAAATGAATGATGGATCTGCAGTAGAAAATAAATTGAGTTGGAATGAATGAAAGGAAAACAACAGTTCATTTCTACTAATTTCTTACTCGTCCATTGTCATAGCATGGTGATAATCCTGGGTATCTTAAGGCAATGTCAGCAGAACCCAAGACCTACAGGTTCTCCCAAGCCTTAAAGGAACTGAGTAAGGGCCTAATGATAAACTAAGGATCTCTTACTCACAAATTAAGCTAGTTGAGTTCACATAAGAACAGGGTTGATTACCAAGATGATCTACAGAGTCATACAGGAACTGTCATAAACTTTGTGAATAACTATACCAATGAAATCATAGATCTTTAGAAATATTGGGGAAAAAAGGTCTTTATAAGAAAAGGTTTGGCCCTTATTTAACGAGAATCCTACGAGTGGTTCACTTCAATTTTTCTTTTGTCATTATCACTACTTGTTCTGTCTTTTAATAGCTATGTTCCAGAGCTATCCAGTCAAGTACATATATTGATTTTTGTCCTTGCTAATCTTCCTTTATAAATGAAAGATAAACAAGCCTTGACCTTTTTTTCCTTAAAAGTAATCTGTTTAGTACTGTCTTTCTTGTACTGTATAAAGATGGTACTACTGATTCCCAGTGAGTAAGACACTGATTTTGAGTTGTCTTTTCTCTATTACTCATGGTATGGTCCACACTACACACATGCACACAGATGCACAAACACACATGCACATGTTTTTCATAGCATAGATATTTTCTGTGATGGGCTGAGATTAAAATTAGTATTTGTTTTTGGAATTTAATTATTCCTCTGTGTACAGATTTGTAACACGGGCAAGCAATACTGGGGTTGTGGTGGAGGGAGGCTATCAATTTCTAATCATGGAACAAAGGGGTTTTCTTTACTGGCTGACAAACATGGAGATCAAACTTATCCCTTTGCATCTATAAACATCATTTTCAAACCAACTGAGCTAACTAGTGCAAGTTGTCTATTAAACCAACACAGAGAAAAGATGAAGCTTGGGTTGAGGAGAAAACAGAAAAGGTAGTTTCATTTCCCCCCTCAGCAATAGATAATACTGTATTTTTGACAATTTTGGGTTGTCACTGGAATTTTTTTTAATGTACTGTTATTTACCTGGGTTGCAGTAGTCCAAGGTGTTCTTTTTGGAGATATTTATAACTTTGAACTATTTCTCCACCTTTTGCTCATCTTCCCCATAGTTGGCTACATGATATGAGCATTTGTTGTAAGGTTTTTCTCACAGTACCATCATTCTTCATGGCCTTGCGCCTCTTGGCATGTAGCACAAGAACTAGTGAATGACCCAATGTTTTAACTGTCAGTCACCATGAACTACTCTACGAAACAGGCTTACCAGCTCATAAACTGAAAGCAATCCTATTTACTGGCATCTCTGGATTCATAGATTGTTTGTAGCCTGTTACCGTTCTAGCAACACTTGAGGCCAAGCACCTAAGATACTTTATGTATTTCTTGATATTTCTTGGATAGGGCTGGTCTTCTATGCATCCTTGTATTTTTTCAATTGAATATAATAAGATCAGACCTTAGGGTGACTATATCAGAACTACTGACAGTTTTCTACAAAATACTGTGCATGAATAGGTTCAATATAATATAGACTTTTTTTAGGAACAGCAGAAAAGTTCCCATGGGGGCAGTGTTTGAAGATGGATAAGAAGGTGTGCTCATGTTTGTTTGTTTTTAATAGGTGATCACAGTGGCTTAATTCACACACACTTTTTTTCCTTTGCCATTGTCTTCGTCAGCAGTTTTTAGTCCAGATTTTGCTTGGCTGGGTGTTGAAGTTAGATGTATATTCTGAAAATAAACTTGAATCCATTAAAGTGGCTAACATACAGTGATGCCCCCGTTTTGTAAATTGAGTTCAGGCATAGGCTATCTATCTGTTTGGCAGCAGCAGAGGTACCTTTTGATTTAAATTTTACTGTTTAAGATTTTAGAGTTGCTTTCAAAGGTGGATCAGGGTCAGGGTAGAGTCAGATTCACACATTACTGTCTTTACTGAATTTATATGAATGGCCTCCTTAGAAGATTGAAGAATCTGACAGAGGTATACAGAAAGCTCTTCTTCACTTGAGAATACTATTTTTATCTTTGGTGGATGAGGTGCCACTTGTCTCTTGACTTGTGCTGCTTTCTGCCTTAAAAGAAGAAAAGCTATTCAATTAAGTTGCAGGAAATTAGCACACATAAATAGTCCAGGAGAATGGTTTAGTTTCTCTGACAAATCTTCCGAAGATGAAGAAATGACCATTTGCTTTTAGATTCAGAAGATCTGAAAAGAGGTTTGAGTCATAATAACACCCAGCACCTGAAAATCACCGGCATTAGCTAATTAAGTCTTACAACACCCTTGTGAGGAAGATAAGTATTAATGTTCCCTTCTTATGGATGAGGAAACAAAGACAGAAAATGTGTCCCTGTGGTGATACTCTCTGTGGAAGCACGTGATTAGAAGATGGAAGCACCCAACTCCTGTTCTTGAACTGCATTTGTTGTGTAGAGATAAAAAAACAACTAAAACAGCAAGCCTGAGCTGTGAGAAGTGCCCACATATCTTTACTGCATCCACTTGACTTTCTGCATTTTATTTCCAGAATAGATGTTATAAAGGCTTTGTTGTTCCTGAATTCATAGCTGTTTTGTAGGGGAGCAAGTGGGATTCATGTACAGTCCATATCACTTCATTGCATTACGTAGACCTTACCACAGATGCTCCTTAATCAAAACCTAGGCTATGCTTGGAGTTGTTTACTGGAGTTGAATTTTTAAAAGATGAGAGGATTTAGAAGTCCAGGCTAATATATTCCATTTTCTTGTAATTATCTTTTTCACTTTTTCTCTAGTGAATCTCTGCCCATTATGCTTCAAGTAAAGAGGCTAGCATATTACACCTTCAGTAGGTGAATCATAAAGTGGCAAATATCCAGAACTGCTTATATAATGTTTGGTGCATTTGGGTGAACCTTTTATTTTTCTTTTCCAACAAGTAAATAAAAATTTCTAAAGTTACTATTTTGTATTGGACTCTGTGCTAGGCACTGGGGATAGACAAAGACAAAATGAGACCTGCCCTTAAGGAACTTACTACCTCTTTTTTTTTTTTTTTGCTTTGCTTTCACTTCCCTGTCAGATCAACATTCTAGATGCTGAATAACTCAATTCTTCTTTAGAAGATAATTGTTGTTAAGTTGACTAAGTATCTACTACACTCTCTAAGTCCACAGCTGGAAGTGTGTGTGTGTGAAAAGACTCCATATAATCAAATAGAACTCCTCTGGTCATTTCCATGGCTTGTGTAAGGTCCCCAAACTTGAAATGGGGAGTAGGCATTAGCGGAAGTTTGTCTTTTCATTTATATTTATTAAAAGCATGTTATTTTCTTAATTTATTTTTAGTAGTCAATGATTTTTCCCCCTATATGTATTGAAGCATTCCTATCTTAGCAGAAGAAAAAAAAATACTGTTGGATAGAAGGGATATTTTAAACCATCTAAGACAGGGGTGAGGAACCTTTGGCCTCAAGGCCACATGTGGCCTCCTAGGTCCTTGGGTACAGCCTTTTCACCAAGTCCAATTCTTATATAAATCTTTTTATTTAGGGGATTTATTCTGTGAAGTTTGGATTCAGGCAAATTGAGGACCTAGAGGACCACATGTGGTCTTGAGGCTGTAGATTCCCCAACCTCTAATGGGACTGGATCATTCTTTTTTCCACTGTTGAGTATTCCATCATGTTACCTTTGCTACAATCTTCACTAACATATAAAATATCTAATCCCAGAGAAGAAATGGTCTTGATTTCTATGTTGAAGATGCCTTTGAAAATTCTTCATCTGTTACTTGTACTAGTCCAAATGTGAAACTATACTGGAATTAAAACCAATATTTTTAGATAAACTGACTCAAGAAAGAGGATGTGACTGAATATTATTTTTTAAATTACTTCTGTCTTCACAGGATTCTTGGACATCACTGGCTTTCTCAAAGAGTTGGGAAAGTGCATTTTACCTCTAACTATTCTCTCTCCACCCCCAGTTTATCTTTCATAAATAGCAAAATAGTCCACTCTGATTTGGCATTCCATACTTCATTGTTTCAACAGGTCTGTGATTTCAGTGATATGATTATTCATCACACTGATGTAAATCACAAACATCAAGTGCCATAGTCAGTCTCTACTCCCCTATCCCCCAAAAAACCATCACTTGGTGGTGTAACCTCAGGATATGGGTGTATCCAATCTAGATTAGGACAAAAGGTATAACTTGCCTGGCCTCTGGTCTAAGCCATTCTAACTTGGTAGGACCTCCTGACCACTACTGCTAAGCATTTACTAAATGTGTATTTATTGAACTACTACTAAGTACTTATACACACATATACATATTCTCTCTATATATAAAAAACATACATATATACACACACATGTGTGTACATATGTGTATATATATATAATTTATGACACAGTATTTCCTCTCAACAAGCATACATTTTATATAGGATGTGGTAAGGGGAATATGACATATACAAGGATATTGAAGATACAGAATAAAGGAGAAAGCCAAAGAGCGCAAGGAAAATTTGAATAGGTAGGGAACATGTACATGTGGGAGAATCAAGGACAACCTCCCAGGTGCAGTAGTGCCAGAAATGAGCCTTAAAGAAAGGATTCTGAGAGGTCAAAATAGAAGTAGGTCAAATTTCTTACATTTACTATAGCTTTTGGTTATGAAGATAGAAATACTTCACGTTCGCAGCTTTTAGAAAGCTTTAGTCTTATTCTTTTAACATGATTCTGCTTGAAAGTGAAACATTTGGAATTTGGTTTTTGCCTTAAAATGCAAAATCTAAAGCATACACAGTGTAGCCAAATAGTATGAAAATGGAGGTTTTAGTAATATTTGTGACAATTGTATATTCAGTGTCAAAAATTTAATTACGTTTTCCTTTGACAGAAGGAAATGGGAAGGATTAAGCCTTTATATAGCAACTACTATATATTTTTACTTAAATTTTGTAAATATTGTCACTTTTGATCAATATTATTGATAGATAAGTTCAGTTATATTGCTTTGTGAGTGACAAACAAGTCATTTCTTTGGTTTTGCCATTTCATCAGTTTTCTAGATATTCTAAAGTTATTATAAAATTTTTAAAACAGAATAACATTTTTAAAATCCAATGAAAACAAAGTGATATGCTTAATATTTCTTTTCCAAACCTTCAATAGCCAATAAAATGTTTAAAAATCCAGAATCAGCAGAAGTTATCTTACAAATCTAGAAACTAAGATCCATATCAGCTGACTGGCAGTAGCAGAGTTAGAAAGTGCTTGGGTTTGGATGATGCTGACATACTCTTTAGGAATCTGGGGTTACAGATTCACAGTCACAGAGGGTTATCAATGTAGGACTGCAGTGGAAGCTGGTGTTGCTCAATCATTTAGTCATGTCTGATTCTTCATGAATCCATTTGGGATTTTCTTGGTAAAGATACTAGAGTGTTTCGACATTTCCCTCTTCTGATGATTTTACAGATGAGGAACTGAGGCAGACAAGGTTATTTTTTTTCCAGGGTCAAACAGCTAGTAAGTGAGGTCAGATTTGAACTCATGAAAATGAGTATTCCTGACTTTAGGTCTGGTGAACTTTATCCACTGTACCACCTAGCTGCCCAGAAGCTGATGTATTAGAATCTTTATATTTGAAATAAGACCCTTATCTTTAAGAAAGCCTTTGCTGATTAAAATAAATTTCTCAATTTCTTATTTTCTACCTACTTGTTAATGATATATTTATGCAGATTATTTATTTGTATACCCATGCCTTTTTCCTTTTAGCTATCAATGTGTCTCTAACCTTTCTGCCCCACCAGCCATAAGATATTATTGACAGGAACAGAGCTAGTATGGACACTTAAAAATTTTTATATTGATATTTTTTGTTTTTACACTTTTTAGACTTCTTCTGTTCCCTTTCATTTCTTCCTTCCCCCAGAGTCATCTCTTTTAACAAATACATTCATTAATAAGAACAAGAAAACGATTCAGCAAAAATGATTAACTTGTGAAAAAATGACATTCTATGCAATGTTCTACAACTCTGGCAGTTCTACCTTTGAAAAGGAGTTGAGGAAGGTGTTTTATATGTCTTCTTTGAGGTCACATTTTTTCTTGTAATTTTGCAATATAAATTTCTGATTACTTTGTATTTTTCCACTTACATTGTTGTAATTGTTAATGTTTTCTTAGCTCTGTTCATATCACCTTGCCTCATTTAATATCTGTCTGTTTTTCTGTATATCTATAATATTAATTGCTATAGCATAATAATAACCATTGCAAAGTGATGCAGTGGAACTCTGGGCATGGAGTCAAGAAGAGCTGAGTTCATATTTTACTTCAAATGCATCAGTCGTATGACCTTGGCCAAGTCACAACATCTCTGCTTCAGTTTCCCCAATGTGTAAAAATGGGGATAATAAGAGCATCTACCTCTCAGGGTTATTGTGAGGATCAAAGGAAATAACATTTGCAAAACATTTAACATAGCATCTGGCACATGGTAGGTGCTATATAAATGTTAGCTATTATTATTATTGCTCTATACCACAATTTGTTTATCTATTCCTCAACAATTGGGTACCTTCTTTCTTAATTTTTTTCCAGTTTGCTACCACAAAAGTGCTGTGAAATATATTTTGGCATAGATGGTACCTTTCTTTTTACTAACAGACTTCTTGGGATGTATACCTAGCAGTGGAATTTCTAGATCCAAGAGTATGGACATTTAAGTCGCATTATTTAAATAATCACAACTTGCTTTCCAGAATAGTTACATTTACTCATAGCTCTACCCTCAATGAATTATTGTGCCTATTTTTCATAACCCATCTAAAATGAAATGTTTTCATTTTTATCATCTTTGCCAATTTTCTGGGAATAAGATGAAGCTCAATATTGTTTTGATTTTCATTTTTCTTATTAGTAGTGGCTTGGAACATTTTTTCCATATGGTTTATGGTTAGAGTTTTTAAAAATAATTTTTATTGATTCTTTTGTTTTTTATGCTATCACAATCCTTTCCCCAATCCTGCAACTCTCCTCCTGTCCCTACCATGTAGCAAATGATATTTTAAAAGAAAAAAAAACAGAGCAAAATCAGCCAAACTGATCCAAAAAGTCTGAAAATATATATGATAGACCAAACCCTTGACCCTCCCCCCTCTACAAAAATGTAGAACATAAATGTCTTCTCAAATCTTTTCTTTGGAGTCACGGTTAGTCTTTGTAATTTTGTAACATTTACTTTTACAAAAATGTTTTTATTGACATTTTTGCTTTTATATGTTAAATATTTCCACAGTATCATCATTCCCTAAGAGCTCTGTTGTAACAAAATAAAACAATAAAAACTAACAATACAGACATCTCATCTGAAAGTAAATCCAACATTCCACATTTGTGGCACATCTCATTTTAGTTTTTTTTTTTTTAATTAGCAGAAATCTATTTTCTTTTTCTCCACTTTCTACTCCAATGGGAATAAAAAGAAAATAAAATTAATTGTAATAAGTTTGCAAAGTGTAGTGAAACCAAGTACCTAATTGTCTGAATGCAAATATATGTGTCTCATTCCACACCCTAAATATATCACCTTCATGTCAGAAGGTGGATAATATATTTTATCATTATTACTTTGTAATTTTAATGGTCATTGTATTAATCATAATTCTTAATAATTTCAAAGCTCTTTGTTCTCTTGGTTCTTCTCATTTTATTCTCCATCTGTTTATAAATGTCTTCAAAATTTTTATTTATTTTTATCTTATTTAATATTTTATTTTCCCAATTAAAATTAAATTTTGACATTCTTTTCCCCCAAAATCTTGAATTCCAAATTTTTTCCCTCCCTCTCCCACCTCACCATTGAGGAGGTAAGCAGTTTGACATAGTTTATACATGTGTATGCAAAACACATTTCCAAAGTCATTCTGTGAAAGAAAACATTGACAACAACAAAAAAAACAAGGAAAATAAAGCAAAAGTATCTTTGATCTGCACTCAAGCGTCGCTTAGTTCTTTCTCTGGAAATGAACAGAACCTTTCATCACAAGTCCTACAGAATTGTCTTAGATCATTGTATTGCTGAGAATAGCTAATTTATTCCTAGTAGATCATCATATAAAATTGCTGTCACTGTGTACAATGTTCTTCTGGTTTTGCTCATTTCACTTTGCATCAGTTCACATAAGTGTTTCCATGTTTTTCTGAGAGCATCCTGCAGTATAGTATTCCATGACAATCACAGGCAGCAACTTCTTCAGCTGTTAGTTGCCCAGTTGAGGGATATCCCCTCAATTTTCAATTTTTTGCCACCACTAGAAGAGCTGCTAGAAATATTTATAAGTCCATTTCCTTTTTTTTTATCTCTTTGGGATACAGACCTACTAGTGGTATTGCTTGGTCAAAGGGTATGCAGTTTTCTAGCCCTTTGGGCATAGTTCCAAATTCCTCTCAAGAATGGTTGAATCAGGATACAACTTTACCAATAGTACATTAATGTTTCAATGTTTCCACATATCCTTCAACATTTGTCATTTTCCTTTTCTGTCATATCAGTCAATCTGACAGGTGTGAGGTAGTAGCTCAGAGTTGTTTTAATTTGCATTTCTCTCCATCAATAGTGATTGAGAGCACTTTTATTTCCCATATGACTATGAATGGCCTTGATTGCTTTATCTGAAAACTGCCTGTTCATGTCCTTTGACTATTTATCAATTAAAGAATGGCTTTTATTTCTATAAATTTGACTCAATTTTTATGTTTAAGAAATGAAATCTTGGGGCAGCTAGCACCAACCCTGGAGTCAGGAGGACCTGAATTCAAATCCGGTCTCAGACACTTAACACACACACACACACACAAAAACTAGCCATGTGATCTTGGGCAAGTCACTTAACCCTAATTGCCCTGCACTCCCCATTTAAAAAAAAAAATGAAATCTTTATTAGAGAAATGCATTGTAAAGTTTTTTTCACAGTAATAATTACTAACTATATTTTCCTCCATCCTGTTTCTCCCCATTTATCCTATTCTCTCTCACCTTTTACTGTGTCCTTCCAGAAAAGTTTTTTTTTCCTTCTGATTTTTACTCCCCCAAACTGCCCTCTCTTCTCTTGCTCTCCTTTTTTATGCCTTTCCCTTACTATTTTCTTGTATGGTAAGAGAGATTTCTACACCCAACTGAGTGTCTTTATGATTCCCATTTTGAGCCAGTTTTGATGAGAGTAAGATGTGGTCTCCTCTTAACTGCTCCATTTCCCCCTCACTGTAGAATCTATTTCTGGCCTCGTTTATGTCAGATAATGTATCTCATTCTACCTTTCCCTTTCCCCTTTCTCCCAGTGCATTCTTCTATTCTTGTATTTGAAAGTCAAATTTTCTATTCAGCTCTGGTCTCTTTATCAGAAATACTTGAAAGTCCCATATTTCATTAAATATCCTCTTTTTTACCTTGAAGGATTATACTCAGTTTTTCTAGGTAAGTGATTCTTGGTTCTAAACTTTCCTCCTTTGTCCTCCAGGATACCATATCCCAAGTGCTTCTGTCCTTTAATGTAGAAGCTGTTAAATCATGTGTTATCCTGACTGTGAATCTACATTATCTGAATAGTTTCTCTTTGGCTACTTGCAGTATTTTGTCCTTCATCTTGGAGGTCTGGAATTTGGCTATAATTTTTCTGGGAGTTTTCATTTTGATTTTTCTTTTAAGAGGTGATTGGTGGAATTAAGAGGAAACCTTCCTTAAGAGGAAATTGGTGAATTTCTATTTGACCCTCTAGTTCTAGAATATAAGGGCAATTCTCCTTAATAATTTGAAAGATCTTTTTTGATCATTACTTTCAGGCAGTCCAATAATTCTTAAATTATCTCTCCTGGATCTATTTTCCATGTCAGTTATTTTTCCAATGAGATATTTCACATTTTCTTCCATTTTTTTCATTCTTTTCATTTTGTTTGATTGTTTCTGGATTTCTCATAAAGTCATTAGATCCCAATTGTCCATTTCTATCTTTTAAGGAATTATTTTTTTTCAGTGAGCTTTTGTACCTCCTTTTTCATTCGGCAAAATTATCTTTTATAATATCGATGTCATAGTATAAATAATTCTTGTTTTAGTTTTTTTCCTCGATATTTCCTCATATATAGCATAATAGTATTCCATCCTACACACACACACATATAAACAAATATATACATAAATACATGCATGCACATCTATCATCTCTCTCTCTCCTTCCCTCTCTCTCTCTCTCTCTCTCTCTCTCTCTCTCTCTCTCTCTCTCTCATCTATTTAGTCATTCCTCAATTGATAGACTTCTCTTTAATTTCTAGTTTATTTTTTTGCCACCACAATGAGTTGCTACGCATGTTTTTTTATGTACGCAGGATCGTCTGTTTCTTTGCTCCCTTTTAGTTGAAGTTTTAGCAGTGGCATAGCTGGGTCAAAGAGCATTCACTGCTTAGGCATCTTTTGGGTATAATCCCAAATTGCTTTCTAGAGTGGTTGTTCCTCTTCATAGGTCCCTCAAAAGTACCTCAATGTGCCTGTTTTTTCCCACAACCTCTCCAACATTTATCTTTTTTTTTTTTTTGGTAATCTTTGCCAATCTTATAGATATGAAGTAGAATTTCAGAACTGCTTTAACAATATTCAATAAACCTTTATTAAATGCTTACTATGTGCACCGCACTATGCTAGACACCAAAGTTACAAAAAGAGGCAAAAGACAGTGCCTGCCATCAAGGGGCTTACGGTCTAATGGGGGAGAAAATGTGCAAACAAATATAGACAAATCAAGCTGTATACAGAATAAATAGGAATTCATTAATTAATAAGAAGGAAAGCACTTGGGAAAGTTTTCTATAGAAGATTGAGTTTTAGTTGGGATATAAAGGAAACTATTGAGGCTATATTTCTCTAAATAGTTATGAATCTTTTACTGAAATCAGGAACTATTCATATTCTTAGGCCATTTATAAATTAATGAATGGGACTTTATTCACAAATTTTAATTCATTCCTTATTTATCTTGGAAATGAGACCTTTTTCCGAAGACACTTGTGGCAAAATTTTTCTCCACTTGTTTCTCTTTTAATCTTAAATTTATTGGATAGGTCTGTGCAAAAACTTTTGAATTTTATGTAATCAAAATTATCTATTTTATTTTCTGTGATGTCCTTTTGTTTTTTTTCTTCAATTTTTCTTCTTATCATAGATTGGATAAACAATTGGAGAAACCTGGGCAAATTTATCTATGTTGTGACTTTTTATATTTAGTTCCCATAGTCATTTAGCACTTGTCTTTGTAAAAGGTGTGAGATGTTGGTCTAAATCTGCTTTCTTCTATGTTGCTGTCCAATTTTCCTAAATTAAAAAAAAAATAAAATAGTGAGTCCTTATCCCAGTAGCTGGGCTCTTTTTGTTTAGCAAATACTATACTTCTAGACACACTTGCTTCTATATATTTTGTGCTTAATCTTTTTCACTAACTAATCTCTTCATTTTTAAACTAATGCTAAGTTGGTTTGTGAATCTCTGCTTTATATCATAATTTGACATCAGTGTTTAGGCCCCTATCAGTTACCATTTTTCCAATTTTAATTATTTTGCTTGAGATTCTTACTTTTTTCAATCAATTGATAAAATTTATGGCACCTACTATGTGCCAAACCTGTACTAAGGACTAGGGCTACAAAAAGGGGGTACAAGATAGTTCCTATTTTAAAGGAACTTACATTCTAATGGGGGTGGAAATATAGAAATAAATATATATTTAAAATAAGCTACATACAGGAAAAATAGAAAATAATAAAAGAGGGAAAGCAGTGGAATTAAAAGGGGTTAGGGAAGTCTTCAAATTTAGTTAGGACTTAAAGGAAACCAGGAAGGTCAGTGGTTGGATTGGAGTAGGAAGAGCATTACAGGTATGGGAGACAAGAGAAAATGCTTAGTCAAGAAATGTAGTATCTTGCTCATGGAATAGCCAGGTCCTGATCAGTGTCACTGAATGGAATTGTATGTGTTGGGGACTAAGGTATAAAAAGACTGGAAAGGTAGAAGGGGATTTGTTATGAAGGGCTTTGAATGCCAAGTAGATTTTATATTTGTTCTAGGTTGCAATAAGATTCCACCAGAGCTTATTCAGTAGAGGGCAAAACTATCAATTCTGTGATTTGGGAAAATCACTTTGGTGGCTAAATGAAGGGTGGATTGGAGTGGGGAGAAAATTGAGGCAGACCAATCTATTAACAGGCTATTGCAGTAATCCAGGTCTGAAGTGATGAGGGGCTCCATTTGAGTGGCAGAAGTGTCAAAAGAGAGAAAGGAGTGCATTTAAGAGATGTTCCAAAGTGGAAATTTGGCTTAGGGGGAAAGAAAGTGAGTTCTTTTTTCTTTTTGTCACATTGAGTTTAATATGTTTACTTGATATCCAGTTCTAGATGTCTGAAAGATAATTGGAAATGTGAGATTGAAGGTGAGCAGAGAGATTGGGGCAGGATAGGTAGATTTGAGAATCATCAGCATAGACATGATTATTATATTCATGGGAGGTGATGAGATCACCAAGTGAAGTAGCATAAAGGGAGAAAAGAAGAGGGCCCAGGACAGAGCCCTGAGAGACACTTAGAAAGAGACAGAAGAATGGTCAGATAGGTAGGAGGAAAACAGGGGAGTGGTAATACTTTTAAGGAGGAGAGAGTGATCTACAGTTTCAAAGGCTGAAGAGAAGTCAAAGAGAATGAGAATTGATCACCATATAGATATTGTTAATATTTTTTTCAATTCCATATAGTGCTTTAGTAATTTGATTGATATGGAACTTGAATGAATAAATAAGATTAGGGAGAAGTGTCATTTTTATTTTTGTGACTTGTTCTGTTTATGAGTAATTAAAATTCTCCCAATTATTCAAGACTGTGTTTATTTCTGTAAAAAGTGTTTTGTAGCAGAATTTATTCAGTTCTCATGTGTGTTTTGGTAGGTAGACTCTCAAGAATGTTTGTATTTTATAGTTATTTTAAGTGAAATTTCTCTTTTTCTTTTTGATGGTTTATATATAATATATATGTGAACAGGCACATATATTATACATGTGCATATATATAGATATAATTTATTCTATACTTCTATTTATCAGTTCTTTCTCTGGATGCAGATTGTGTAATTCTTCATATGTCCTTTAGAGTCAATTTGGATATTTATAATAGCAAAAATAATGTATCCATTAAATTCAGTGTTGTATTTTGACAAAAGATTTTTTTTTCTACATCTATTGATATGATCATGTGCATTTTGTTGATTTTGGTATTAAAATGGTTAATTAAATTTCTGGTTTTCCTAATGTAATACCAATTTTGAATTCCTGGTACATATTCAACCTGGTCATAGAGTATTATCTTGATGATATGTTGTTTTCGCCTTTATTCTAATACATTCTTTAACATGTTTTGCTCCAATATTCATTAGGGATAATGGTCTTTGTTTTTCTTTTTCATTCACTTTTAACTGTTTTGCAGTCCCCTCCTCCCTTTCCCCCACCCCCATAAGTTATGTGGTCATTGACTGTATTGTTTTCTTGGGTGTGCTTACTTCATTCTGCACAAATTTATGTCAATGATTTTCTGCTTCTCTTGGTGTCCTCACTATTCATTGAACATGGTATAAAATTGTAACTGAGATAGTGACGCCATCTTCCTCCTGCTCTTTCTCCTTATTATACTTTACTTTTGTAAAAGGAATCAGAAGCTATAATGCATGTGTAAAAGGTTTAGAAAAACCTTTCTAACTGCTGCTTGACTCATTACCTTATTAACTGTTATCCTGGGTTATAAGGTAATCATGTGGTTTGTTCTGATATTTTCTCATGCATTACTAAAATAGCAATATCTCACTAATTAGCTTTCAGCTCCACCCAACCCAGTTTATTAAATTGTATTTATTATATGATTATGCCAGGCAAACTTTTTTTCCCCATAAACTTTTGCTAATTTCCCTTGTCCCCTAATCTTAGTTTAAATAAATATCAAGATTGATGACTAATTAATTAACAGTGATTGACTCTGGGATTAGTTTTTTGCATATCACTTTATAATTTTTAGAGCAATTTAAAATATCACTTGTGCCTCATTCAAATTATACTCCTTACTCCTTGAGAAAAGCAGGTAAAGATTATCTCTGCTTTATGTATGATGAAACTATTTCTCAGAGATGCTAAAAGATACATTCAAAGTCACACAGTTAAATGGTGGAACCAGGATCAGGATCTAAGTTTTCTGACTCCCAAGGTCATAAACCTTAGGATTTTAGAGCTTGAAGGCACCTTACAGGTCCATTACTCTTTTTATTAAACTACAATTCCTCCCATTCATTGTCCCATAAATATCATTACATTTTTACTGAGTGCTACAATGTGCCTTTACAAAGTTCAGAAGACACAGGACACAAAACAAGTGATCAGTTTTTTGGCTGTCATCCAGTGCCAACTTCAATAGAATTAAAATTAGAAACATCAGTACAAATGAATGAACTAGAGAAGCATATAGCTTTGACAGACTATATAAAATATTGAAAAGAGAAGGTAAAAACTACAGAATAGCTAGCTAAAAAATGTTAAACATAACTTGAACTCTACTACTTCAAAGAGATAAACTGAAAGGTAACCAACTCAGATCTGTTCCAAAAAACGTACTGCCTGATCTTGGAAACCTTCTGGGTTTGCAGGAGACATGACTGGCTATCAATTTAAGCAGAGTATCTATACAGGAAAGACAGACTCAGTGTGTTGAGAAAGTGAGAGGGTTCTTATGAGATCTATTAGAATGTAGGCTATGGGATATTTTTTTCATTTTTCTTTGTCTCTCTAGCCCCCAGCACAGTGCCTTACATATAGAAGGGGCTTAATAAATACTTGTTGTGTTAAACTAAATCGAACAATTTAAAGGGTAAATTTATTTAGAAATATCACGTGGATTTAATTGTATACATTTAAATGAGTGGAAGTTTGATATAATGGATAGTGAGCTGGTCTTGGAGTGAAAAAGATCCGCATTCAAGGCCTTCCTCTGACACAGACAGGCTATAACACCCAGGCAAGTAACTATCCTGGGCAATTCTCTTATCTGCCACATTTGACAATGTTGACTACTCTCCTCTCCTAGAAACTCTCCCCTTTCTGCGTTTTTGTGATGTGACTCTTGCTTTCTCTGAGTTTTCCTTGTCTGACCATTCCTTCTTAGTTTGTTGCTGGGTTATCATCCAAAGTATGTCCCTAAGGTTCTCAAAGTATTTTCATCTTTTCTTCCCTATTCACAATTGTTCTTATCAGCTCCCATAGATTTAATTAGCATCTCTGTGAATGTTTCACAGATTCATGTAACTAACCTCAACATATCATCAGACCTTCAGTTCCACATCATCAGTTGCCTGTTGTACAATTCAAGTTGGATATTCTAGTTATTTCAAACTTGATATCTAAAAAAAAAGAAAAAAAAAGAAGTCCTTATCTTTTCTCCCAAACTCTTACCTCTTCCAAAACTTCCTTTCTGTCAAAGGCACTGTTCTTCAATCTACCAAGTTTATAAGCTTGGGAATTATCCTCAATTATTTATTCTCCCACAACCAGTTGTCAAATCTTGCCATTTCCCCTATACAACATCTCTTGAACCCAATCCCTTTTCTCTACTCACATAGTTGCTACCTTAATTCAGGCCTTCATTACTTCTCATGTATGCAACAGTCTCTTAATTGGTCTTACGTACCTAATATCTCTTCCCACTCCAGTCTGTCCTTCCCACTAATGACAAAGTGATTATCCTTAAAGCCAGATCTGAATCTATCATTCAATTTCAGTGGCACTCCATTGCCTTTAGGATTAAATATGAACTCCTCTCCTCCACCTCATAAAATCTCTCTCTTCCTTTGACATGGTTCAAGCCATTACCTTTTACATGTAATTTTTCTTGGTTCCCCCCAACTATAAGTGCTCTCAGATACCTTGTACTTAACTCCTTCATATTTATCCTCTTCATATTTATTTTGTATATACATATACCCTTTTATGTATGCTTATACCTTCTGATTAGTTCCTCCAAGAACCTCCATTTTCAGAATGATGCACAGGCCTCTCATGTCTTCATTCTTCTTCAGGCAGCATACCTGACTTTCCTCCTGGATTTCCTGTACAATGATTCAAAAACCTCTTCACCCAGAAAAAAAAAATCACTCCAGTCCTGGACTTAACACGTTGGAACTACTCTTAGCTACCTGCCAATCCTCCTTCTGATTGACTGATTTCTCTCAGAATTTTCAATTTAAGGAGGAATACAGACCATTTCATGTGTTCATTCCCTGAAAGGCTGCATTCTTGACACTTCTTTGGGACTTTCTCAACAATACTTCTGCCCATCTTTCCTTTCTCCCCATTTCCAGTTTTCTTTAATGTATTGTCTTCCCCTATTAGAATATCGGCTTATCAAAGGCAGAATCTACCTTCCTTTCTACTTTTATTTGAGTGCCTTCCTCTTAGCACTGTCCTTGCTGTATAGAAAATTCTTAATAAATGCTTATTGACTCTATTAATATACATATGTTTATTTATAAATATATATGTATATATTTATTTCTTATCTGTTCTACTAGAATTTAAGCTCCTTGTTTGCTTAAATTGATCATTTAGTGCCACATAACCAAAACCTAAATATGTGTAAGAGAAGCAGAGGCATGTTATTCAACACTTAGAATAACTTTTACCATAGGAGAAATCTTGCAATGGAAGTAAAAGAAATGGTTTTCGATGAAATAATTTTGTTAAAAATACTTGAAAATTCTACAGAATTAGGCACTACATTGACTTACCTGGATCTTTTAGAACTATAGAAAACCAGACAAAGAAGATAATGAGTCATGTATGAAAAGAAGAGATCATTTCAACTTTAAACTGAAGAAAATTAAATTATGTGTTTCCTATAATTTGTATGTTCCCCTTTACTCTTTCTGTTAGAGATAACTGTTCACCATGTAACTGGAGAGATGGTATAATCATTTTTTTTTACATAATTCTCTAATCTCAAAACTTCAAAGTATGATATAGAATATAGAGTAAATAATGATGAAAAATGTACAAGGTCAAAATGATGCACAATAAAGAAAAATCCATTAAATAACATTGTGGAAGTGAAATACTTAGAGCTCCTACTCAGAATTCCTACTTTCCCCCATGTTCCAGGTAAAAGTGACTGCAGAAAGATTCTTCCTCTATTTTCCCCAGATACCCATAAAAGACAGAAGCCAGTCATTCCAGAGATAGCATGATTCAGAATAGGTTAGAGGAGAGAGAGCTTCTCTGTCTGAGGAAAAGTGGACTGAAAAAACAAGTTGGGTCAATATTGACCTTCGAGGATTTATTCTCAACAGGGACCTTTACTTAGTTCCCATAGTCTCTAATAGAAGGAAGATAAAGGAGACTAGGGACAAGTGAGAGACCCAAAGTAACAGAAAATAAAATATAGATTTTAAATGAGCCAACCACAAAAAATGAAATTAATCTATCTGTAAAGGAACTGCCAAAGGATTGGAGGGGGGGGAGTTCTGTAGAAAACTGGTACAGATGAATTTATAAGTGTATTATATCAAATATATAAAAATATTAAACTCTTTATGTCACACAAATTGGTCTCAAAATGAGAGTTAAAATGTTTTATAAAAAAGTTTAACAAAGGAAATAGTAATTTTGGTTACATCACATGTTTTTATGTATATATCTATATATATATGTACTTTCTAAAAAGCACATGTAAAGTACATCTAAAAATACTATATATAACAGAAATTCACCATTTTATGCAATTCTTTTTCTTGGATTTTGAATATTTAAGTACTTATGTTTGTTGTCAGTCAACTTGCATTTACTAAGCATTTACCATGTACCAATCATTGTGCTAAATGCAGGAGGTACTAGAAAAGCATACACAAGCCCTGCTCTCCATGGCTTCACATTACAATAAGGGGTGGTGTGTGTGTGTGTGTGTGTGTGTGTGTGTGTGTGTGTGTATACATTCCTATACACTCATTCATATGTATACACAGTCATGTGAAGATGATTTTAGGGAAGGCTAGGAAAATCTTCTTGTAGAAGGTGAGACTTTAACTGAGTCTTGAAGGAAAACAGGGAAGCTATGAGGCAGAGATGAGGAGGAAGAGAGTTCCAGCTACAGGAAAAATCTTGTTAAAAAACTCATTGTGTTGTAGTAACGGCAAGGAGGTCAGTTTCACTGGATGGTTATTAAATCTATAACAAAAAAGAAAATTTTAAATAAAAGCATTGACGATAAAGATACTCTACCAAATTCCTTTTATATAAGGTAAATATATTCCTAATGCCTAAATCATGGAAGAAAACAACAAACAAACATAGAGAAGTATAAACTAACATGACCATTGAATATTTATATAACATTTTAATATAATCCCAAATAAAGAATATATAAATTTATTCAAAAACATATTCACTCTGATCAAGTTGAATTCATACCACGGATTGAAGAATGGTCCAAAAGCACAAAAATAATTAACATGATTAATCATATTTTTAAAAATAACAAAAGATCACTCAATCAATATGATAATATCAACAGATTCAAAAATTTTTTTAACAAAGTACAACATGAATTTATGCTAAAAATCCTAGAAAAGCATAGCAGTGAAAGATCATTTTAAAATATGATAAGCATGACATATGTAAATCAAAAGCTAGTATGAGTTGCATTGGGGAAACACTTTAAGCTTTCTTAATAAATGCCAGAGTAAATCAAAGATATTTACCCTTAATCCACCATTATTTGACATGATTGGAGAAGTGCTAGTTATAAGAATAAGAAAGAGAAAAAAATTGAAGACATAAACCTTGGAAAGATGATGCAAGATTATCTCTGCTTTTAGAAAATATGATGGATTACATAGAAACCTCAGGAAATACACAAAGAAATTAATTCAGACAATTAATAGTCCATGTAAAGTAGTAAGATACAAAATAAATCCATAATACCATTAGCATTTTTGTATACCAAAACCCCAAAAGAAATAACATAAATAGAAATCCCTTTCAAATTAAATACAAAATACATGACATATCTGGAAGTAAGTCTACCTAGACACACACAAAACAGATTGCTACATTTATAAAATACTCTTTAATATGGAAGGATGTAAATAATTGGAACAAAAAACTGAAAAGAGAAATTGGAATTTCTTTTTGCTTGGGTCAAAATAAAAAAAAACATGAAACAAATTAATTTTTAGATTTGTTTTTATATTACACTACCTAGTTTATATAGCTAGTCAGCAGCACAATAAAATTTTATTTGGAGAAACAAATGTCCAGAATTTCAAAGGAAAGAGTAGCAACACCAAAAACTTGCAAGGAACTAAGAATGAAACTCATTGCTTCATTCAACAACCCCTTACTGAATACTGTTTAATCCTATCAGATCTCAGATTATACTATGAATCAATAATCAAAACTCTTCAATAAAGAATGTATAAAAGAACAATGAAACAGATTAAATAAAAACTAGAAGCAACCAAACTCAATAGCCTCAATAACTTAAGAACATAAAGTCCCTGGGAAAAGATTTTGTATTTGACAATAATCATTGGGAAAACTGAAAAGTAGTTTGGCACAAGTAACTTACATTATATATCAAAATAAGTAGCAAATGAAAGCTAAAAAGGTCATATGTGGGAATATCTATTCCAAGTCTGGTATATCAGTGGTACCAGGTGTGGGCTGGGGGAAAGTGTTCCCATACTAACAAGGAATAAAAGGAACTGTTAAATATTGTATAGATTACTTTGAATGAAATTGAAAAACTTTTGCATGAACAAAATCAATGCAGAGATGTTATGAGGAGAAATTTTCTATGGGGCAGATATCTCTCCATAATATATCTCTGAAGAATTTGATATCTAAAGTATATAGGGAATTGGCACAACTGTATAAGATTAATAGCCATACATAATGGACAAATCACTTAAAAATAAGAACAAATAGTTATTAAGAGAAGAATTGTGAAATATGAAAATTGCTTTAATCATTAATAAGAGAAATGTTTACTAAACAACTCAGACATTTCACTTAACATCCATCATTTGGCAAAAATGAATGAAACTGGAAACAGCATTTTTAGAGGCCGTGGGAAGATAAGACACACTAACATACTATCGGCAGAATTATGTGTGAAAGTTGCTAAATTGTTCATACAAGGCTGTTATTTCACTATGAAGCATATAGCCAGAGGCAGGTAAAGAGAGAAAAAAAAAGCCTTATATATATATACCAAACTATTCATAACAGGGTTTTTTTTTTGTGGTAGCCAAGAATTGGGGGAAAATTAGAGTCTCACTTATTGGAGAATAGCTAAACAAAATGTCATATATAAAGTCTAGTGGAATATCACTATGCTATAGGAATGTCAACATGAAGAATTCAGAGAAGCACAGGAGGATTTATATAAACTTATACAGAGAGAAGTAAGTACTTCTGCGAACCAGTACAACAATATACACAATGACACTATGTTTACAATAATTTAAAAAGACAAAACAACACTTTAAAAAGGACACTGAAAATAATATAATTATAATAAGCAAATGACCATGGCAAAGAACTGAGAAAATGCTCCTTTCTCTCTTCTTTAGAGAATTGGGAATATCCGTATGGAAATTGCATAGCCTGTCAGATATACACAATGTGTTGGCAGGATTTGTTGTACACTATAAAAATTCTTTTTTTTCTCTTCCACAAGTGACAGTTTGTTGAATGGGAGGGGGGCATACTTAGAAATTGATGTGATAAAAATTAAAAGGCAATGATAGAAATGAAAAAGATAAGACATTTGTTCTTTGTATTTTAATAATATCCTTTGCATAATTTATGTAGTTTGAGTACAGAGGTATAACAGAGTAAGTTATGAAACTGGGGGTTATATAATTCAACCTCCATAAAAGTATTCCTCCCACAATGTTTTAAAGGTGATCCAGCTTCATACTATACTATTTTTTCCTATGATGATAAAAGGGAACCAGGTAGAAATCTGAAAATTTAGATTAAGAAATATTTGTTCATAAAATCCTAATTTGGGATGTTATTGTTTGGTTTTTCACTCACTCATTCATTCCTTTATTCAACAACTACTAAATAAGCACCATTTCAATAACAGGTTAAGCACTCTAAGTGCTAGAAAGATTAAAAAAAAATATAAAAGTATGCTCCCTGTCTTCATGATACATACAATCTATCAAGGTAGATCAACACATACGAATATTTTCATTTTACAAAAACATAATATAGTTATATACTTCTTCCTAAAACCTTAGTATTACAATAACTATTCAATATATGATTTCCTTCTAGGGTTATTAAAAGAGAACAAAATTATGCTCCTTTGCTATTAAAGGTTCGTGAAAATAAGCACCTGTAAATGAAAATCTTTAAGCATGAAGTTAATTGGCCCTACTTCTGTCTTGTAATGCTGGGGAGCTTTTTGTACTAATTTTCATCTTGTCAAATAAAAATAACTAGTTTTTATTTGGCATGTATATTTTTAAATACCGAGAGTTGTGAAGCAAGGAAGAGACTGTCACTCAAAATTTCACTGCTGAATTGAACTCTGCACTTCTCTATGTAAGGCTGATGAAATTTTCAAGATAGTTACAGTGTCTCATGTTCCCTCTCTCCCTCCCCCCAATACAGTTTGGTACAGCAGAAGCCAAAGGACACACTTTAAAATTGAAATGGCTCTATTCATTCCAGTGGTTTTATAAATTGTGGTTTAATTTTAAAAATGTAAACCTCTAGATTTCTATCTTTTATAGGTGAACACGGCTGCCTTAGAAGAGTTAGAATAGAAAATGTTAGCACTGAGGAATTCAGTGGCTTAACACAGGGAACATAGTAGATGTTTAATAAATGCTAGTTCACTGACTGAAGGAAACTTTGGTTGCTTCATTCAAACTTACCTGTCACATAATTAGAGTCTCAGCATTGGAAGGGACCTCAGAGGCCAACTAGTATAATTCAAACCTGAATATCCTTTACATTATTACGTGACAAGTAGCCATGTAACCTTTGCTTAAGAATCTCCATTGAGTGGGTATTGGTGAGGGTGGGGGGAGGTGAAGGTGGGAAGAAGGGTCACAATACATCCTAAGTAGGCTTATTCTCCTGGAATGTGAGGAAGTGTTTTTCTCATAGCAAACCAAAATCTAACTCTAGATTACCTCCATCCATTACTTTTGGTTCTGTGATGTGGCACTAAGAGCCCTTTAAACTTTTAAAGATAGCACTCATGTACCCTGGTAACTCTTTTCCCCTGCAAGTTAAAAAATTCATTTCTTCTTTATATGAAGATCTTGGTATGGCATGATTTTGAGTGCCTTCAGTATACCTATCAGATACTCTTAGCTTTTACTTTCTAATGACTATTTCAGAATGTAATGAACCACTGCCTGAACTGAAAAAAAAAGATTTGATCTTACCAGGGTAGTAAACTGTGTAGTACTTTCTAGTCCTGGACCCTATCCCACAACAAATGCAACTTAAAATAACCTTTTTTTCTGTCATATCACACTGTTGACTCATTTTAAACTTTAAGCATTAAAAAAGTGTTATTTAAAAAAAGAAACATGAGCTATTATTTAACTCTTCTGTCTGTTTCTTTTTACTTAAGAATTTGGTTTTTTGGGGGGGAGAACTTAAATTTAGAACTTTAATTTTTTTCTGTATTAAAATTTATCTTTTTTGGTTGAAGCAGTAAAACTCTATATGCCCCCTCCATAACCACCTCAGATACTTATAAAAATGACTCCAAACAAACTTTAGGGCTACAGAACCCATAAAGTGACAGAGAGAAAGAAACCTCCAACTGATGATAACCCAGCAGGCTGACAGGATGGGACCATCACAGCCCTCTGGGATCCTCGCCCAGCTACATGTGAGTCCAGTTCATGTTTTTAGCCTCAGCGTTGCCACAACCAACCCCAGCTGGAGGGACTTCAAGAGAATGAATCACCAACAGCAGTGGTGGTTTCCAGAATTATCAACCAATAAATGCCTAAGACAAAGTGAGAGCTCAGTGTGGACTTTGTGGTAACAAGGGGTCTGGGAGTGTGGTTTGGCTTCTTCCCCCCGAGGGAGAAGCAGCTGAAGCACAGCAGCTGTGTGTCTGTTTCAGAGCTCCTGGCCTGCAGATTATAAGGGGACCAAGCAACCAGTCTGAGGGGTAATTTCTCTTGCTTTAATCTGCTTGGATCTGGATTGCAGTCTAGGGTGGAGGTCCTGGGGTGTGTAACCAGCTTGCCAGAGTGTGTGGAGGCTTCAGAGAGGGCAACCAATTAATACCTTCAGCAGCTGAGAAAACCCCAGCATTTGGAATGAAGGTACCCTGTCTGGTGGCAGAGTCCTACTGTGGCAAAAAGCCCAAAAGTCAAGTAATTGAGTGGCAAAATGACCAGGTAAAGGAAGCAAACCAGGCAAAGCAATCCAATGTTAAACTCCTATTCTGGGGACAAAAAGGATCAAAGCATGGAACAGGAGGAAAACAGTGAAGTCAAAATTCCTGCATCAAAAGTTTCCAAGAAAAATATGAGCTGGTTACAGGCCATAGAGGACCTTAAGAAGCAGATAAGAGAAGTGGAGGAAAAATTGGGAGGAGAAATGAGAATAATGCAAGAAAATTATGAAATGAGAGTCAACAGCCTGACTGAGGAAAATAACATCTAAAAAAACAAAATAACTCAAATGGCAAAAGAGGTTCAAAAAGCCAATGAGGAGAAGAATGCCTTAAAAAGATAAATTTGCCAGATGGAAAAAGAATCTCAAAAGCTCACTGAAGAGAATCATTCCTTCAGAATTATATTGGAGCAAATGCAAGTATAATGACTTTATGAGAAATCAAGATGCTGTTAAACAGATCTAAACAAATGAAAGAATAGAAGGCAATGTGAAATATCTCATGGGAAAAACCACTGACCTGGAAAATAGATGCAGGAGAGATAATTTTAAAATTATTGGACTACCTGAAAGCCATGATCAAATAAAGAATCTAGAAATCATCTTTCAAGAAATTTGCAAGGAAAATTGCCCTGATGTTTTAGAATCAGAGGGCAAAATAGAGGTTGGAAGAATCCACTGATCACCCCCTGAAAAAGATCCCCAGAAGAAAACTCCTAGGAATATTATAGCCAGGTTCAGAAATTCCCAGATTGAGGAGAGAATATTACAAGCAGCCAGGAAGAAACAATTTGAATATTGTGGAAACACAATCAGGATAACTCAGGATCTGGCAGCTTCTACACTGAGAGATCAAAGGGTTTGGAATATGATATTCTGGAGGGCAAAGGAGCTGAGATTAAAACCAAGAATCACCTGTCCAGGAAAACTGAGTATGATGTTTCAGGGGAAAATATGGTAATTCAGTATAATAGAAGACTTTCAAGCATGCTTGATGAAAAAAACAGAGTTGAATAGAAAATTTGACATTGAGATATAAGAAGCAAGAGAAGCATGGGAATGTAAATAGGGAAAAGAAATCATAAGGAACTTATCAAAGTTGAAATATTAACATTCCTACATGGAAAATTGATAGTTGTAACCAATGAAACTTTTTTCAGTATGAGAATAGTTGAAGGGAATAGAAATATATATGAGTGTGTGTATATATTGGAGGGTATTATGGGCATATGAATACATATGTGAATTTGTGTATATATGTTTACAGGTATACTTAGATAGAGGGCACAGGACCAATTTATTAGGAAGGGATGATACGTAAAAGGTGAAATTTAGGAGGTGAGAGAGGAATATAATGAGAGGAGATGGGGAGAGACAGAGTGGGGTAAACTATTTCATATGGAAGAGGCAAGGGGAAATGGCTACAATGGAGGGGAAGAATAGGAAGGCAAAATGGAATGGATCAATGCTTATTCTCACTGAATTTGGCTTGGGGAGGGAATGAATACACACCAAATAGGGTATCTCACCCTACAGGAGAGTAGGGGAGAAGGGGATGAGAGGGGGGTTGATGGAAGGGAGAGCAGGTTGGGGGGGAGGGAAGTTGGAAGCACCCACTTTTGAAAAGGGATAGGATCAAATTAGAGAATAGAACAAGTGGGAGGTGGGATAGGAGGAAGGGAAATATAGTCAGTCTTTTACAATATATCTACTATGGTAATGTTTTGCATTAGCTACACACGTGCAACCTATACTGAATTGGTTATCTTCCCAGTAAGGATGGGTGACAAGGGAAGAAGGAAATGAATCTGGAATTCAAAGTTTTAAAATGAAATGTTTAAATATGTTGCTATTATTAATACTCTTTTACATGTTAATTGGGAAATAAGTTATACAGGGACTGGAGCATAGAGATCCACCATGCCCTACTGGAAAAGTCAAAGGTGGTATGGGAAAAGATATGGGAGAGAGCAGATTGGAGGAGGTGATATCCTGTGGGACTGCTATTTTGAGGCAGTGGGTAGGGGAAAAG
This sequence comes from Petaurus breviceps papuanus, assembly GCF_028583685.1. Classification (NCBI taxonomy): domain Eukaryota; kingdom Metazoa; phylum Chordata; class Mammalia; order Diprotodontia; family Petauridae; genus Petaurus; species Petaurus breviceps. The sequence goes on along the minus strand of NW_027187419.1, from coordinate 91,310,897 downwards.
TGGGGAGAAAATTTGTAACTGAAAATATGGTGGAAATCGTTGTAAATCAGAAGTTAATAAAGCATCTGAAAAATGAAAAAAAAAAAAAGAAAAACCACTGACCTGGAAAATAGATCCAGAGAGAGAATTTAAAAATTATTGAACTACCTGAAAGCCATGATCAAAAAAAGAACCTAGAAATCATCCTTCAAGAAATTCTCAATAAAAATTGCGCTGATGAACTGGAAGGCAAAACAGAAGTCAAAAGTATCCACCTATCACCTCCTGAAAAATATCCCAAAAAGAAAATTCCTAAGAATATTATAGCCAGGTTCTGGAATTCCCAGTTCAAGGAGAAAATACTACAAGCAGCCAAGAAGAAACAATTTGAATATTGTGGAAACACAATCAGGATAACACAGGATCCGGCAGCTTCTACATTGAGGGATCGAAGGGCTTGGAGTACGATATTCCAGAGGTTAAAGGAGCTGGGATTAAAACCAAGAATCACCTACCCAGCAAAACTGAGTATCATGTTTCAGGTGAAAATATGGTCATTTAATGAAATAGAGGACTTTCAAGCATTCTTGATGAAAAAACCAGAGTTGAATAGAAAATTTGACATTCAAATACAAGAAGCAACAGAAGCATGAGAAGTTAAACAGAGAAAAGAAATCATAAAGATCTTATCAAAATTGAACTATTTACATCCCTTCATGGAAAAATGATGATTGTAACTTATGAAACTTTTCTCAGTATGAGAATAGTTGAAGGGAATAGAAATGTGTATATATATATATATGTGTGTGTGTGTGTGTGTGTGTGTGTGTATGGGCATATGAATACATATGTGAATGTGAGTATATATGTGTACAATTATACATAGACAGAGGGCAGAGAACCAATTGAATAGGAAGGGATGATACTTAAAAGGTGAAATTGAGAGATGAGAGAGGAATGTAATGAAAGGAGATAGGGAGAGACAGAATGGGATAAATTATCTCATATAAAAGAGGCAAGGGAAAACTGTTACAATGGAGGGGAAGAACAGGAAGGCAAAAGGGAATAAGTCAGCCTTACTCTCATTGAATTTGTCTTAGGGAGGGAATGATATACACACTAAATAGGGTATTCACCGGGGGGAAGGGGATGAGAGGGGGGATGATGGAAGGGAGGGCAGGTTGGGGGGGAGGGAAGTTGGAAGCACCCACTTTTGAAAAGGGACAGGATCAAAGTAGAGAATAGAACAAGTGGGGATTGGGATAGTACAGAGGAAAATATAGTCAGTCTTTCACAATATATCCACTATGGAAATGTTTTGCATAGCTACACATGTACAACCTATATTGAATTGCTTATCTTCCCAGTAAGGGTGGGTGATGAGGGAGTAAGGGAAAGAATCTGGAATTCAAAGTTTTGAAACCAAATGTTTAAAAATATATATTATTATTATTTTTTTACATGCCACTGGGAAATAAGGAAAAGAGGCACTTGGGTATAGAGATTCATCTTGCCCTACTGGAAGTCAGAGGGGGGATGGGGAAGGATAAAGGAGAGAGTAGATTGGTGAAGAGGGTATACAGTGGGATCAGTGTTTTGGGGTGGTGGGTAGGGGAAAAAAGGGAGAAAATTTGTAACTCAAAATTTTGTGGAAATGAATGATGTAAACTAAAAATAAACATACAATTTAATTTTAATAAATAATAGCAATTACCTTTTTTGATTCAGTCCACTATTTTAGCATGTCTAGATTTTTTGGAATCCCAAACTTGACATTCAATGTATTAGTTATTCTTCTACCTTTGTATCATCTGAAAATTTGATAAGCATGACATTTAAGCATTTATTCAAGTTACCAAAATATTAAACTGAACAGGGATAAGTGCAAATCTTGAGCATACTGGTAGACATATCTTTTCAATTGGACTCTTTAAGTCTGATCATTAATTATTTATAACTTCACCTCACTGTACTAATTTCTACTGCACTGATCTCCATCTTGTCCACAAGAATATTTCAAGTTTTGTTGAAATGTTTCTAAAATCTAGTTAAATTATAGCTATAGCCTTTCTCTTGCCTTCGTATGTTGAGCTTGTTAAAAAAAAAAAGAAAATGAACCTAGTCTGATATGGCCTATTTTTTAAGAGTGAAGTACCTAATCCAATCTGCCCTCCCAATTTTATTCATTTCCTTACTTTCATTGACATGGATATTTAATAACCCTTTCAAATAAATGTTTTCATACTTTTTCTTTAAAAAACAAAAACAAACCTCCCCCCCCTTGTCTTATAGAATTATCTAACATCAGTTTCCATGATTGTTAATTTCAGTAGGAAGTGCTCTCAGTCTATTGGGTTCATTCCCTATGAGAAATCATTGCAATTGGTTCTCCTTTCCACCCTTCTTTCACTCCTGCTTCTGGCTTTTTCCTTCCATATAGTTGTAATCATGAGTTTTCTCCTGGGATCTTCCCTCCTTCACAATCTTCTGCCCCTCAGTTCCACATTTTTCTACTGCTTTCTTCTTCCTTTTTATTGAGCCTTGGGGCAACTCTGATTAATGGGCTTCAACCTACCCTGGGAGTTGTATCCCTCTGGGACACTGCCAAGAGGTTTGCTCCAAAAGTTGTTATCTAAAATTGTAACTACCAAAGGGGACACAGAGACATTCCAAGTCAATGCTACCAAAAGTTGTGCAAGTAGGAAGCAAGGGGCAGAAGTATCCAAAACCACGGAATGTTTACATTGTTTTGTTACTTCCATAATGTTAGCTTATGGTTCTGTCATTTTTTTGTCTTGATTTCACATATTTCTTGGCTTCTTTTTATGGGTGTTATCTTCTTTAGTCTCATGAAGAGGAAAGTATTATATACTAGGTTGCCTTCATTTTGTCATTAGCCTAGAGGCCTTCCTATTATTATTTTTTTATAATTCTTAATAATTTTGTCCATTTCCCCCCATGAATTGTATCTTCATCTAATACTATTGTAGTAACCTATTGGAATTTTGAACAGCATTTTTATATTATTTTGAGAAGCATTGATGTTTTATAATATTTGTTTGATGTCACCATGAGCATGATATATCCCTCCATTTGTTCAGTCATGTCTTGATTTCTGTCAACATTATTTTGAAAATGTCATTGTGTAGATCAATGCTAAAAAGTAACAGAATGGTAATCTAGTCCAACCTTTCTAAGCATCAGTTTTCTTATCTGTATAAAGGGGGAAATGATGCTTATATTATCTACCTAACAGGGTTGTTTTAAGAATTAAATGATATAATATATGGAAAGTACTTTCCAAATCTTAAGACACTACATAGATTTCATTATTGTAGGACATATTGTGGGACATTTATTTCCCTTTGTAACAATTTTTAAAATTCAGCCTAAACCAGATAGCATGTCAAATATATTTGAGAACATAGAACATTCCTCAAGTATTGTGCTCCATGTCCTCAATGAAAAAAGCTTCGAAGATAATTTTTCTACACTTTCCTCTAAGTTCGTCATCATTTCAATTATACAGTATTCAGTTTCATTTTTTATCTTTCCATTTACATTTTGTTATGAAATTTTTATATTATTTATTCTGGTTTTGGTTAATTCAGCTTCTATCAGTTCATATGTCTTCCCAACTATCTCTAAATTTTTGGTATTCATTATTTCTGACAATGCATTAGTATTCCATTATACCCCACATACCGCAACTTGTTTAGTCATTGTCTGATAAATAGATAATACTCTTTTATAAAAATTTCTTTGCCACCACAAAAATAAGAAAATACTCCTATAAATATCTTATTATGTATAAGAAACATTTTTAGGGCACCCTTTAATTTTTAAGGTATTTATATGATTCTGGATTAATTGTGTTTCCTGTAAACATATTGTTGAATTCTGTTTTAATCCATTTTTCTGCTTCTTTTCTTCTTTATTGGAGAGTTGATCCATATTTTAACATTATATAGTAGGTTTGCTTATAAGTTATTCTAGCAGAAGAGCACACATATTTTCTTTTATTTGTAGTTTCTATTATTAAGCAAAACTTTAAAAAATCACTCTAAAATAATATTTTGTATTGTATTAAAATGTATGTAGGTTGCTTTAACTTAGGTTTATCTACCATAAAAGAGAATAGCTTGACTCTGAGATTACTTAGTTCAATTATTCTTCTTTCACTTAGGTTTTAGTTCCTCATGTTTTTGTCCAACATATTTCTCTGAAAATATGTGAAATTATTAGGGATTTATCTTCTGTAGGATGTGAAGGATTCTTATGTTTAGTTAACAAGAGTTTTATATTAAATATTTATCTGTTTTAGGCTTGAGGCCTTGTTTGTTGTTTGAAGGTTTTTTAGAGCTGGATGTGCTTCTTTTTAAACTTTGTGGAGTCAATTTCGTTTTCAAATATTCACTACCTGCCACGATAGATAAAGCTTAATTTGACTGGGTAAATAATTCTGAATTCATGCACCATCCATATTAACTTTGTAAATGTTGCCCTCTTATCCCCTGTATTCTTCCTTGAAAAATGCAGTTATCCAAAGTATTGTTTTTTTTTTTTAAATCAAATTTTTTGCATTTCTTTTTGGAGCTTATAGCATTTCTCTTCCCATAGTATTGTAATGTTGGACTTGACTATAATGTATCTAACCGCCTTAAATCTTGGGTTCTTCTTTGAAATTGTCCTGAGGATTTTTTTAATTCAAATTTCATCATTTGTTGTTACCAATTCTGGACGTTTTCCTTTAAAAATTCTTAAAAGATACTCTTCATGTAATTTTATTTTTGCATGTTTTCTCATAAGCTGGCAATTTTGATAATACTTTGTTGTGATCTATCATAAGTATATCTCTTGTATCTTCATGGTTTCCAATATTTCCTTTAATTCAGTGTTTTTTGAGCCTATATTTCTAGCTGCTTAGCATTATTTGCAATTTTGAATTCTGCTGAAAGAATCCTGCTATTGTGTGATTCTATGGATTTTTGGAGGTATTCTATTGTGTTTTCCACGTTGGTTATTTTTATTATTTCTAGTTTTATCTTTTTTACATATTGTAGTTATCACTAGATTTTTTGAATGCAATTCCCCCATCTCTTTCTTCAAGTTCTTCATTAGTTTATAAATTGAGAGGTAGAAAGGAATTTATAGGTTATCTGGTACCATCTTTTTTTTGTAAGGAAACAGAGACCAAAAAATGATGTGCCTAAAATTCAGGTGATAATCAGCAGAGCTGGGATTTGAATTGAGGCCCTATGACTCCAATTAGTTTGTGGTATTGTGATTTTACTTCTATTGAAAAATTTGATTTATTTGCTTGGACATAATCATGTATTCATTTGAGGTTATTTCTTGGAAGGTCTTGAGTAGCTTCATTTTCCAATCATGACTTTCTTATACTTTAGCTGATTCAGTTGTTGTATAACTTCTTAATTGTATTACCGCTTTTTATTTTGTTCATTAAAATCATAACTTTTATTTTCTTTTTTGTTTTTTTTTGTTTATTTCTTTTTCATGTCTCTTTTTCTTTTTGTACTGTGTATGAGAATCTTGGCTCACTTTCCTCTTCTCCTACCAACATATTAGATCAATTGATTCCTTTTAAAAATAAGCAGTGCATTTTCTTTTCATCTATAGAGGAAAGAGTTGCCTGTCGGGTTCTTTACTTTCTCTTCTATGAGGAAGAATGGCCTGGCCTTTAAGCACTGATACCAATATTTTAACTATGGCAAAACATAAATATTGTGCACTCAGTGAAGGTCACTGCAAATTTCCCCTTGCTCTCAATAAACTCTAGAAGTAATATCCATAGTTATTAGTAATTCTCACTAGTCCTTTTTGAACGCAAATTCTCACTAGTTTAGCACCTTACCTCATTAGAACATTATCACTTTATTAGCACGTTGGCTGCCGAAACTAATTTATTAATATACCTTATCTTATTAACTTCCCTATTTTTCTCTGCAATTCTTTATTCTCCTTTTCATCCAGTTTTGCCTTCAGCTTGGGATCTCCATTGGCTGGCCCTTATCCTCGCATCCTTTGCCTTTTTCTTTACTTTAAATGCTTCTTTTCAAATGCATCTTTATATAAATATACCTTTATATAGAATATACTTTATATTATATTATATATTATACTTTATATTATTATATATTATATAATATACTTTATATTATATCTATACTTTATATAGATATACTTTATATAGAAATACCTTTAAGTATTTCTCCTTTCTTATTTCTTGGTCATTTGTCTTCCTTTTCTTTTTAACTCAACCCCTTCTCTTTTTCTTCTTTTACTTTTACCTTTGATTTCTCAAATTCTCCTATATTTCATCTCCTCAAATCCAATTTCCTCACAAATTCAAATCCTCTCCAAACCTCTTTTTCAATAATTCCTCCTTATTTATCAGTAAAACTCCTTCGCCTGATTCTATCAACAAATTTTTGCTCACCAAATATAGAAATGGATTATCATTTTGGGGATAACAATTGGGGGTGCTTAGTGGCTACCTATTCTAATCTCTATCTTCAGTAGAACATAGGAGACAAGTGGCATTCTAGTCTTTGCTTAATGCACCACCTATCCCCCCCCCATGAGGGATCCTATTATCTCATTATTTAATCCATTCCATTTTTGGATAGCTCTATTTGTAAGAATGTTCTTTTTATCCTGACATCAAATTTAAGTTTGCCTTTTTAAAAACTTCCATTTATTGTCCCTAGTTCTTCCCTTCTGAAGTCAAGTGAATCAGATATAAGACAACATGAGATAACTTCTAACGATCCCAGTATGACAAAGATTCTATCTATGTGGCCCTCCTCTGGACCGTCTTCAACTGATCAATGCCATTCCTAAACTGTGGTTTTCAGAACATAACTTGATAATCCCAGTGTGGTCTAATCAGAATAGACCATGGGTTACTTACCATTACCTTATTCCTGGAATTTATGTTCAACAAAACACTTGGTCGCATTAGCTTTTTTGATTGCCATATCACATTGCTGACTCATACTGAACTTCAGTCCAGGAATACTCCAGCTGTTTTATCAGACAGTCTGCCTCTAGTCATCCACATTTGTACTTGCAGATACTTTTCTGTATCTAAGAGGAAGGAATTATATTTATTTTTATTTAATTTCATCTTATTATATTCAGTCCAGCAGTCCAGCCTGCTAAGAAGTTTTTGGATTCCATCTCTGTCATCTAGTGTGTTAGCTTTCTCTCCAAGATTTGTGTAATCTATAATTGACTACCTTTATCCAAGCCAATGATAAAAATGTTAAATAGCCCAGGACCAAATGAAGATTCCTTAGTGCTGACATTTGAGAACTTCTTCCAAGTTGCTACTAAAGCACTATCAAGGATATAATAAATTCTAAGTCCATCTAATTATATAATCATTTAGTATATAACTTTTCCACCAGAATTTATTTATTTTTAGTTTTCAACATTCATTTCCACAAGATTTTGAATTCCAAATTTTCTCCCTATCTCTCTGCCAGCCACCATTCCAAGATGACAAGCATACTAATTACTCCTTCCCCCAGTCTGCACTCTCATATATATCCCCTTCTTTACACACTTCCCCATTACTTTCTTGCAGGGCAAGATGGATTTCTATACCTCATTGCCTGTATATCTTATTTCCCAGTTGCATGTAACAACTTTTTAACATTTGTTTTTAAAACTTTGAGTTCCAGATTCTCTTCCTTCTTCCCTCCTCACTCACCCCCACTGGGAAGACAAGCAATTCAATATAGGTTATATGTGTATAGTTATGCAAAACATTTCCATAGTAGTCATGTTGTAAAAGACTAAATTTCCCTCCATCCTATCCCTCCCCATTTATTCTATTTTCTCCTTTGACCATGTCCCTTTTCAAAAGTGTTTGCTTCTGACTCCCCCTTCCCCCAATATTTCCTCCCTTCTATCATTGTCCTTCCCTTTTCTATTTCCCCCTACTTTCCTAAAGGGTAAGATACCCAATTGAGTGGTTCTCTTTGACTTCACTTTGGATCAGTTCATGAAGTCTGTCCAGGTCTCTCTGAAACCATGCCCTCTATCGTTTCTTACAGCATAATACATAATAGTAGAATGAAGTTATTCATAAGGTAACAAAGGAAGCTATTGTCTGCTTGCTTGTGGTAGAGAAATGGAATGCCAACAGATGTCCAGATAATTGATGTCTCCTATCATTATTATAACATTCCTCTCTGCCATCTCTTGCTCTTTTTCTGGACTCATCATCTATTTCTTGTTTCTGGAGTCTATAGTATATTCTGATGCCAAAATCACTTCTTTTTTTAACCATCCATTGATCTTTATCCAATGCTGTCTACCATGATTCTCCCTTCTGGCTCCTGAATTTCTTCACATGAAAGCATCTTAATATTTCATCTATTCTATTTCTTTGAGGTAAGAAATTCCTGTTGAGAGCCATATTCAAGTCATGGATTTTATTCCACCCAGTCTGATGATATCTATGAGGTCAAATTTACAACCTAATATTAGCACCTCTCTCTCTCATTTGTGAAATTTATATTGGACACTTATGTATAGACACTGAGATAATTGATTTAACAACTGGATTATTTCTTGAATTTTGTTTCCTATATAGGATTTCTATGTATATTTTGATTCCTATGTATATTCCAACTTATTCTTTCTCCTTCATTTTAGAGTGCATCTAGTTTGGTGGATATACAGAAGGGGTTTTCTTCCCTTCTCTACACCATTTTTATTTGTCAAGTAGACTCTATCCCTAGCCAGGAGTCCGTCACTTCTCCATTTTAACCTGGAGTCTAGAAACACAAATTCTATAATCAGATAACATCTTCTTAACCAGATGTTCATTTGTCAAATTGTTTTCCCACTTTATGCATCCCTTGACTTGAATGGGCAACAGTGAGGAAAATACAACTTATGTCCCTAAGGTCTTCAATTTATTTCTCAAGGCTTAACAATCTTTAACAATATTTTCTAGGTTCCTTATGGAAGTATAATTTGTGTCCACATAAATCAGTAGAAGTAGGTAGCAGTCATTTGTTTTGACAAATATTTGAAGTTTTCTGTTTCATTTTGGATACATATCCATCAGAAAGGCAAGAGACCTCTCTACAATTATTATCAGGTTAACAATTAGCTCTTTCAGTACCTTTGAGCATGAAGTCACCAGTCTCTAATTCTTTTCTCTTCTTCCTCTGACCTTTACTGGATCATCTCTTACCTAATAATATTTTCAGTTCTATTTTACCATTATTGGAGGATTAGAAGCTATTTCCTCTTTAGAACATCTAGTTGTCTACACTTTGGGAAAAACCTCAATTTAAAAAAATCTCCAAGTATATGGTTGTCATTTTCCTCCCCTTCTTCCTTTGTGTCATTTCTTCATTCTCTAACCTCCAGTTAAAAATTGATTCCACTTTTCTACTTCAAACCATTATATTCCACTGCCTATATCCCTGCCTTCAGGAGAGCATAAGCAGTTTCAAATTCATTTTATTAGGATATTATCCTACATTTTAGATATAGATTGCAGTTAGTTAGCTATAGGAAAAGTATAAGCTGCACATAGCCAATGCAAGTCACTGTGAAATTTTCCCTTGTTCTCTGACTTGATGGGGTTTCTGAACCTTTATTTTTGAACTACTTGTGGGTACTTACACTTTACCTTCTAAACACTACCATAAGACTGTTGCAAATTTTTATTACATTTTAATAACATGGCAAACACATATGTCTTTGTTTCCTTTGTCTCAACGATTTCATATTCACAGTTTGAGAAACTCTTATTTGATTCATATTTTTTTAAATTTACCAATCTACTTTAACTTTTCTTACTTACTTTACCTTACCTTACTTAGATACTTTCTTTTCCTTCTTGAGGGATCTCATTTATGTTCTTGTTCCTTCCTCTTTTTAAAAAAATTTAAATTGATTTTCATTCCTATTGAATCATTCTTTTCTTTAAGGTCAAATCACAGAATCACAGAAATTGATAAATGTAGGAGAACTTAGCAAACATCTAGTCTAATGCATATGAGAATGGAGTCCCTACTGTAACACCCTCTCATTTATCCTCAAGTTCTTCCAAATTTCTTCCCCCAAAATTAAAATTTTCACTTTTTCACAGTAGCAAACCTCTAATGATGCCTTTACAATTTCTTCTTCTCATTATTCACCTTAAACCTTGACTCCTCTGTTGTTTCTTCTCCTGCCATCTTTTCTCACAGATGTCAGAAGTAGATTCTGTACTTAGGAATGATTCTCTTTCACCTTTCTTTCAATTTCTCCTCAAATTCAGTTTCTTGGATTCTTCACAGGACTAAAGCTCTCCAAAAATCTCCATAGCATTTCTACTAATATTCTTGACCTTTTAATCATGCAAATAGAGGCAATGGAGCCTCAATGAATTTAGGTGACTTGTCCAAAGTCACAGAGTTAGAAAGTGGCATTGATTGTTGTCCTTTGTTCTTAAAGAGGACCATCACTATGGTAGAGTCAAGTTTTAGTGTGTCCAACTGTGGCTGATCAGACTACAAATAGTCCATGAGAGCATTTGGGGTGGATTCTCCAAATTTGCATATTCTGTGTTTCCTTTCAGCTGTTTCAATTTAACTTTGCCCACAGAGCACCACACCTTCTCTGTTGTGGGCATGCCATGGTAAGTGGTCCTATGTCAGTGATCCTCACTGTCTCCCATGTAACACAATCATTTCTAAAGTTCTTGAGAGGGACCTTGAGAGTGTCCTTGTATTACTTCTTCTGACCACCATGTACCTGTGTGAGTTCCCTATAAAATAGTTTTCTTGGCAAGTTTATGTTTTGCATTCAAACCATTGTTGTATGCCTGTGAAACCTGGATGGTATATCAGCGACATGACAGGAAATTGGGTCACTTCCCTTTGAATTGTCTTAGGAAGATTATGAAGGTCACCTGGAAGGATAAGATACTAGACTCTGAGGTCCTTTCTTGAACTAAACTGCCAAGCATTCAAACTCTGCTTTAGAGAGTTCAATTTAGCAAAGAGACATATGAATGTAGATGTGATTCTGAGTCTAGAGTATTTTCCATTGTATCATGTTGGCTCAACAATTTTCTTCTCATTCTGCTCAAGTCCTGCTATCTTTTCCTGTTTCTAACCTGTAGCTTCATGGCCATGTATGGCCCTATGAGTCCCTCCAGTGTGGCCTTTTGACTGAATCCAAACTTCATAGAACAAATCCCTTTAATAAAAGCACTTGTTCTGTAAAACTTGAATTTAGTCAAAAGGTCATACCCAAGGACCTAGAAGGTCACATTTGGTCTTGAGGTTGCAGGTTCCCCACCCCTGTAAACTTTCTGTCCTAGAAGCCAGAAACAGGACTTTAGAAAAGGTTGAAGGGAAAGATCTGAAACAATAAAAAGAGAGAAAAGAGAAAAATAAATACTAAGTAACTTTATTATACATCTGAAAAGAATATCAAACTGTACAAAATAGATTTGCAGTTTCATGTGTGATCATCTTTTTTTTTTATTATACTCCTATGGAAATGCTTGTTTTATTCCATAACTTAAAAAATTAAATAAATAAAAAGAAAAAAAAAGAAAGAGGCAGAAAAGGAATGACTTTTTCAAAGAGAAGTAAATAATTTAGTTTGGTTGTTCATCCTTCATTTTCAAATTGGACCAATAACATCATGATATTAGGGTAAAATAGTGGATGATGGGTGATGTCTTGACTTGCATATAAATTGGATTGAAGTGAGGAAGAGTTGTGTAGTTTTCAGACTCATTCTGTCTTTTTTGAGTCATTGAAGTTCGAAGGCAAGACAAAAGACAAAATGACTGGTGATGGCCAAGGATACAGTGAATGACCTTGGATTCTTCTATGCCTAACCAAGCTCTAAGCACTCCACAATATCTGTTTCAGCTACTTTCATGGCTGCTTCATATTCTTCTGGGTGAAGTCTTCATATGCTTTGGGGGGCATTCCCTCTAGCCCACAGAAGGGTTTGAGGCCTGTCAATTACAGTTCCCCTCAACCTGTTTTAGCTATCTGCTGAGATGGTTTTACTGGGGTGTGGACACTGGAGCCATAGGTTAGAGTGGAATAAATGAACAGAATAAATAAATGCAATAAAAGATAAGGAATAAATGTTATAAAAAAGAAAATCTTGTGGTGTTTGGTTTCTTTTGTTTCCCTCAATCTCTGCCTACTATTCTATGCATTTCTACTTCCCTTTTACCTTCTTTCTCAGTAACTGGTTACTCTACTTTGGATCATTCCATTTTATCTAACCTCTTTACTCTACAACTCACAGTTCTTTCAGCATCCCAAAATAGGTTTTGTGAAATAACATTAAATAAAATTGGTTGATTTAGAAGGTAGTAACTAGGTATATGTATATAGCTGTTAAAACATCTTGTATACTAGCTCTGTAAAGTTTAAATTTAGAAAATAGCACATATCTAGCTAGTTGTGAATTAATGTGTTTAACAAAAACCAAGATTTTAAATTTCCACCAATTTAAGAAAACATTACTTCTAAAGCTACACTAAAAATCAGCTTAAACATTTAAAATGTCATTATAAATCAATATGGATATAAATCAACTATGTATTATATTTACACCTACCAAACACCCCCTCTTTTATTTATTAGTAGTCTTGTTGCAGGTGGGAGATAGGATTAATAGTTGCTGAGTCAAAACCTTATAAAACATGATTTTATGTTGTATTTCTTATGTAAAACACAAATACAAAGCACTGGGACTTTGTATACAGCCTATTGGTACATGTGTACAATGTCTACACAAATATAATACCTAAAACATTGTTTAGCAAGGGCCTTATATTCAAGAATATTTAAAATTTGTTTTTCTTTAAAAAAAAAGGGGATGATGTTTCTTTGTCTTGGCCTACTACTGACATAGACTAGTTGGACGATCATTAGCTAATTCCTATAAGAATTTATTAAGTACTTACTGTGTTCAAAGCACTATGTTAGACACCACTGATATAAAGTAAAAAAAAAATTATAGCCATAAGGAGCTTAGTATAAATATGCACATGATAATTTGATGATGGGAAACATATTTTAGGGTCCAGGAAAGACTTGCCTTCGGAGGTGACACATTAACTGAGCCATAGAAAATATTTTAAGTTGGAAGTGAGGTGACAACACATTCTAGACATTAAGGACTATGTATATAGATATGGATGTGGAAAATGGAATGCGGAACACCAAATTCAAGACATGGCAAGCAGGTACTTTTGCCTGGGAAAGAGCATCCATAACGTGAAGCATCATACAGTAAACTGGAAAAGGTAAGCTGAAGCCAGGTGGTGAAGGGTTTTAAATGTCAAGGTGTGGAATTTATATTTTATCCTAGAGGCAAAAGGAAACCACTGAATGGTTCTGAACCAATGAAAAATTTATCTAATCAGGGTGAAAAAGGAAAGTTTTATTTACTCTAGAAACCATCCTTAGTGGGTTTAAAACTGTGTAAATTCATTTCCCTTTACTGTATAACAAAAGATAACTCAATGTCTTTCTCAGTGCAATGTGGTACTATAAAAATGAGAACAAGGGAATTACAATATGTCAAGTATAAACACTCATTTGATTCAGGATGTGTGCTTTAAGACACCTTCCTAAGAGCATTTATGCAGCAAGTCTAACAAAGAGTTAGATGTACATTATTTCCTTTGTCACAATAAACTGTTTTTCAATGCCTTGTACCCTGCAGTATATTGGATGAAGGACAGTCATGTGCAAAAGTTATTTTAACCTTCTATCTGTTCTATAATTTGATTGGCTAGGAACCCTTCTATTTTCTAGTCTCAGCAACTTACAATATGAGGAGATTTCATCATAAGCCAATCAAAATGCAGAACATTTAGAGGGTGAGAAAGGGTCAGAGTTGGAATTCTAGCAGTCTCTTAAGAAGACAAAGACCACAATAGAAAATAAAAAAGTATAACAAAACTCATTTTCTTTTCAGTGATTCCAGTAAAAACAGAAATTTGACCTTTGTTGTTTTTAAATAATTAGAAAATGCTACATATTGTGTTTTAATAGAATAAGTTTGCTCCTGAAAAGTTGTGCAAAGGAAGAATTTTTGTAAAAAAAAAAGTAATAAACTGATTGTAAATATAGTAGGGCAATTTGCCATTTTAAAAATAGTATAGTGACAAAATAGACAATTTTAGAGGAAATTGGGAATATCCCTGTGGATCTCTATGAAGTCACACAGAGTAAAGGAACTAGAACTATTTATGAATGATAGTATTATAAAAAAATAAAAACTTTGAAAGACTTTCAAACTCTGATCAATGCAATTATGAACCACAAATCCAGAGGACTGCAAATGAAACACACTACTTATCTCAAGTCAAAGAGGTAATGAATGTGAAATGCAGAATAAGAAATACATTATTTGGAAATGGCCAATATGAGAATTTGTTTTGAATTTTGACATTACATGCATATTTTATCAGGGTTTTCTTTTTTCCTTTTTACTCCTCAGTGGGGCCAATGGGAGGTAGAAATTACAAATATTTATAAAAATAAATGAGCATATTTATTAATTTTTTAAAAAAAGATTTAATTTTCCCTTAAGTCTAGGATAGCAGACATATACTATATTCAGTTGATTCAGTCCCTAATAATTCTTTCCTTCATTCCATGGGACAGTCAATGTATGTCAGACTGGTGTAGAGAAAGGAACCGTGAAGTCTCAGAGTTTGAAGGGAATCCTGTCTGGTCCAACTCATACATGGACAAGAATTTGCTCTACAGCATCCTGTCTTTGAAGGCATCCAGTAAGGGGAGGTTCCCCCAATAATATGCTATGGCAAATTATTCCACTTGTAGATAGCACTAAATATTGACATTTCATCATATCAAGTCTGAATCTGCTTTTAGCAATGTTCATGCATTATGACTAGTTCTACACTTTGGGGTCATGCAAAATCAAGCTAATCCCTCCTCGATCTGATAAGCCTTCAAACACCTGAAGACAGCTATTAGGTTTTCCCTAAGTTGTCTCTTCTCTAGGCTAAGCATTCTTGGTTCCTTGAATAGAGACTTATATGGTGATAGATACTTATGAGACCTTTCAACATTCCAGTTCCCTTCCTCTAGATATTTTGCACTTCATCATTCTCTGTTCTAAAATATGATAACTGTAACTGAAAAAATACTTGAGTATAGTATTATTTGAGCATAGAGTGTGTCAACTTTATAAGAGGTTTATTAGTTATTTTTGGCTTAGCTGTTATAATTATTGTTATAAGTAACAATAATTATTATTATAAAGCTATATATGCATATGAAGGGTGTCCCAAAAGTCTTAGTGTAAACTTTAGGAACTTAAAACTGCACTAAGACTTTTGGAACACTCTGCATATAGATATAATTACAATTATAGAATACAAGAATGCATATAATTACAATTATAGGATAAAAGATTTAGAGCTGGAAGGTACCTTGGAGGCCATTTCATGTAAATGTTTTATGAGAAATCTGAGATCCAAAAGGCTAGATGTCTTGCTCAGCATCTCATAGGTAGTAGGTAAAAGTGCCAAGATTTGAATACAGCAATGCCGATTCCACATCCTGGTGCTTTGTGAGTGACTATGATGTAAAAAAGATAAAAAATATCAATACAATTTGAAAAAAAGGCAAGATAGATGTAAGAAAAATGAATAATGAATACAAAAATATGATTATTTTTAATAATAATGAGAGGAATGTTAAAAATCACAGTGAGCTGAGGCTGGCCAGGAGACATTAGCATACCACAATGGATTTTATTAATTGTATTGGAGAAAATCAGGAAAAGAGGATATTCAAAGGAGGAATGGAACCACCATGTGTGATAAGAGATGATAATAATGGACACTGAATAGTGGAGCTGCTTAACCTCTGTTTTGGTTTTTTTTTTCCTCTACAATGAATATGATCTTTGTCCTCAATACAACAGGACAAAAATGTCTCATATGGTATTGATACTCAATATAAAATATAGATAGTAAGAGAGCATATTATTAGCTGATGGTGAGTTTAGGTCACTAGGCTAGATGGCCTACATTCTCAGATACCTAAAAACTGGCAGATAACATTGCTGAGCTACTGTTGGTGCTTTATGAAAAATTGTAGAGATTGGGAGATGTATTTTAATATTTTAGAAGGGCAAATGTCTTGATTTTCCAAAAGGGAAAAGAATAGTCTTCATACCAATGAGGTAATGACCTTGGCTTTGATTCTTGACTAAATTACAGAATGCATTATTTGAGAGAGTGCTAGTGAACATCCATAAAAACAAGTGGTGGTCACTAACTGCCCACATAACTTTTCCAGAAACAGGCACTATTTGTTCCACCTTCCACCTCACTGGGAAACCTCACAGAAATAACCCTGGCTTGATCACCTCTAGTAAAGAGGGATTTACTGAAGAAGGCAGCCAATTTTACTGTTGGACAGCTCGGAACGCTAGAAAATTGGTTATTAATTTCAGCTAAAACCAGCCTCTTTGTTGCTTTTTTGATATGTTACTACTTTTTGTGATAGATATGTCAAATGTCTCCAACCTCTTCCAGATGAGGTTCTTTCAGATATTTTAAGCCAACTACAAGGACTTTCCTAAATTTGATCATTTCAGGTTAAACAACTTAAACCAGTCTTCATATACACGCTATCAAGCCTGCACCTCCTCATTCTCCTCTGGAATGCTTGATTTTGTTAGTGCTCCTCAGAAAATGTGGCGCTGAGAACTGAGTGCAATACTCTGGGTATGTTTTAATCACATCATACTCCATTGAATGGTAACTTCCATTGTTTTGAACATTAATGAAATCTATGATTCTCTTAAGCTACTAGTCAAGTAAAACATCTTTTCCACATAGACTGCTATCTAGCCAGGGCTCCTTTATTACATGTATATGAACAATTGATCTTCATGAATCTATATATGAGGCAAGACTTTGCTTTTGTACCTGGTAAATTTCATTTCATTAATTTTTTTGTTCATTCTAGTCTCTTAAATTCTCTTGAGGTCTTGGTTCTGTCATCTGAGGCTTGAGTTCCTCCTCTCACTTTCATAATTTCTGCAAATATGATGGGCATATTATGTCTTACCCCAAATAATTGTTGAAAATTATTAATATGGGGGGGCGGCTAGGTGGTACAGTGAGTAAAGTGCCGGCCCCGGAATCAGGAGGACCCGAGTTCGGTTCCGGCCTCAGACATTTAACACCCACACAAAAAACTAGACGTGTAACCTTGGGCAAGTTGCTTAACCCCAAATGCCCTTCAAAAGGCAAAAAAAAGAAAATTATTAATATGAGAGGGTTTAAGACAGATTTCTGAGTAATAACATGGACAGTTTCATTCCCTTTGTTACAAGTTATATTGATTATGATAAGATGTCTATAATCAGAAGATTTTTAGAGGATAAAAATCAATTTTTTAATGCTGCCAGAGTTGTGGGGGAAATATTCTGCCCAAATAATCCCATGGAAAAAAATCAGTTTAAGTACAGCATTAAAATAAGGCATTTCTTCCAAAGAGATGCTCAGTAGACTTCACCAGCTGCTTAGTTATAGTGACCCTTTTGCACTAGGTCTCTTAGTAACCAGGCATATGTTTTTGCATTATTAATTATTGCTTACTATAGCAATACATCATTAGCATGCTATAATGGCATTCTCAGATAACCAAAGTATCCTTAGAACAGACTGGAGGCCTTGGCAATGACTAAGGTGGAGATATGGACCCCCGAAAAATAATTTTGCAGATATTTTTAGGACCATTTATAGATTTTGGTGACTGGAGAGCAGGTGTTTTTGTTTTAAAGAATCCTCTAATAACAGTTTGCTAATGATACATTACACAATTAGATTTTCTATCCATGAATTTATTGGCTGAAATAGTTACTAATATGACAAATATATTAGTCCACAATGAAGAACGCCAACAATGAAGCGCAGATGGCTTCCTTATAATAACTGACAATTTGAGACATCAGATTTTGAGCATCCTTTATTATGAAACAAATAAAAAAATAATTTAGAGTAGGGATAGTCTGGCTTATGTTAAAAAAAGAACAAAAGGAAATATAGTGAAAAAATGAATAGTTGCTTTATATTATATTTCTTCTTTAAGGAAATCTTTGATAATGGAACTAAAAAAAACTTTAAAAAGTATATTGTCAATCAACTGCCCTATATTTCTATCTAGCAAATTAGAATAGTAATCTTGATTTACTTACATTTGATTTTTCTTCCCATTATTTGTAGAAACTTAGTTTCTTAACAAATGTAATTTCTGTACACCCACCCAAGAAAATGCTAGGATTTGAGTTTGAAAAAAAAAACCACCTGTGGGAAATAGCAAAAATAGCATTGTGGGTAATGCCTCCTATGGGGCTTGGTGGCTGATGGCAAAAATCAATGATATTCCTCACAAATGAACTCAAGGGAATAAAAGATTGCAAGACCAAATAACTTGTTAGTATCTATTAATAGAAAGTAGCCTTATAGTAAATAGCCCCCAACCTTGACCCAAGCCTCTTTTCTTTATCCTGGGCCTTTTTGCTGTGTGACTAGTGAAATACAATGATAGGCTTAAATTAAAAACTGAGTCAATAATCATCACCTTGGTGCAAGGAACAAAAACTATTTACCCCTACAGGAAGCTTTTTTTCAGACTGAATCCTTTCAGTCTGAGCTTTTCTTCATTTCTCACTTTGATACCTGTGTTAATTACCATATAGTTCTACTGCTGTCTCCTCCTGAAACACTTGTTATATGAGTGATTGCATAATTTCAGTCACCTGATAAACAGTTAGATTTCTTTTAGGAAACATTCCATGCTGTTTCCACAGACCCTTTTTTTCCTAGATGGGTACATTTAGCATTAATGATTTATGTTGTTCCAGTATGAGGTAAAGGACACATAGTTTGGAGGTTTGAAGTCATAAGCAAATAGCTTTGAAAACTGCCTTAAAAGCTTATAAGATGTATGACCATGGGCAAGTCACATAACCCCCATAAAGCTCAGTTTTCTTATCTGGAAAATAGGGATAATAATATCACTTATCTCATAACTTCATCTATCAGTGTAGTTGAGTACCTTTTCTACAACTTAAAGTCTTAGAGAATTGCCTTAGGCACTAGGAGGTTAAATAACCTACCCAGGGGTCACAAGTAAGTTTTTGCCTGAGACAGTATTAGAACTCAGGTATTCCTAAAACCAGCTCTTTTTCTGCAATGTAATCATCCCCCTGACCAAAGGAGGACCTTGTGAACTTTAGAGAGGCAAAGGTTTTGGCTACCAAGCAAAACCTAGAAACAATAAGGAAAGGTAGTTTTAAAACTCTACCATAAACCTTGCAGAAAGTGATAACATTTCTAAGGTCTGGGGCAACAGGAGCTGTGAGTTGCTTCTTTTGCATACACGTGTATTTTCTCAACTTGAGTCCATTTTTTCCTAGGTTCTACATGTATTTATGGGAGGACGTGTCATAAACTTACTTTGTGAGGAATGAGGGTTGTTTTGTACCAACTGTTCTGTCTATACAACCTTCCTAAGTATTCTTTTCTAAAAGCTGTCTGGCTCACTGATAGAGATCAATTGATGATTCTGAGGGATGGGTTTGAAGCATATCAGTGGGGGCTTGTGATCTAAGCATTAGAACACTATCTCCCAGTTCCCTCGCATCCTCTAGAACACTACATGGGGGATATAACAGCTGTCTTCTGGGGACCCAGAATGTCAGTAGTAATATGGGAGTTGGGAGAATAGTTCTAGGGTATTGCTATAAAAACTTTGGTTTATCTACTCCATGGCTAATCTAGAAGAGTTTTTCTTTGTTTTCACAATTCTTTCATTATCTTTAAAAGATCTGAAGCCCTTAAACATAAATTCAGGGTGGCTAAGT
Source organism: Petaurus breviceps papuanus (assembly GCF_028583685.1). Lineage (NCBI taxonomy): Eukaryota > Metazoa > Chordata > Mammalia > Diprotodontia > Petauridae > Petaurus > Petaurus breviceps. The sequence continues at coordinate 91,290,983 of NW_027187419.1, read as the reverse complement.
GGTGCAATGAGTAAAGTGCTGGCCCCGGAGTCAGGAGGACCTGAGTTTGGTTTTGGTCTCAGATACTTAACACTCCCCCCCCCCACAAAACAACTAGCCATATAACCTTGGGCAAGTTACTTAACCCCAAAAGGGCAAAAAAAACCCCTATAAATTCAGTCAGTTAACTATTAAATTAGTTTGGATCTGGTTTGACTGACTTAGCTAATATGACAGAACTGACCATGTTGGAATTGAGTTGATCAGACAGTTTACTCAAAGTAGTTGGACTGATTTGACAACTGTGGTAGCAAGAAGGGAAATTAGTTGCTCCTTTTCTCATTCCCCATCTCTGTCCCACCTGAAGTTCCAGTGGATCAGGAACCTGATGGATAAATCATAATGTTAGATGTTCTATTAGAGTTGTTGTGGAGATATATTTCCTCTTTTGAAGTGTCCTTTCCACTTTTTGTAGGGTACGTTGAGCCAAGCATTCTGAAAATTGTGGATCCTTTGTCACTAACAGTGACATAGATTCTTATAGAAATATTGAAAATATATTCCTTTTTATTTTATACCCCCTTCCATTTTCATCTATGAATGCCAGTTCAAGACTCACTACAAGTTTGAATGCACTTCCCTTCGATTCCATTGCCCTTTCCTCTTTTGTGACATGTAACTCTTTATAATCCACCAGTACTCTTTCCCATAATCTTTAACAAATCAATGTCTTCCCCTAAATCAATGTTTTCTTTGGCTCTTTCTTTCTGTTGAGCAGGAAGTGTTTGCTGATAGACAATTTTGGGCTTCTTTTGACCTTCTTGCTGTGATAAAATCATTGGGAAACGGATGGAGATGAGCTACTATTAAGTGCCAGGTATATGCCAGGCACTGTGTTAAACATTTGTGGTTTTTTTACAGATATCTAATTGGATCTTTACAATAGGCAAGAATTAGATGCTATTATTATCCCTATATTACAGTTGAGGAAACTGAGGCAGACATCAGTTAACTGACTTGATCAGGATTGCTAGTAAGTGCTTGAAGTCAGGTTTGAATTAGTCTTCCAGAGTCCAGACATAGCACTGAATTCACTCTACTATCTAGTTGTTAGTCATTAAAATTTTGTAGAGAATGTTGATAATCCTTATGGAGCAAAATGTAATCTTAAAGGCTTACTGCCAGCAAAAGTTCTTTAAAACAAAACATATGCTATCATCAAAGACAATTCATAGATAAGAGCAATCACGCAAACAACTTTTTCACCCAACCCTCTTATTATTGTCAAGAGAAGCATAAAACAGGAAGATATATACTTGTCCAAGGCATTTGGAGGCTGACCTGTGCATTATCAAAATGGACATGTGTTTTCTTAAAGTTGTGAAGTCCTCTTTTTGCAGATGGAATTAATGTCAAATGCATTAAGCTGCAAAATATTGCAGGAAATTTTCCATTAGGTATATGAATACTCCAAGGGAACTGGCCTAAAAATCCACATAGAACAAATGAGTGAAGAAAGCCTAATGTCCAGATCATGACATGTAATTATATAACCAGTTCACTGAGTTTATAAATTACTACTATATATGTTTGAACAGATACTATACTGAGAATAGATGAGGGGCTTGGATAAGAGAAAAGGACAAAGGAAGATGACATTTAGGAAAATGTACAGTCAGTCTATCCTTCCTTGACATAGAAACATCATTAAAATATAAATGTTCTGATAATGTGAAGTGGTTGGAAATCTTAGGAGCAAATCTCTAAAAAATAAAGGTTGGAAGAGGTCAAAAGGGGCAATGGAAAGATGTGTGGTAAGTATAAGTAGACAGTAGAATGTTTTCTTCTTGAAAAAAAATTTTATTGGTATTTCATTTTGATGTCACCTTTATTTCCTCCTCTATATGTCCAAGAGCAATCTGGCTAATAGAACATTTTTTTAAGTGGAAGAGAAAAAAATCAGGAAAACCAATCAATAAATAAGAAATCTGACCTTACATGAAATGTTCTACATCTATGGAGTTTCCACCTCTGCAAAGGAGTGGGGTAGAAACATACCTTTTCATTTTATTTTTTGTAACGATGTAGTTTGAATTATTTTGTATTTACTCTTCTTTCCATTTCCATTGTACCTGTCATTGAGCATATTGTTTTCCTTACTCTGCTCACTTCATTTTGCATCAGTTCATGGAAGTTTTTCCAATCAATGCATCATAATGTATCATTGCATTCATGTACTACAATTTGTTTACCTATTCCCCACTCAAGGAATATCTCCTTTGATTCCATTTCTTTGCTGCAATAAAAATTGCTTCTATAAAAATTAGAGTTCATATGGATCCTTTCTTTTTATTAATGACCACCTTGGGGTATTGCTATGATACTTTGTGACCCATGACTATGATGTAAGGTAACTCACTGAGAGAGTTTATGATCAATTGGAAAACACACAGCCAGATCCCAATTAGTGTGAATAATGAATCCCCTGAAATGATCACATGTATTCAAATTCCTACTATTTGGAGTTATAATCATGTTAAATATGGTAATTTCTACCCTAATGGAAATGTATAGTCAGAATTCAAATGATGTAATAACTTCAGAGGATTCATTATTTCCACAAATTGTGACCTACCTGTTGTCATAGAATAAGAATGAGAGAGAGCTCAAGTGCTTCACCAAGCAGAAAAAGACCTAGAAATTTATAGCCCTCCAATACATTGGGTAAATAAAAAGGTGGAGGATCAATGGGATAACACAGACATTAACTGTACAGGAAGAGATGAAATGGTCTAGTTGTGATCTGCATCAGTGAGGGGAACCGACCTTCATCAATGAGGTAGTAGATTATTTGCAAATGATATTAATTTCTTTGAGACTTGCAATCGAAAGAATAATTCTATCACATTTGCAAAACCAGTTTACTATATTGTTTGTGGCCTTTAGTATGAATTCACAACATTCTTCTCATTTCTCTTATATTCTAATTTATTCCTTATTGTTTAATTAATCATCATGGCTAGATTTTAAGCTCCTTGAGGGGAAGCAGTTTTGTTTACCTTTACTTTTCCACCCTTGCCTACCATATTGTCCTGTGACTGAAGGGGGATGAATAAATATTAGATGAATGAATGAATTAGTGAATCTAGTTTAGAAGTAAATCCATGTGTCTTCTAAGTCTTCTCCAATATAATCACACCATGGCTGTATGAAGACAGTTTTATGAAGTACAATATGAAATAAAATTATCCAAGTGAACTCATAAGAATATAGATATAGCAAATAAAAGTAAAATATTATTATTTTCTGAATGATTAAGTAGGCTCACTCTATGTACTGAATTCACAAAGTGATTTTTCAATGTGCACATCCTGTCATGCTGTGTTGTCTAAACCCAAATCTAATGATGAACATGTATGTGTTTCAGAATTAGGAAAGAATTGCCAGTGTTAAGTTAGGAATCTCAAACCTTCAACCAACTGTTTAGCAATCCTGGAGAGTCTGTTTAAAATAAAGGCTCCATTAAATGCTCCCCAGTGAGGTGTATAGAAATGTCCTTCCAGCTGGTGGTTTGCCCAGGACATAGCTCTAGATCAGCGCCAGCTGCACCCAAGCCCTGCGTGAAAAGCAAGCCTGAAATAAGCTGTTAATTATGCTTGTATATTGGGTGATTGAACTGTTTCAAATGAGAAGGTGATAACTTGTACGGGGACAGAAATGAACCTAGACTAGTGTGATGGTATATTTAATTGTTGATTCTCAGAATTTTTTTCCTGATTGACTTTAATTGGATTCCTCAAAGGCAGATTTTAAAAGTTAAAAACGTATGCTTTCTCTATGTGTGTGTGTCTGTATGTGTGTGTGTGTGTGTCTGCATGCGTGTATGTGTGTGTAATGCTAAATTGCTCCTTTTTAACTTCATTGGTTAAATATTAGCTAAAATTATTCAGATTTCCTTTTAGAGCATGGGGCATTATTTAGAAATTTGCGTGCAATGTTTCCCATGTCAATAAAATAGTAATGAGTGAACTCAAACCACACCGCCTCCCTTTAAAGCTTGCCTATTGTGGGGTAAGTTACAAGTAGGTACCTTGTTTTTTTGCTTACAAGATTTATGGGCAAATTGGAAAGAGTGAATTGAAAGCATTACATAAATCCTCCAGTTAGGTTTTATGTATCCCCATGCAGGTTTCATCTTTATCTCGTAAGGGACCTATTGAAAATAATATTTTTTCTATATTTATGAAAAACTTGGCCTTTTCAAGATGGAACATATAGAACTAATTCTTTCATTTGGACCTGAAAGACAACTATGATGAATGATTTTATTACATTATTAGTATATCACAACATGGGTCTATTGTCATATTCACATAACATAACAATAGCTGTCTCCCCTTGAGCTTATAGTTTGACATTGATAAAACTGGATTTGATATTAGAAATGGTAGATCATATAATTACAATATCAGTTTTTTCTCAAAGAGCTAAAATGAAACTTATCTCAATCCCTAGGTAATGGTGATATTTGAATATATTCTAAATTTAGGATGTACAGTGTGACTTTAGTCATATTTCACATATGTGGGTTATTTAAAGTGATGGATACAACATATATGATATGTTTGGCCTAGAGTATAAATTGCTGTGGTACCAGGCAGAGACAATGTGAAGAGTAGATTTTATAAAGTACCTTGACCAGTCCATAAAAGAGATGGCTACAGAGTTAGCTGGCAACTCTCACTTTAAGAAGTTCATTAAAAATGTCAACTTTAATTTATTTTTGATGTCATCTGTGTTTCCCATTTATGATGGGAGAATTGGAGTGAATGTGAATGTATAGCATATAATGTTTCCAACTCGTAACCATTTTACAGCAAATAAGTCATTTGATATGTTTGTATGCATTAGATTGTAACATGCCAAAGAGTTACAGACCAGATCTTCTCATGGTATTTAGGAGAGATGTATCCTATGCATCCTGTAAACAATCATTAAATTTAGATATTGGTAATGTTAGATGTATGTAGTGAATATAAAAAAGTGTTTTCTACATTCAAGGGATTTTATCAGTCACTAAAAAGAATCCCTGCCTTCAAGGAGCTTATATTTTAGTTAGTAATTTATTGATAAAAATGAATAGTCTTATGGTATTCTCTGCTTCCCATTAAGAACACTTATGAAAGGTTTTGAGGAATAGTAATCACCTCATGTCTGTGTAGAAAGATAACTAAATTGTAAAATGACATAAATCTTTGAATCTTACTTAAGATTTAATTTAATTTTAGAATTAAATGCATAAGATAAAGGGGATGATTGATGTCATCATACTTTTGAAGAAGTAAAATAAAATGTAGATATGATATGCAAAACTATCATTAAATGATGTGAAAATAAAATAGATGTAGATATGCCTCACTTTATGCAACATATGTATTTTTAAAGTTGTGGATAAACTGAATTTCTGTAAAGCAAATCACTTAAAGTGAGAGCTTGTTGTTTGCCAGGAACACTACAGTGAACATTTTTAATAAAAAAAAAATAATTGCATCCTAGTTTATTTTTCCCCATTGGTTCTCACAGAGCAATACTTCTTCACTTTCCTAATGCACTTAATTCTTTTGTATTATACTTAGCTACATATGTACCACATCTCCCTACTACACTGTAAGCTTATGCTTAAGGAATCACATTGTACCTAATCACTATGTCTCCCCAAACATTAGCAAATGCTTTGTATACTCTAGGTACTTAGCACATTTTGTCTGAATTGAATCAAATTGTTTTTAATGCAGATTTTCATGCAAAACATTTTCTTAAAGTGAAGTACACATGAGTTAGAAAAAATATTGCCTTCCTGTTCATTTTAGTTAAATACTTATACTTTGTGTTCTTTTGGTAACAATGTCACCACAATCATATATCAAGAGCTCAGTCCCGTAATAGGGACTGGCAAATTGGGAATGATGGAATTTGGGCCATGACAAAGGTAGCCTAATAGGAGACTTTCAGCATTATTTGCCTCATCTCACATCCTTAAAGGGATAAGTACAAAGTGCATAGATTGCTTGTCATATGCTGTAATTTGCATCACCAAATTTTCTAAGTTACAGAATACCAACAAGGAAAAGATTAATCAATCAGTCATTCAAAAAGTCCCTCAGAAATTAAATAAAAAGGAAAACACAACAACTATCTTTAGTTCTTCCCTTTGCGAGGAAATATTCAAGGTGAATTTTTCTCTGCCTTCATGAGGGAGGTTATGCTAACAGCATGTGTAGGTCTCATTCACAGATGGATTTAAATCAGAAGTAAATATCTGATTCATTCAGTATGAGTGATTACAGCTTCCAATCTCATACAATTTAAGAACGTTTTGGTTTTGTCCATTGCTCGTAGGTGTCTAAATTGTGAAAACTTGTAGTTGATAATTGTCAAAAGTTCAAAATTGCAATATTTTTATTCTTGGTGGGAAGGGAAAAAAATGAAGGATTTTTCATGTCTCTCAGATATATTGGCCTATTCTCCAAATGACAGGTTCCTGACTGATCAACTATACCACCTGCTACTAAAGCTCAGTAATATTAGTCTGTGGAATGGTTTCATTCTCATCTCACACCTCAGAGATCTTGAGCTCAACCCCAGGCATCCCTTGTGTGTTTAAATCAGCTTAACGGCTCATACAGTGTGCTGATTTCCTTGTAGGCCTCTGTTTTCTCAAAAAGTGATCACCTTTTGCCAATGCCCTCAGGATTAAACAGGGCAGTCCGGTTTTCCTTTTCTGCATTGGCTATACCTTTGTAGTCAATAAAAGACTAACTAGAAAAGAATCAGCTGATGAGAGAATCAATCTTCTGGAAGCCTCCCCACAGTTTTCTCATCATTTTTGTGCCGTCTGTCATCTCAGATTGTAAAATGGAAACCAAAACTCAGTATGTGGGAAGACTTTTAGTGCTCCTTGTTAACAAAAACAGTAAGACCAGGGGTTTTGATCTTATGAGTGTATAGGTAAACAGTAAGCTGTAAGTGTGCACTCTTGAAGTGGCTTTTCTCTGTTTCTAATGGAGGTTTGCAAAGAATTATCAAAGTAGTATCAAAAAGGTCTCCTAACATACTGTAGTGTAGATATCCATTCTGGGGAGGTCAGGTTAAATCTGAAGGTCTTAAACACGACAATACTGAGGTATCTTATGGTATAGCAGTGACATATGTCAATTTAGAAGAGTCATAAAAATAGAAAATAGAACCTAGCACACATATATAGAAATATATACAGATATAGAAAGCTATCTATATTTGATACATATATTTTAGTTAAGTGATTATGTTATGGGAGCAGACCATTTTGTTTATAAAACTGTCATCCCAATTAAAATTGAATAACATTTTGTTCCAGAGAATTTTATTTTATGAATCTAACTTAAATATTTTATTTTCTTGTAGAAACTAATAAAAAACTTATATGAGATTTATTAAAATATCTTCACTGTCAGAGACTAATTATATGGATACTATTTTATATGTAGTTTCTCTAGAACCAGAAATGGTCAAGAAATTACTTAATTTACCTTTTTCTTTCATGTTTTGTTTTTGCATCTCTTTCTTAAAGTTGAAAGCCCAGAGAACACAGGGAATTGAATTGTGCTAATGGATCCTATTAAAATATAGAGTTAGAATTTGACATCCCCCCCTTCCCAATTTTCTTCAGTTCTGGCTTTTATTTAGTTACAATTCTATCAAAGCTATTCAATTGTTTTCTATGGCAACTTTAAAAATACACTTAATAGTAGCAAAAAAGTAGCAAAACAGGTTTCTCTGATAACAGTCTCTTTTGCAAATGGCATAAAGAAATTACTCAAAAAAGCAAAAAAAAATATCTTTAAATGGGTGAAATCTATTTCAAATGCTCATAGTACATATTCTTTTATTGAATTATAGAAAAAGTAAATTTATTTCATTACAACATTTCAGTACCGATAAAGTAACCCAGCTCCTCCTTTCAGGAAGCTTGTAAAGATTTATTTTTGTGTGTGTGAGAATAAGCCTGTCATCTTTCTTGTGCTATTTAGTTTATTTGCTATTGCCACAGGAAATTGACATATTCCAAAATCTGTGAAAACCTAACTCACGCACTACCATGTTATAGCATGGGGGGAAATCTCTAGTGAGTAATCATTTTCTAATTTTTACTATAATAAAAGTAGTTGATATAGATGCTTTTTAACACTAAAAAGTATAGGGCCTCAAAGTCCATTTACCAGATTGACTGATTACTCTTTATCATTTTTATCATAAATGTTTGTATACTAATTTTTTTCAGTCTTGTACTCTGTATGGATTTAGAGAAAAATCACTGGATAGCATTAGTATTAGAAAGTTATTATGTTGTAGCTGTCCAAATCTCTGGATTTAAGGAGAATTGAAAGAATACATAGAGTTTCTAAATCGAGTGAAGAAGGGGAGACCACAAATTCATCACCTCCTCATCCTTATTATTAATATTTATTAAGCTTCCACAGGAGACAAACAGATTCTTGTACTGAGCACAGTGCAATTACAGATTTGTTTAGAATGTAAAGAATCTGAATTTAATAAAAGGATTTAATTAAATGATTTTCTAACATCCTCTTTCCATATATTCAAACAAAGGCATCTCCAACCATATGTGTTATTCTCTCCTCCCTTTACATACTGCCCTTTGCATCTTGGAGGTGGTGTATCTATAATTTTCCAAAAAAAAAATAGAAAAAATGAAGCTTCCTAATCCCTCTCTGACCTCAATTTATATTCTCCTTTCAGGTTTAGGCTTTTCAAAAGGATGAACTATTGGGCTAATAAAATTGCAGAATGCTAAGATGTTCTCTAGTGCTTCTATACATTCACTGCAGCCCACAACCAATGAACACATACTTTTTGTGCTGCCTCTGTGTTCCAGGCACCATTAGGAACCATAGTTAATACAAAAAAAGCATTGTTGGTGCCCTCAAGGAGCTTAACATGTATATTTGTTTTATTCATCAAATATGCTTTTTCTAGCTATCACCTGTACTCTTTCACTGTTATCCTCTCTGTTTGCTTGGAACTGAGAAAAAACAACATTGAATTTTGTGATATTAATTTGGAAATTGTTGAAAGCATTACATGGTGGGGCTTCCTTTAAGAGAATACTAAGATAGGGTGGCTACGTGGCGCAGTGAGTAAAGCGCCAGCCCTGGAGTCAGGAAGACCCAAGTTCAGTTCTGGCCTCAAACACTTAACAGCCACACAAAAAAACTAGCCGTGTAACCTTGGGCAAGTTACTTAACCCCAATTGCCCTCCAAAAGGCAAAAGAAAAAAAAAAGAGAATACTAAGAGTAAATAGAAAACATTTTATGCACAAACAAAACAAATGCAGGGGCAACTGGGAAAAATCTTTGCAACAGGTTTCTCTGATAGTCTCATTTGCAAATGGCATAAAGAAATTACTCAAACTTGTAATAATAACATCCATTCCCAAATTGATATATAGTCAAAAGATATGAACATGTAGTTTTCTAAGGAAGAAATCCAGGTTACCAATAGCTATATGAAAAATGTTCTAAATCACTAATTATTTGAGAAGTAGACTCTAAAGCAACTGTAAATTTTGACAAACCCATCAGATTAGAAAAGCTGATAAAGGAAAATGACAAATGTTGGGGTGGCTGTTAGCAAAACAGGCACATTAATGCATTGTTGATAGAATTAGGAATGGATTAGCCACTCTGTAAAGCAATTTCAAACTGTGTCCCCAAAGACTAAACTGTGCATTTATTTTGACTCAGTGATACAGCTAATGGGCCTATACCCCAAAGAGATTTTTTAAAAAAAAAAAGGAAAAATATCCATATGTACAAAAAGTATGCATAATAGTTCTTTTTATAGTGGTGGAGAACTGGAAATTAAGGGAGTGCCCATCAACTGGAGAATGACTGAACAAATTATAGTATATGAATGGAATGGAATGTTGTGCTTTACAAAATGACAAAGGAGATGGTTTCAGAGAAACCTGAGAAGACTTATATGAATTGAAACAGAATGAATTGAGGAGAAACAGAACAGTTTATACAATAATAGCATCATTGTAAAGACAACTTTGAAAGATTTAAGAATTCTTATCAATACAATGGCCAACCATGATCCCCAAAATATTATGATTAAGCATCCTTCTCACCCCCTGATAGAGAAATGATGAATTTGTGGGGCAGATTGAGATATAGACTTTTTAGACATGGCCAGTGTGGGAATATATTTAACTTGACTATGCATATTTGTCAAAAGGATTTTTCCTTTCTTATAATGAGAGAAGGATAATAAATGGATTTGTTCACTGAAAAAAAAGTAAAATTTAAAAACTAAGATTATTATTCTCATCCACAATTAGAAAACAATGAACCAAAGCAAGAGGTGGGTGGGTGAAAGATCCAATTTGGTCATATTATTTTAAAATAGTTTAATTTATAAAACAAACTAATTTGATGGCTTTCATGTCATATAGCCTCTACCATTATAAGTGTAGCATCTTATTTAAACAAATTGTAATGAACTGAGCACCAGAGCAATTGTGTTAGGGTATAGGAATTTGATAACCTTTTGACTTACATATATCATGACTACCTTCATTGTTTACGGTGTCGGACTGCAGAAGTAAGTTCTTTGAAAAAAAATAATATAAGGCACATTCATCTCTTGTATATTTAATTTGCCAATGGATCTACTTGAAGTTTCTTATTTTAATAAGCAAAATCACTTCTTTTAGTCAGTTTGGAATGAGTATGTATATGTGTACTACAAAAGGAGAATATATTCCCCTATCTATATGGCAGCTCTTTCCTGCTTGAAGGCAGGAGGACAAAAGAGCTGAATGAGTTGGGGAAAGTCTGAATAGAATGGTAGAGTACATGGTAGAGTAATTTAGATGCAGATGTTTGCAGGTTTTGCTGAAATATTTCATAGATTCCTCTGATGCTGACAGTGGTCTGTGCTTTCCTCTTATAATTAAGGCTAATTTTCCCATATAATTTCCCTTCTTTCAGACTGTTATCACTTCCAACCTCTTATCCTGTGTCAGTGGCAACTTATTGTATTGTACTGAACATTTGTTTCCATCCAAAAGAACCAAGCTCTCAAACCTGGACAGAATCCTTGATTAAAATTTAATATTTAAAATTCTATTGCTCCCTTTTACTGTTGCCATGGTAAACTGGTAGTGTAATATTAGCAATTTGTTTGGAACAATGAACAAAAAATGTGAAGTTATGAAGTAAAGCAGAAGAAAAGTGGGTTGTGGTAAAGACACAAGTATCTGGTCATGGGCACTTTCCAACTCTGTTATTTAAATATACTTTCTGTATTAATAAAATAATAGGAGACATTTGTTAGTCTCAGACAGTTTTCTTTGTATAATATAGGTTATGGAAATCATCAAAGTCCTTGACAACTGCACTAAAATCTAAATTCAATAGGCAGATAAAACAAAGAAGTCTATGGAAAGGGATGAAATAACATTCAGAAAGAAAATTATGTCTACACTAGAAATCTGAATAGCATGATTATGAAACCTGAACTATAGATAACCACAAAGACTATTATGTCTTTTTCAGTCTGGTAAAAATCAGTGGGGTTTATTGTAGGTATAGTTTGAATAGCATTGTTATGGAACTATAGCCCTGGAACTACCTTCTGGCACCCTTTCTTCCAGAACATCCATCCTGTTCCAGGCTAAATACACATTAATTTTGGTAGTTTGCTTTTATAGAGTTGGCCAAAGGGAAAGCAATCTGCCACTATGTGTAGAGATTATTCTTTTTAAGGAAAAAAATGTAATGAAGATATTGTTGGGTCTGCATAAATAACTACATTGTAAATGACAGAATCTTAAATGCCACTTTTATATTTCCCCAAAATGTCTCTTATCTAAACTTTAAAGTCTTACGGATAATCTTTGTAGTGAGATATAGGAAAGAATGGGAAACTAGGCAACACAGTACATAGAGTGCTGAGCCTGAAGACAGGAAGGCCTTCCTTTGTAAGTTAAAATCTGGTCTCACTAGATGTGTGACCCTAGACAAGTCACTTAACCTTGTTTGTCCAGTTCTTCATCTGTAAAATGATCTGGAGAAGGAAATGGCAAACCATTCCCATATCTTTGCCAAGAAAACCCCAAACAAGGTCATGAAGAGACATGACTGTAATGATTGAACAGCAACAACAATGAATGGAAAAGAAGGTGGTATTTAACCTAGCTCACTTACAGAGACAAAGCATGCAGTTTTCACAATATTTTATAGAAGAACATACTTTTGTTCCACAAGTTAAAAAGACAGCTGAAGAAAGTTCACCTCAAATTCATAATAATTAACAGTTCAGACTTAACAATTTATAAAATACTCTCCTTAGGACAGATCCATAAGTAAAGAAAGTATTTTAAAATTATATTTGGGAAAAGAAAATAAATTATAAAAGGAATACAGTTGTGGGTAGATGGGTAATGACAACAAACTGGGAAGAAAAGTCAGAGCTATTCAACTCTTCTTCTTTGAATAGAAGACAGAATAAGATTATCAGGGAGGAGAAACCCAAGATAAGTGAAGAAAGAAAATAAATATGTAAGTGCGTACTAAGTGCCAGGAGCATTCTAATATTATTTCATTTGATCTTCATAACAATCCTAGGAAGTAGGTGCTATTATTATTATCATTTACAGATGAGGAAACTGCGACAGAAATTTAAGTAATTTGCTCAAGGTCACACTAGTAGCAAGTGCCTAAAGAGAGAGTTCATGAACTTAAGTCTTCCTGACTTAAAACCCAGTGATCTATTCAACTAGCTTGCTCAGAAGAGAGCATAAAATAGGGTATAGGGTCCTTCATCAGCTAAAATCACAATGCTCAGATAAACTATATCCTAAGATTGTAAAGAACTGATATATTTAAGTTAGCAATCCTTGGTGGAAGGGATCTGTGAAAAATCATATTTAAATACTGAATTCATCTGTGGTTTTGCTGACAAGGAAGTTCAATTCAGTGATGTGCATACTAACCTATCTATAACTGCCAAAATTGTGCAGATTTTGTCCATGTACTCCTATCAGTTTGTCATGGGGGGAGGGTAGTCCCCACAATGTGTTAGAGGCCTTCTTGGTTTCTCCTAACATTTCAAAGGTGCCAGTAAAGCACTCTGGCTGCCCACAGGTCGTCTTTCATTCTTGCTACATAACTAGCTCATTTTCTCTTCCTATGATTAAATTCCCTGATAATGTTTTTTGATTCCAGTCTTCTTCATAGTTCCTCATTGGTTATATGCTTCACTCTACTCACATCCATCATGCACCTTTCCTATGTAACCCTTCGTGGGATAGTCATTTTTAACTCTTTGTGGGCTATTATATTTTGTGTCTTACTGCCATATAGCAACACAAATACCATCTCATATTAAAAGCATGACATCAGAAAAAAAAGCTTTCCAATTTCCCAGAGGCAATCCAGACCCCATGAATGGAAGTCATTTGTCTATAAAAAGACTGTAAGATAACACTTTGTTCAGATCACATTTGCTTTTGTAATCAACAAACAATGCACATATATCTTTCAGTTAACTGTGAAATGATACAGCTATAGTCCATTGTTGAATATTACATGAGAAAACCTTCTTCCACACTAATATTCACATTGAGGATGCCTTCAATTTGTCTGTAGAAGACTTTCATAAAGATTTTGTATAAATGGGAAGGCAGGCATATAGAGTGGCAATTACTGAGACCCTCTGTTGTTTTTTTTCAGTATTAAAGATATTTTCTATGTTTTTGTTAACTTCCCTTCGATAAACTGTGTAAAGGGATCTCTCAACACTCCCAATTGTGTTACCACCAGCAGTGGATATAGTGTTATGTAGTGTTTTAATGTAAAAAATATTATGATAATTCTTGTAAATCTTTTCTATTTTTCTTCATTTTGTAATACTCTTTCTATACACATACTTGAATGCCCACAGGATGACTTTACATAGCTGGATATTTTATCAAACTAACTTTAAACCATTTCTTCCCTTCACTTTTGTCTTTGCTTTATGAGCAAATAATTTTATTTATGAGCATAATTGCCCATCATTCTTCTATATAAGACTTTACAAATTTATACGCCAGCCCATTGTTGCCTTTGGAAGGCATCCCTTTCCATTTGGCAAGTAAGTCAAATGTTGGTTGTCTAAGGTGAATTATTGGTTCTTTTAGTCTTCTTACTGTGGAAGTTAATTTATATTTGTTGAACTTCTGGATAAAATAATTATAGTTAGTGTATGTCATTCCTGATGTCAATTTTCAATTAAAAATTTTTTTAATACTTGCTTTGGCTAATCTGTATCAACTTTATCATAATTTTTTCCTGAGAATTATTCTTTCTTCTTGTTTTATTTTTTCTTTTAGTTAATTTGACCTTATTTTTGATGAGCTAAAGATCAATCTGCATACAAACAAGTGACTCAGTGATAACATACATCAATAAAAAGTCTTTTCCTGTCTAAGAAAATATTATTTAATTCAGTATGATGTTATTTGTTCCTCACTATATTCAGCACTTATAAGTTCTTTTATTAATAAAGTATTAATGATATATCCATATATGCATACACAATCATACATATGTATGTGCATGCATCTATCATCTAACTATCTATTCTCCCTTCTCTCCCTTTCTCTCTCTTTTTGAGAACAGAATGGCAGGAGTGGTCTTTTGGCATTCTTTGTGTACAAGTGCTTTGCACAGTATCTGATATGTAATAAAGACTAAATAGAGGCAGCTGAGTGGTGCACTGAATAGAGCACCAGCACTTGAATCAGGAGGACCTGAGTTCAAATCTGACCTCAGACACTTGATCACACTTACTAGCTGTGTGACCTTGGGCAAGTCACTTAACCCCAATTGACTTGCCTTCACCCCTCCAAAATAAATGACTAAATAAATATCAGTTAACTTGACATAATCTATAAACCTGGATATAACATTTGTAAGATATGTGAGTTCCCATGTAAGATATGGGTGTCATAATAATTTACATAAATGTATAGAAACAGCTTATGGGCAATATGTCTAGATATGATCTGAAGTCTGGCCCATATTTGCAGAGAAGAGAGCCTGAATCAGTGTCTGTATTACAATCAACATACTAGTTGGGCATGGTAAGGAGGGGCAGTCAGATCATATCATTGCTGTGAGATTGGGAGTTCCTTTCTCTAGGCTCTAGAAAGGATACATTAGAATTTTACATACCTATGTATGTGCACAAATACATACATACATACATATATATATAAATATATACACATATGTGTGTATTGTACCTGCACTTAACCACATGCATATCTACACATATCATTCTAATGCAGTATATATGTACATGTATTCACAATATACATATACATAATTTGTGCATATATACATATAATATACATTTACATGCATATTCATATGCATATGCGTGTATGTATATTACTCCCTTCAAGCATTGTTGGTTTAGAGGTATTAAATTTTTTTTTGTTGCTGTTGAAAACACTTCCCTGGTTGCTCTTAAGGGGGAGGATAGCCCTCTGTTTACATTCAGCAGTTTAGACCCTTCTCACTAAAAATTGTTTAAACAAAAGACCATAACAAAAAGCAAATAGTGAATAAATCTATTTATCCAAGCAAACATATTTGCTGTGGGTATCTTCCAGGGCTCTGTTCTAGGCTGCCTTCTTTTCTCCATCTATTCTATTTTACTCAGTGATCACATCAGCTCCCATAGACTCAACCATCATCTCTATGCAAATGATTTTCTGATCAATTCTCCAGCCCTAACAACTTTCTAGACCTCCAGTCTCATATCTCCAACCTTATGTTAGACAACTCTAACTAGATGTCCTGTAGACATCTTAAAATCATGTCAAAAATAACTATCTCCCCAAATCCTCTTCTCTTTTTGATTTACCTATTAATTTTAAGAGTATCACCATCCTCCCAAGTCACTGAAGCTTGCAACATAGTTGTCATTTTTAATTTTTTACTCTCTCTCACCGCCATATCCAATCAGTCACCAAATCCTGTAATTTCCATTTTCATAAAATCTCTCATATACAGCTCTTTTTCTTCTTTAACATTATGCCACCAAAACTTTCATTACCTCATACCTGGACTATTACAATAGCCTGCTGGTTGGTCTTTCTGCCGTAAACCTCTCCCCACTCTAGCACATCCTCAACTCAGCTATCAAACTGACCTTCCTAAATCGTAGGTCTAATCACATACTTGTGAAATCATTAATCCTCTCTGTAAATGACGGATGATCAAAAACAACAATTCCATCATAATCATGTACCACATCTTGTTCTGTCATTTCCCAATTAAATATCCCCTCATTTTCCAATTCATTACCATCACAAAAAGAGCTGTTATAAATCTTTGCAAATATATGCCCCTTTACCTTTTCTTTGATCTCTTTGGGATACAGTCCAAGTAGTGATATTGCATGGTTAAAGGTCATGCGCAGTTTTATAGTCCTTTGGGTATAATTCTAATTTTTTCTCCAGAATGGTTGAACCAGTTCACAACTCCACCAATAGTGCATTAGTGTTGCTACTTTCCACATCTGTTTCAGTATTTGTCATTTTCTTTTTCTGTCATTTTAGCCAATCTAAATCTCTAGTATTTTGTCAAAGGCATTTTCCTAATCTATTGAGATGATCATATGATTTTGTTTTTGTTATTGATATCATCAAATATCCTAATAGTTTTCCTAATATTGAATCAGTCCTATATTCCAGGTAAAAAAATACCCCCGTCCCCATGATAGTGTATTATCTTTGTGATATATTGCTGTAATCATCTTGCTAGTATTTTAAGTTTTTGCATTAATATTCATTAGGGAAATTGGCCTAGAGTTTTCTGTCTCTGTCTTAGCTCTCCTTGGTTTAGATACCAGTAGCACCAATGCAATATTCACAGTGCTGTTGGTGACTGTAAATATGCTGGCATAGTGCTCAATCACAAAATATAAAAGAATCTCCATATAGAAGACAGAAGTAAAACATTAATTGAGACACCAGAAAACTGAATCCCCAAAACAGAAAAACATTTCCATCGTAGCAGCAAAGAAGTTAATACAACATAACACAGCAGACAGTCACACCATTTGTTAGCCTTCCCACAAACAAAACTCAGAAGCCTAGCTGTCTCCCTGGGTGCATCCTCTCTCTACCACCATCTAGATGTTTTGACTACCAGCTTCCTGTGGGCTTTGTTCCACCCTTCAACAAACTCTTCCCACGACAGGTTCCGAGTGATTACATTCAATCTATTATGGGGCAGGGAAAATCTTCAAATCAGGGAAGGTCTTCAAAGTCCCTTAGGCTTATTAAGGGGCAGGGGAGATCTTCACATTCCCATTACATTCAGTCACAAGATCTTTTATGTCTATTACATAAGCAAAAATACATTAACAATATATTTCATTACATAGGTTCACAACTCGGGTCAACGGAATTTTACAACAATATAACAGGGACAACAAGAAATAATCACATAAAACAGTATCTTAGGGTGAGGGCTTGGGCACAAGCACCCCATCATTCCACCTTGGAATGAATGGCCTCAAAATCTTGGGGTAAGGGGTGAAGGTCTTTTCTCCCCTAGCTACTTACTGCTGAAATTGGATGTAGAACTGTCCTAGCCCCCAAGATGTCTCATTCAAGAGGTCAGTTCTTTAACTGGCATCCATAGATCAGTTGATTCCAGGTACAGGGGTGGCACATCACAGTTGTGGGCATTAGCTTAAGTGATCAGGCATCTGCAGGTGGAGGGTACTAAACCTGCACAAAACAAATCTTGCAAGCAAGTTTAACAGACAAAAAACCAAAAAGAAACAAATATAGGGTCAATTGTGCTTCTGAAGTCCCTGAACTCACTATCATTCATAGTAGAATATATGACACTTTCCTTCTTGTTCTATTTTAAATGCTTGATGTACTACCATAAATCCAGTATATTGACTACTTTCACCTATCCTAGGACTTCCTTTAATCTGAATCTCCTTGAAGGTGTGACAAACTTGGATACAATGGTTCAGAAAGATCTATAGGGCAGTTCTCACTTCTCTATTCCATTTAACATCATGTCCCTTTTCTTGATACATTTTGTATAGTTCATTAGTTGGAATACCATCAATTCTTCCAAAATCTAACCCTGTTCTCAATAGAGCAGTAAACAATTCTTTCTTGTTAATCTATTCTGACTTTGAATCTGTTCTTCTCTCTTGAGGAAATTGATCTTTTCCTCCATTCTCCTAAGTAACTTAGCTATGAAATCTTATCCAGCACCTCTGAAAGAAGGTTTCCTATTTCACCAATTAGTAGAGTCAGAAGTAGGTGCTTCCAAGTAGGAGAAGCCACCTTCACTATGCTATTTCTATGAAGAATTGCTAAGGGGATATTGTGATATGTATTTGCATATCCAACAATGATAGCAGCTTTCATTACCTCCTCCATTAACTTGCTCATATAGTCTCTAAGTGAGTACTAGGGTCTCTTTCCACTAGGCTATGTAGAATCAGCGGGATACCTTTTATTGCATCCATTGGCAGCTAAAGCTAACAGATTGGTCATATTATTACCTTCTTGAATATGGTAATCCCTAAAAGCTTGTTGGACAAAATGAGTCTGACAAATACCTATAAATTTCAAGCAATCCATGCTATCTGCCCATACTCTTCTGGCTCCTTCATCACTGATTCTCACCATCCAAGCCACGATTCTTCCATCCTTTGAGTGAATCTGCTTTATATCTCAGTAACCTCCTGCTGAGTGAAATCCTCAATTATCTCCCTGAACTTTGTTTGGCTTCCCTGATTCTCCTGATTTCTTCTCAGTATGGGGTGAACTTCTGCCCCTGTAAAAGCCCTGTCATGTAGCATTGTTACATTTTCCTCCCAGACATTCTCTTGGCAGTCATCATAATGGCAACTAAGTTCAGCCTCTACCAAAGCTGTATGAACCTCCCTCTTGTTACTTTTCTGCTTCTTCTTCCAATTTTTTGCTCTTCTAAAGGAGATCCTGAACACTGTGCAATGGAAAGTTTCTCATACAAATCAGCTAACTTTCTCTCCATCTGAGTCTTCTCTTGTAGCAGCTTGTCTCTGCTCTTACATATAATATGGTAACCTGTTAGTACAACCTAGCCTCTTCTACATACTCCTTTCAGTTCTCTCCTTGGTTTTATTGGTATTCCTTGCAAACATGTTTCTAAATCTCTAGATTCTTCCTTCTGTAACCTCAGTTCCCAATTTTCACAGATCTGTGTATTTTTAGCCCACTACCTAAAAAGGAGGAGTAAGGTAAATCCTCATTTCCTGAGATATCCATTTCTTCTTCTATACCCTTTATGTCTCCAAATAGAGGTCCGATATTTTGTGATTCCAATCTCATCACCAAATGTAGCACCAAAACAATATTCACATCACCAATGGTGACTGTAAGTATGCTAGCATAGTGCTCAATCAGAGAATACAACAGACTCTCCACAAAGACAGAAGCAAAATATTTATTCACACAACAGAAAACCAAATCCCCAAAAACCAGAAAGTTGAATCCATCATAGCAACAAAGAAGTTAATACACCACAACACAGCTGAGAGCCACACCATCTATTAGCTTTCCCAAAACAAAATTCACAAGCCTAGCTGTCTCCCTGGTTGCATCCTCTCTCTCTCCCACCTGCTTTGATTCCCAGCTTCCTGTGGGCTCTGCTCCACCCTTCAGCAAACTCCTCCCACATCAGGTTTCATGTAATTCCATTTAGCCTATTATTAGACAGGGAAAATCTTCAAATTAGGGAAGATCTTCAAATTCCCATTACCATTATGACAACCAAACCAATTTTGTTATAGAAGGAATTTCATAGGAATCCTTCTTAACCTATTTTTTTTCAAATAGTTTATATAGGATTGGAATTGATTTTTCTCTAATCTGATAGAATTTACTTGTAAAAAAAAAAACCAAAACAAACAAACAAAGCAACAGCTAGGTGGTATAATAGATAGAGCACTGGTTCTGGAGTCAGGAAGACCTAGGTTCAAATATGACCTTAGACACTTGATGCGTACTAGCTGTGAGACCCTGGATAAGTCACTTAACCTTGATTACCTCCCCTCCTTTTCATTCCCCTTGCAAAGAAAGCAAAACAAAAATTTACTTGTAAATTCATCTGGTCCTGAGAATTTTTCTTAGGGAGTTCACTTATGGATCATTTCTTTTCTAAGATAGGATTATTTAAGTATTTTATTTCTTTTTTTAAAATGCTTTATTAACTTCTGATTTACATCGTTCGTTTCCGCCAGATTTTGAGTTACAAATTTTCTCCCCATTTTTCCCCCACCCATCCCCCCAAAACAGCAGTCCCACAGGATATCCCCACCTCTGATCTGCTCTCTCCCATATTTTCTCCCATACCCGTTTCAACTTTTCCAGTAGGGCATGGTGGATCTCTATATTTCCCAATTATATGTAAAACAATATTGATAATAGTATATATATATTTAAACATTTGATTTTAAAACTTTGAATTCCAGATTCATTCCCTTCCTCCCTTATCACCCACCCTTACTGGGAAGATAAGCAGTTCAGTATAGGTTGTACATGTGTGGCTAATGCAAAACAATAACATAGCAGATATATTGTAAAAGACTGACTATATTTCCCTCCCTCCTATCCCACATCCCACTTGTTCTATTCTCTACTTTGATCCTGTCCCTTTTCAAAAGTGGGTGCTTCCAACTTCCCTCCCCCCCAACCTGCCTTCCCTTCCATCATCCCCCCTCACATCCTCTCCCCGCCCCTATTCTCCTGGAGGGTGAGATCCCCTATTTAGTGTGTATTTCCCTCCCTCCTCAAGCCAGATTCAATAGGAATAAGGTTGACCCATTCCCTTTTGCCTTCCTATTCTTCCCCTCCATTGTAACCATTTTCCCTTGCCTCTTCTGTATGAGATAGTTGCCCCACTCTGTCTCTCCCCATCTCCTCTCATTATATCCCTCTCACCTCTTAATTTCACTTTTAAGTATCATCCCTTCCTGTTAAATTGGTCCCGTGCCCTCTATCTATGTATACCTGTAAACATATATACACACATTCACATATGTATTCATATGCCTGCATACCCTCATATAAAGACATATATATATATATATAATATATATATTCTAATCCCTTCAACTACTGAGAAAAGTTTCATAAGTTACAATTATTGTTTTTCCATGTAGGAATGTTAATAGTTCAACTTTGGCCAAGTGGCTCAGCAAGCAAGAGCACCGGCCTCAGTGCCGGGACGACCCAGATCAAATCTGGGCCCAGACACCCAGCACCACACCCAGAAACAACAACCGGCTGTGCAACCCCGAGCAAGCCACTCAACCCCGATTGCTTAAAAAAAAAAATAGTTCAACTTTGATAAGTTCCTTATGATTTCTTTTCCCTGTTTACCTTCTCATGCTTCTCTTGCTTCTTGTATCTGAATGTCAAATTTTCTATTCAGCTCTGGTTTTTTTCAGCAAGAATGCTTGAAAGTCCTGTATTCCACTGAATGACCATATTTTCCCCTGAAACAGGATACTCAGTTTTGCTGGGTAGGTGACTCTTGGTTTTAATCCCAGCTCCCTTGACCTCCAGAATATCACATTCCAGGCCTTTCTATCCCTCAGTGTAGAAGCTGCCAGATCCTGGGTTATCCTGATTGTGTTTCCACAATATTCAAATTGTTTCTTCCTGGCTGCTTGTAATATTCTCTCCTTAATCTGGGAATTCTGGAACCTGGCTATAATATTCCTAGGAGTTTTCTTTTTGGGATCTTTTTCAGGAGGTGATCTGTGGATTCTTTCAACACCTATTTTGCCCTCTCGTTCTAAAACATCAGGGCAGTTTTCTTTGAGAACTTCCTGGAGGATGCTTTCCAGGCTCTTACTTTGGTCATGGCTCTCAGGCAGTCCAATAATTTTTAAATTATCTCTCCTGCATCTATTTTCCAGGTCAGTGGTTTTTCCCATGAGATATTTCACATTGCCTTCTATTCTTTCATTTGTTTGGATCTGTTTAACAGCATCTTGATTTCTCATAAAGTCATTAGCTTCCATTTGCTCCAATCTAATTCTGAAGCAATGATTCTCCTCAGTGAGCTTTTGAGATTCTTTTTCCACCTGGCAAATTCGACTTTTTAAGGCATTCTTCTCCTCATTGCCTTTCTGATCCTCCTTTGCCATTTGAGTCAGTCTGTTTTTTAAGGTATTATTTTCCTCAGTCAGGCTGTTGACTCTCATTTCATAATTTTCTTGCATTGTTCTCATTTCTCTTCCCAATTTTTCCTCCACTTCTCTTATCTGCTTCTTAAGGTCCTCTATGGCCTGTAACCAGCTTGTATTTTCCTTTGAAGCTTTTGGTGCAGGAGTTCTGACTTCACTGATTTCCTCCTGTTCCATGCCTTGCTCCTTCTTATCCCCAAAATAGGAGTGTAATGTTGGAATCTTCTGTCTGCTTTGTTTCCTTTGCCTGCTCATTTTGCCACTCAATGATTTGACTTTTGGGCTTTTTGCCACAGTAGGACTCTGCCACCAGACGGGAGTTTTCGTCCCAAACGCTGGGGTTTTCTCAGCTGCCGGAGGTATTAGATGGGTGCCCTCTCTGAGGTCCCCACATTCTCTGGCAAGCTGGACACACACCCCAGGACCTCCACCCTAGACTGCGATCCAGATCCAAGCAGGTTAAAGCAAGAGCGATGACCCCTCAGACTGGTGCTTGGTTCCCCTACACTCTGCAGGCCAGGAGCTGAAGCCGCCACGTGGTGCTGGCAGGCTGTGCAGGGGTCTCAGCGGTTTCTCGCCCTGGGGGTAAAAGCCACACACTCCCACTTACTGGGTCTCAAAGTCCAGAATGCACTGGCCTCTCACCTTGTCCTTCGCATCTATGTGTTGATAAATCTGGAAACGGCCACAGCTGCTGCTGATCTGGAGTCCCTCTGGCTGGTGGCTGGTCAGGCCCGCCCTGGGGCTAAAGCCTCGGTGTGGGGCTGGGTTCGGCTCCCAGAGCGCTGGGCTGGCTGATTCCTGCCGGCCTGCCGGGCTGTTCTCAGCGGGAGGTTAGCTTCTCTGTGTCATTTTGTGGGTTCTGCAGCTCCAAAGTTTGTTTAGAGTCCCCTTTTTACATGGATTGGGGAGGGTGGAAGCCGGAGCTGCGGGAGGGTCGTGCTTCTACTCCGAAGTATTTTATTTCTTTTTCTGATAATCTGAGCAATTAATATTTTATGAATATTCATTCATTCCACTTAGATCATCAATTTTAATGCTATATAATTGGGCAAAATTGCTCCTAATAATTGTTTTATTTTCATCTTTATTGGTGGTGCATTCACCCTTTTAATTTTTGATACTGGTAATTTGATTTTCTTCTTTCTCCTTTAAAAATCAAATCAACCAGTGGTTAATTTGTTTTATTTTTTTTTCAGAAAGTCAACTTTAACTTTCTTTATTAATTCAAATTTTGCTTTCATTTTTATTAATCTCTCCTTTGATTTTCAGGATTTCTATTTTATTGTTTAATTGTATATTTTTGATTAGTTATTTTCCTAGTATTTTTTACTGCATGCTCAATTCATTGATCTACTCTTTCTCTATCATTTATAGAAATGTTTAGAGATTTACATTTTCCCCTCAATACCTCTTGGGCTGCATACTACAAATTTTGGCATGTTGTCATTCTTTTTAATGAAATTATTGATTCAATATTTTTTTTCTTTGAGCCACTCATTCTTGATAATTAGATTATTTGTTTTCAATTGATTTTTAAAGACTATTTCCAAGGTCTTTTACTGAATGTAATTTTCATTGCCATATGATCAGAAAAAGGGTACACTTAATTTTTCTGCTTTTCTGCAGTTGTTTGTGAAGCTTTTATGCTCTAATATGTGGTCAGCTTTTGAGAAGCTTCCATGTGCAGGTGAGGAAAAGGTACACTCTTTTCTATTTTAATTCAACCCTTTTCCACAGGTCTATCATATATAACTTTTCTAAAATTCTATTTATTTCTTTAACTTCTTTCTTACTTATTTTATGGTTATATTTATCTAGTTCTGAGAGGGGAAATTTGAGGTCCAGCAACCATATAGTTTACTGTTTATTTCCTCCTGTAACTCATTTAACTTTTCCTTTAAGAATTTGGATGCTTTGCCATTTGATGTGGGTCTATCTATCTATCTATCTATCTATCTATCTATCTGTCTATCTACATATATACACATACATATATAATATAGGTATTACTTCACTGTTTATATTTTCTTTTAGCAAATGTAGTTTCCCTCATTATTTTTTTAATTAGGCCTACTTTTTCTTTTGCTTGTCTGAGATCACGACTGATGCCCCTATCTTTTTTATTTTTACCTCAGATGAAGCTTTATAGCTACAGCTGCTTAGTTTAACTTTGTGTGTCTGTTTCAAGTGCATTTTGTCTAAACAACATATTGTTGAATTCCCGTTTCTGGTATCTGTTTCATGAATGAATTAATTTCATTCATATTAATAGCTATGATTAATAACTGTACATTCATCCTATTTTCTTTTGCTTATCCTTCTTTCTCTATTTTTACCTGTCCTCTGTCAAAAGTCTATTTTGCTTTTGACTACTATCTTTCTTAATATACCTCCCTTTTTATCACTCTCCTCTTTCTCTTTTCCTCTTCCCTTCCTACTTCCCTGTTGGGTAACATAGATTTGTGTGTATATACATGTGTGTGTGTGTGTGTGTGTGTGTGTATTCTTTTCCCTTTAAATAGGTTCTGATGGGAGTGATGTTCAAGTGTTGCCTACTCCTTGTTTTCCCTTTTATCGTAAAAAAACTCTTCTTTTCACACCTCTTTTATGTGAGATGCTTTACCATATTCTTCTCCCACTGTCCTCCAGTATCCCTTTTCGTCACCCTTTAATTTTTTTGAGATCATCCTACATAATTGGCTCACACCTGCATTCTCTGACTATATAGACTTCTGACTGCTCTGTTAATGATAAAGGTTCTTAGGAGTTACATGTATCATCTTCTCATATAGGAATGTACTAAATCCCTTAATATTCCTCTTTCATGTTTATCTTTTTCTGCTTCTCTAGTCTTATGTTTGAATGTTAAAATTTCTTTTCAGCTTTTGTCTTTTCATCAGTTTTGCTGGATAAGTTATTCTTAGCTGTAATCTGATCTCATTTGCTTTCTGGAATATCATATTCCAAGCTCTCCCCTTCTTTAAAGTGGAAACTATTAAACCTTGTGTCACACTGACCGTTGCTCCATGATGTTTGAATGGTTTCTTTCTGTCCACTTGCAAGGTTTTCTCCTTGACCTGGGAGCTCTGGAATTTGAATATAATATTCCTAGTAATTTTCATTTTGGGTCCTCTTTTGATTTGCTGCATTCTTTTGTGGGCAATATTGGAAGATTCCCACTTGGCTGATGCTTTTGCTATACCATTTTGACTTCATCCCTTCCCAATGCTTTTCAAAAATAACTTCAGTATCCTCATTTCTCCACTTTTCCTTATTATCAAAAAGTTATTATCATGGTTCCTACATCTGTCAAATGAGGTAACATTATTTATAATGTCAATTAATACACTAAGGGGTTGGTTTATATTGATTAGGCAAATGGTTGAGTCAGGAAAAATAATCATTGTTTGGGGGAAGAAGACAGGGAAGAATATCAGTTAGCATTTACTGATGGCTTACTATATGTCAGGTGTGAAGTAGTGGGTTTCCAAAGAAAGGCAAAATATATGTTCCCTGACCACAAGGAGTTAACCTTCTAGTGGAGAAGATAACATACAAATAATTATATAACTAAAAATATATGCAAAATAAATGGTAGATTATCTTAGAGGGAAGATGCTCTCCGAGGGAGGGACTGAGAAAATGTTCTTGCAGGAGGAGGTGCTTAAGCAGAGTCTTGAAGGGAGCCAGAGAAACTAAGAAGAAAAAATGAGGAGGGAGAGAATTCCAAATATGGGACAGCTAATAAAAATGCATGGAATCAGGTGATAGATTATGACATGTTAGGAACAGCAAGTGGGCCAGTTTACCTGGATTATTGAGTATGTAAAGTGGAAAAAAATTGTCTGAGGAAGTGAGAGATGGGAAGGGACTAGATTGGAAAGATATTTAAATGTCAAATAGAGCATTTTATTTGATCATGGAGACAATAGGGAATAGTTGAAGTTTACTGAGAAGGGAAGGTTTATGTGGTCATATCTGTACTTCAGGAATATCACTTAGGTAGCAGAATGGTGGGTGGTTTGGAGTGTGGTGGGATTTGAAGCATGGAGAATGACTAGCTGGCTATGCCAATCACTTGGGTATGAAGTCGTTGAACAATCCAACCAGGGCTATGGCTATATGAATGGAGAGAAGGGTATGTAGAGGTGAGATGTTTCAAGGATAGGAATAATAATACTTGACAATAGATTAGATACATGGAGTAAATGATATGTTCAGGATGGTGCCAAGGTTGCAATCTTGGGTGACTGAAAGTGATAGTACTCTCATCAATAATAAGGAAGTTGGGAATAATGGAGACTTGTGGTTGGTGGAAGATAATGAATTCTGTTTTGAATTGGGAACTGAGCCAGAATAAAGACCAGACCAAATCAGTACCAGGTTTCTGTAAAGCAATGAAATTCAAGGAGATAAATGGGAAAGCTGGTTGCAGGAGTAGAGATTCAGGCTGGGATGTCAGTAAGAAGTAAGAGACATAGATGTACTTGAGGAATTGATCGTGTGTTTGACAATTCATTTTCTGGAGGATTAGTCTATAGAAAAATTTATATTCCCAATTCCATTACTTCCTGACCACTATTCAGTCACTTGCTAGCCACGTGAGTCCTTTACCACTATATTCCATCCTCAGGGATACCTGTGATGGTGGATATTTACAACATGCCCAATTTTGTATTTCAAATTTCAACTACCCCCTGATGTCTAGTGCACAGGTTTTATTGCTTTTAGGTCCCTACCAAAACCTGACCCCATATCCTTCATTGATACTGAGGAGTAAAATCATAGAATCTTACTTATAATGTCAATTGCTTGGTTGACAGTGATTAGGCAAACAGTTGAGTCAGGAAAAATAATCATTGTTTGGGGGAAGAAGACAGGGAAGAAGACCAGCTAGCATTTACTGATGGTTTATTATATGTCAGGTGTGAAGTAGTGGAGTTCCAAAGAAAGGAAAAATATATGATCCCTGATCACAAGTAGTTAACCTTCTAGTGGAGAAGATAACATGTAAATAATTATGTAACTAATATATATATATATATACACACACAACATAAATGGTAGATCATCTTAGAGGGAAGATGCTCTCAGAAGGAGTAAAGGCCCTTACAAATGATTATATCTAGCCAAGTGGGCATATGATGAGCATATAGGACCATAGATCTAGAGCTAGAAGTCATTAAATCAGCTTCCTTATTTTACAGATGAGAAACTGAGACCCTGAGACATATTGAGGGGCTTGTCCAAGGATCACATACTAATGTGATTGGGGATTGTTGACTGATTGACCGGCTGAACAGAGGTTCAAACCCAGCCTACTAGCTCCAAATCTAGGGCTTTTTCTACTAAAATATGCATGAATGTCATTGGAAAATGAACAACCTGCCTCTCTTTGAATTTCTCCAAGTAATGGAGAACTCATTATCCTATGAAATCCACATGAGAATTCCCTGGTGCCATGTTGTTTCCTATGGTTAGAAGGAACTCCAACCATCTCTTGTCTATTGATGCCCTGAAAGTTCTTCATTGCCCTTCTCAAATGACATTTTTCTCTATGATTCCCATTACTGGAAGCAATTACCTCCAGAGCTTATTTCATAGTATTTTATACTTTCCTTATGCACTTATCAACTCCTAATTTGGATGTGTGTACCTGCCATATGACTCCTACTACATTTTAAATAGCTTTGAGAACAGGGAATGCAACTTCTTTCTCTTTGCATCTCCAGTGCCTAGCCCAGTATACTACCTTACATCACACTTGTAGTATATGTTCATGGAGTGCTAAATAATAAACTCTCTACCATATTTAGGATAGTTCAAGAACTGGGCCCACTCAAACTTTTACTGGTCTTAAGCTCACATCTCTAGCATGCAAACTATTAGCATGAGAGGAAAAACAGTGGAGTGGAAAGAATATTGGATTCTGAATCAGAAGAGACTTGGGTTTGAGACCTGCCTCTGATACTTAGTTACATGAACTAGTTACCTAACCTGAGAGGCATGACTGTGTAGCTGACAGAATATTCATTTTAGAATCAGGACAACCCAAGTTCAAATTCTAACTCTAACACTTTATATTTATGACAGTGGGCAAGACATAGACTAGATTCAATTGTAAATGGAAGGGGTTGAACTCACTGACATCAAATATATTTTTCTAGCTCTAACTTTAAGATTCTTTGAGTCTACCTTGGCCTCATTTTCCTCATCTGTGAAATGGAAAAATAGGATTTCCAGTATTTACCTTGTAAGAGTGTTCTCAGGATCAGATGAAATAATTTATGTAAAATGCTGTTTACATTCTAAATGTAAACATCTACATGTAGATGTTAGCTGGGCATCTAGGTGGCTCAGTGGATAGAGTTTTAGGCCTGAAATTAGGAAGACTTACCACCCTGAGTTCAAATCCAGCCTCAGATACTTAATAGATGTATGACCCTGGGCAAATCATTTGACTTTGCCTCAGTTTTCTCATCTATAAAATGAGTTGGGTGAGGAAACGGCAAACC
The DNA here is from genome assembly GCF_028583685.1 of Petaurus breviceps papuanus. Taxonomy (NCBI): domain Eukaryota; kingdom Metazoa; phylum Chordata; class Mammalia; order Diprotodontia; family Petauridae; genus Petaurus; species Petaurus breviceps. The sequence goes on along the minus strand of NW_027187419.1, from coordinate 91,262,153 downwards.
ATTCTAGTTTATTTGCCAAGAAAACCCCCAAATTGGGTCACAAAGAGTCATAACTGTAAAATGACTCAAAAACAACAAAAATGTCCTTTTATTATTGCAAATTTTATCTCCAACCCCTTCTGCTGCCATGCTTTATTGTCTTTGTGGGGTCTTTAGAAGACTCAAAAATGTTGATTCAGATGAATGATATGAAAGAAAATATGATTCTTGACCACTAACCATTGCTCTAAAACTTGAATTGCTTCATGGGCCCCATTTTCTTTGGCCAGTTGTGTAGGATCCAGGTACCAACATGCGATTCTCACAGTACAACAGAACAAGCCAATTTTAGGGTCTCCCAAACCATAGGGTTCCATATTAACTATAATTCTCCTTAAATCTTGTCACTTTTCTCACACACACAATAACCACCTCCCTAATACACAAGTACTCTCTCTGCTTCCAGGCAGTCATGTTAATTCAACACTCAAACTGCACTTCACACTTCATCACAAACTCATTATTGGTTAGATCTTGGAGCCATACCAATACACGGTCTCACCAGACGCCAAATAACATAGTGCGTCTCTTTTATATCCCATGGAAAAGTTGCACTGAAGCCACTTTTGAAATTAATAATAATATCAATTAATGCTTTAAGGTTTGCAAAGCACTTTGCAAATATTACATTTAATCCTCACAACAGCCCTAGAACTCCCTGCCCCATTTTACAGATGAGAAAACTGAGGAAGAAGGAGATTAAGAGACCAGTCCAGGGTCACACAACTAGAAAGTATTTGAAGTAGAACCCAAAATCAGATCTTGACTACAAACCTAGCACTCTTTACGTTGTACCACCTAGCGTTCCAATTTGGGCAACCCCAGAGTTTAATGTTTTCATTTTTATTAAATCAGCCTTTCTGTAACTTTTCCTCACTGGTCCAAATGTTGACATCCACAATCATAAATAATAACCATTATGGTAAATCTTTAAATATATAGACATAGCTACTATGGCCCAATGCCTTTTCTTCTCTAGGTTAACTCTCAACAGTGTAGTGGACAGTATGTTGTTGGAGCTGAATTTGCAGAATGCAAATGCTGCTGGGTTCTATCAAGGTGAAGAGGTTTTGAAATACACTTCCAGGGACAGACACTTCTGCTTTCTGAAGAATATCCTAGACATGTGCCTTTTTTTTTTTTACCAGTAAACTGGCCATTAGGAGATAAATTATTTGGCTAAGGCAGTGAATGAAACTAAGATAAATTTTAAAAAATGGTGCTCAGCCCCCTCAACTTCTGCAGTTGTAAATTGTCATGAAAGAACACCAAAGGTGCTAAGGATCACACACTTTTAGACCTCTTATAAATATTAATTTAACTGTTGGCATTCTAAATGTGAGATCTGGCTCAGCAACTAATTAGTCAACATACTACTGGAGGAACTGAATCATATGAATATTGACATTCTTGCAATAAGATATGAGAAAGTTGCTATTAAATGGAAGGATGGTTCCAGGGTTCTCCTTGGAGAGGTAATTAAAAGAACTAGTTTCCTTGTGTGCCCAAAGGCAATAAAAACACAATTTTCTGAAACATTTGGTCATTTTGCTTTGCAGTACTAATGATGAACGTAAGCAAAAAGACCACCATGAAGACAATTTCAACTTATATATCAACATCTGTTGGAGAAGAAAGAGAGCCCATGGATTAAGCTGAAATATGCCTCGATATTAAGTGGCTTCAATGCAATGGACAAAATGGGGGAAGAGTTGCCTGAAAGAAGGTAGAAGGGGTGTGCAAAGCTAAAATGGCAGAATACAGGCAGCATCCCTGCTGAATTCTCCCATTTCCCTCCAAACAAATTTAAAACAATGCCTCAAATAAATTTTGAATCAGCAAAGACAAAAAAAGGTAGTAAGACATTTGTATAGCCTAAGACAACTTAGGAAGTCAGCAAGAGAGGTCTGTGACACTGGGGCAGGTGCCTGTTCTGGAGTACATATGATGCAGTACTAGCAGTAGGCCCTGGAGGTAGTGGTGATAAGTTTTAGCTGCAGCAGCAACTTTGGGAGGTCTCAGCCCAGAGATGGTAAGGGGTTGACAACTAGTCAGAAAGAGATTACAGGTGACTGTTGGTGTTGGGTGCAATTATTACTGATTAGCAATTCTATTGCCCATAAGCAGTTCCAGGGCAGAGAGGAGTGCCTTTGGTCTGCCACAGGGGAGCAGGGGCCCTGGTTACACTTCCAAGGTAGAGAGGAGCACTGTCATTTATGTCTGTGAAGGAGGGATGAGGGGGCAGCAAAATCAGAATATACACCAAGAGACAAGTGTTAACATATCTCCCCACATAATAACACCTTGGAAGCTCTAGAAACTTGTGGACCATAAAATTAGCTTGAAAACACTAGTATAAAAAAGCCTAAAGTTTGGGACAGTGTCTTCTCATTGTCAGAGGAGTAGAGCCCAACTTCAACATAAAGTTCACATAAAAAAATAGGCTAGAAAAATGAGCAAACAGAAAAAAAAGAACCTAACTGTAAAACGCTATTTAGGTCTTAGTGGAGGGAAAGATGCAAATTTGGAAGACAAGGTGAAAACAGTTACAAAAATCCTCAAAGAAGAATGCTAATTGGACTCAAGTCCAATAAGAATTCCTGGAAGAGTTAAAGAGAGAAGAGTAGTGAAGGAAAAAATTGGAAAATAAATGGGTGTGATGCAGAAAAATTATGAAAAGAGAATTAGTTTGGTAAAAGAGGCACAAAAATATTAAGGAAAAAAAAACACTTTAAAAACAGAATTGGCCTAATGATAAAGAACCACAAAAAAAATCATTGTAGAAAAGAACCCCTTATAAAGCAGAATGGGTCAAATGGAAAAGGAAGGACAAAAAAAATTCACTGAAGAGTGAATTAAAAAGAATTCCTTAAAAAGCAGGATTGACAAAATGAAAAATAGAGTTGCAAAAGGTCAGTGAAGAAAAGAACTTAAAAGCAGAATTAGACAACTGGAAGATAATCATCCCATGAAGCACCAAGAAACAACAAAACAATTTTTTAAAAATACAAAAATAGAAAAAAGTAGGAAAATCTCATTGGAAAAACAGCTAACCTGGAAAATATATCAAAGATTGATAATTTAAGAATATTGGACTACACAAAAGTCATAATGAGAAAAAAAAAGCCTAGACACCACATTTCCAGAAATGGTCAGGAAAAACTACCCTAATATTTTAGATCCAGAGGGTAAATAGAAAAGTCCACTAATCACCTCTTGAAAGAGATACCAAAAACAAAACTGTCAAGAATATTTTTGCCAAATTCAAGAACTCCCAGGTCAGGAAGAAAATGTTGCAATTAGCCAGAAAGAAATAATTCAAATATTGTGGATCCCCAGTCAGGATCTCACAGCATTTAGTGGCTTCCACTTCAAAGGAGTAGAGGATATGAAATATAATATTCTGGAAGGCAAATAGCTAGGATTACAATCAAGAATGATCTACCCAACAAAACTAAATATAATCCTTCATGGCAAAAATGGATATTTAATGAAATAGAGGACTTTCAAGTATTCCTGAAGAAAAGATCAGAAATGAATAGAAAATTTGACATTCAAACAGAAAATTCAAGAGAAGCACACAAAGGTAAATATGATAGAGAAATCATATAGGACTTAATATGGGTAAGTATATCTTCTAAGTAAGTAACTTAGTTACTTGTAAGTAACTTCTAAGATCTTTATCACTATCAGGATAGTTAGAAGGCATCTTCATAGATATAGGACATGAGTGTGAGTCAATTACTTTGGGATAATCTTAAAAAATGAAAGTGATAAATAAGGATGCACTTGGAGAATGGGAAAGAGAGAGGTAGAAAGATTGGAGAGATGGAGAGGATTTTTAACTCAAAATTTAAAAAGAAAAGAATGTTAAAAAGAAATTTAATAGAAGAAGATAGGGAAAGATTGTTGATAAATGTACTATAAAAGTGGTGCAAGATAAAACAATAAAGGAAGTCAAATATTTTCCACTCCTCTAAAGGTTCACGTCTAGTAGCCATGAATATTTATTCAAGAAATATGTTACAGATATTCTTTGGCATTTGGTAGGGTTAGAGGTCATCTAGCATATAACTATTCCCTTACCACTCCAAATGAACCATAAAAATGTCCATGAATGGACCAAATGAAACAATGATATGAAGACAAGAACTAAAAGAACCTAACCACATGTAAATATTAATTTTAAAAACATAACAGATTATTATTCCATTGCATTTGAATCTATTTCCCTGAAGTTAGCACCCTCTTCCTGTAATCTGTCACTGATGTGCCTAATTCAGCCTACATGCCTAGTGATACTTGTAGTTTTAGGCATCATATTTTGGACTTGACTGCTTGGCAGTGTCTTAAAGGGACAGGGCTTCCAGGAAAGGTTGATAGCAATAGATCAGACCATCCCCATGTCTTGAGAGGAAGAAAAAAAATGGCAGCTTTAAGGCAGAGTAGAAATGAATGGGAGAAAACAAACCAGGAATCCAAATATGTAATAAAAGGGCAAACCCAATTAACAATCATTAAGCATTTATCAAGTTCCTACTACATGTCATACATTGTGGTGGGCACTAGATATAAAAAAGCAAAAGAAAGTAGTCCCTATCATAAGGAGTTTATATTCTAGTGAGAGAATTGACTTGGATATATGGATATACAAAACACTTATGTGACAGATACAAGGTAGCCTGAAGAGATGGGGAAAGTATGTTCAGTTGAGGATAACAGGAAAACCTTCATGCAAAACACTGTGGTTGAGCTGACTTGAAATAAACAAGAGATTTTTAAAATGCAGCATAGGAGATAGTTAGCTTTCTAGGTATTGGGGACAGCCAGTATAAAGAGGCTGGACCACAGAATGCTGGAAGGGGGCATAATGTACAATGGCTCTAAAAGGTAGAATGTGAAGTTCTTTTAATCCCCCCACCAAATAATACATATATATAATAACTAATAATAAAATAGAATAGTAAACTAATAAAATAAAATACAGCTATCTTAGACAATCCAATCTTAGAAAAAGAGATTCAGAAAGGCACAAATTAAGTGTCCCAAACTATAAGTCAAATGGGCTTACAAGAGAATTTATTAAATAAAGGACAATTAAGATCTTCTCTACAAAATTATTCTAAAAATAAAGACAGAAACCATTTGCCTAAGTCTTTTTATAATACAAATAAGACCCTTTTACTCAAACTTAAGAAAGACAAAGTAAAGAGAACTATTGCTATTCTTGGTAATGAAACTGATGAAACAATTTAAATTAATATCCTCTTGAGGACATTACAGTGATATAGCCAGGAAACTTTTTACTATGGTCAAATTATTGTTATAATTATTTAATATAACTAATTGCTGACAAGGATAGTGCAATACTAGACATTAATTGGCTTAATTGATACAAATAGTAAAGATGTACCATATAATTATTTCAATAGATGTAGAAAAAACCTTTGAGAAAAACAACACATATTAAAAATACTAAAAAGCATAATCATGAGAGAGTTCCTCTTGAATCTGGTCAATAATATACATCTGAAACCAAGAGTTAGTATACTATTTGCAGTAGAGATATACTAGAAACTTTCCCAGAGTAAACAGTATTAAAGCAAGGATAGACCTTTCTCTGGTTTTATGTGATTTCTTTCTAGAATTGTGTTTTCCAGAGACATTTAGATGGGTGTTTTCAAAGGTATCACTGTCAAGAGAATTTGAGAGGCATCAATAAAATCTACTGTATTAAAGGAAGACAAAAGATATTGGGCATGGAAAATATCAAATCATCACTCTAGCAATAAGATAAAACAATATTTAAAGTGTTAACATCATGAAAGAGTAGAAAAATCTATATTTATAGATGATAAAATGTTATCTTAGAATATCAATGAGAATTGGTGAAGAAACTAATGGATATAATTAATAGCTTCAGTAAGGTAGATGGATGTAAAATAAATCTGGAAATTATCACTACATATAGTATGAACAATGAAAAGAAATAAAAATAAGAAAAATTCCATTCAAGTTTACTGCAAAATGTATAAAATATTTTGGAATTAAGCTACCAAGACAAAATCAAGATTTAGATAAATGCAATTATGAACATTTTTATATAAATAAAGACAAATAATTAGAGGGATATTCACTGCTCATGACTTACTTATGTTAATTTAGTAAAAATGATTATATATTTAGATTAATTAACATATTTTCTATACAAATACAATTATAAATGGGATACTTTATAGAACTAAATGAAATAGGTACACAATTTATTTGGAAGAACAAAAACTCTAGAAGGTTATGGGAAATGAGAAAAATATTAATGAAGGAAGCATTAATATCAACCTATTCTGTAGTCATCAATAACTAAGCAGTAGTCATCAAAAGTGGTATTAATTTAACAGAAAAGAAGCTCAGTAGAATAGAGGAGTTAGAATAAACATGAACAACAGTTTAGTATTTTATAAACTCAAGAATATAAATTATTTTCCTTTTTGACAAGAATTTCTAGGAAAACTAAAAAAAAAGAATTTGGCAGAAATCTGGTTTTAACAATTTCACATTTCATAACACAATAAATTTTATTTATATATATGAATATAAAAGGTCAAATTATATTTTAAAATACAAAGAAAAAGTGAACACATCTTTTGCAACTTTGGCTAGGGGATTGAATTCTTAATGAAACAAGGGATAGAGTTCATAAAAAATAAAAACTGACAATTTCACTCCTAAAGCACTGATGTTACCATATCATTGTCCTGTTCAACCCCAGTGGCTCCCTTTTACATGTAGGATAATATATAAATTCTTCTTTTTGGTATTTAAAGTCCTTTCATACCCTAACTCCAATTTGTCTTTCCAGACTTTTTACACAGATTATTTCATAAGCAAAGGCATGATCATTACAAGTACATTAAGTTGCTTTAATAGATGGGTCAATATATTTGTGAAAAGAATTAGCAGAAATTAAAGCTAACGAAGGTAGGCAATAATTAATAATAATAATGATAATAACAATAAAACAGTTCCTGATTTGTTTCTGTGTTCCCTGTGAAAGAGAATTATCTTAAACCCAGAGAAGGTAGAAAAACTTGAGGTTTTACAAATTCTTACCTAGATATTTACTAGTTCTGTGATCCTGGGCAAATCAGCTGACCTTTCTCAGTCTCAGTTTTCTCATTTCTAGAATGGAGATAATAGTAACACCTACCCACCAGGGTTGTTGTGAGGATCAAATTAGATAATATATGTTAAATATTTTACAAATTTCAGAACTATATAAATGAAGGGATACCATAAAGAAGACTCTGTTGCTTGAAACCAGTATACTAGCTGGGAATGTTGGCCACTGATGGTGATAGTGCCCTGACAGTGTAATGAAAGGGGGTCCTAAGAATTGAATATACATGCAATGAAACTAGGGCTGTGAACTAACTCTACTCACAACTACCATGATGATTAGCTTGACCAAGGGAATAGAGACATCAATGGAATTCTTTTGTGTTCTGTTAACATAAGAAGGCAAGATTCATAGGAATAAATCAGAAATATCAATACCTGCCTTCTTACTGAAAATGCTTTGATGCTATAGATGGCTGTGACTACTAAAGAAAATAAACCACAAGTGAACATGAAATGGACTAACAGCATAAATACTTTCTTTATATATAAGTACTATATCATAACAAAATTGGGGGAAAAAAAGATCTTACTTGTTATAGGTGAGAGCTTCAGACTGCTTTTCATCAATGGTACCTTCATTTCCATGTCACACACTGCCAGTGAGGGCAGGGTAATCTTGAAAAAATTGCTTCAACTTTAAGCATAGAGTTGGTGAGATACTAGATGAAATCAAGTAACTACTAAACTCTGAAGAGGGAAATGAACACCCTGAAGTATCTAAAAAACCTCACTTATTAAAAATTACCTATAAAAATTGATGGAAAAAGCACTAATATATAAAATTATTTTGAAAAGGAGATGAGTCTATTTGGACTATATGATGCTCAGAAATGTAAATAGGATTGCCCAATGGGTGGGTGGAAATAGGATTGGAGATTATAAAAAAAAACTGTGATTTCTAGTCATGAGTTTTACGTTTGTAACTAAATGTATTTGTATTCATGATTTTTTAAAAAAATGTTCAAATTTAATGAATTTCCCTTTTAAAATATTTGCCCTATTTGTATTGTTTAATTCTTAATTTTGCTAAAATGGGGGTGGCTAGGTGGTGCAGTGAATAGAGCACTGGCCCTGGAGTCAGGAGGACCTTAGTTCAAATCCAGCCTCTGACACTTAATACAAAAACTAGCCATGTGACCTTGGGCAAGTCACTTAACCCCAATTGCCCTCCAAAAAGATACATGCACACACACACACACACACACACTATATATATATATAAATTTTGATAAAATGAAAACATATTTTAATTTAGGAATGTGCAGAATATTTAGTTAATTTTCTTGGCAACTTCTGCCAAAAATGCCACAATGAGGTAAATCATTAATCTGAGATTGTAGCTTCCTTATTTGATTTCTTTGCCTTTTCAATCCAGCTTTAAACCTGATGATCTCTAAAAACTGCAGCTATCAAAATGGTACATTGTTTAAATGTGAGTTGTTCTCTGTGTTTCCTTATGAGGAAAAAAATCACAATATTGTATGTAGAATTGGCTTGTTTCCCTCAGTACAGTAGAAGTAAACTTGGGAATTGAAAGCACATAATCACTTAATAAATATTTTTGGTACAAAATTATACTAAACTAAATTGACCTTGAAAATTTTCTAAGATATGTAGGGTTAAAAATCTCAACAAAACAATGGTAACATTTGTACAAATAAATAGTGCCTTTACCAGTATGGTGATCCTATATTTATCTGATAATTTTAGGTATGTTGTGAAATTTCTAGATAACTGATCTTTAGCCCTATGTAACTTTTATAAAACCTCTTTATATATAATGAAACATTTTAAGAGGTATTTCTTCTCAATGTATAATTTTCTAAAAAGAAAAATGTGAGGCAACAGACTCAAACTTCTAGAATATAGCAAAGTAGACTTTGTGGGAAAATGTGTATATTTAAATATTTTCCTCAACTTAAAAGAGGAAAAAGAAATCAAAGAATTGAGATTGTTGCGGCAGCTAGGTGGCACAGTGAATAGCACACTGGCTCTGAGTCAGGAGGACCTGAGCTCAAATGCTGCCTCTGACACAACACAAAACTAGCTATGTGAGCTTGGGCAAGTCACTTAACTCCAATTGCCTTACCTTCACCCCTCCAAAAAGCAAAAAACAAAAAAGAAAGAAAAGAATTGGGACTGTAGCTAAAAACCATGAAGTCATAATTGAAATCCCAAATAAATAAAAAATTGTAATTCTGAAGATTAAAGAAGATATATACAATAGTAACTACAAGGATTGAGCTTAAAAATAAATTTTTTAAAGACATCAATAAAAATGGACAAATCTTTAAGTAATTTTATAAAAAGTGAGAGGAGAAAATCAAATTACCAAAATAAAAAAATGAAAAGGGGAAATTCAGAACCAATCAAGAGGAAGTAAAGGAATTTATCAGAAACTGCTATACCCAATTATATGTCAACAAAACTGAAAGCTAAAATTGAATGGATTAATGGCTAAAATAGAAAATTCCCAAATTGACAGAACATAAAATAGGGAATTTAAGAAAAATAGAAGTTGAACAATTTACATATATATTTTGCTTTTTGGAGGGCAATTGGGATTATGACTAGCCCTAGGTCACACGGCTAGTTTTTGTGTTAAGTGTCTGAGGCCAGATTTTGAACTCAGGTCCTCCTTACTCCAGGGCCAGTGCTCTATTCACTGCACCACCTAGCCTCCCCTGAAATTGAACAATTTATAAATGAACTCCCCAAGGGGAGGAAACCTGTGCAATGATACAGTGACGAATGAATTCTATAAAACATGGAACAATTAATTCCTCTATTACAATCATTGTTTACTAAAACAGAAATAGAAAACACCTTAACCAGTTCCAATGGAACAAATTTAGGTTGAATGCCCAAACCAGGAAGATATAAAGCAGAGAAAGTTTAGATCATTATTACTAGTTAATACTGATATAAAATATTGAATAAATATTAGAGAATAGGGTTTAATAATGTATTAAAAGAGTATTTAGTATGACATTATTGGATTTACACAAAGGATAGCATACATGATGATAATTATTAAAACAATGAGGTCATATTGATGGGAAAAATTGATAAAAATCACATTATTATATCATGAGATACAAAAGTAATTTAGCAAAATATAACATTTATGTTAAAATGTTTTTAAAAACACATAAATAAGCAGATCTTTCCCCTAATAATTCCTTAATATCAATCTAAAACTTAACATCATTTATAATGAAGTGATAGACACTTTGCTAATAAGCTGTTGGTGTTCAGTTGTTTTTCAATTGTGTTCTACTTTTCATGACTGTGGTGTTTTTTTGGCAAAAGAAATTTTTCTTGGTTTTCTATTTCCTTCCCCAGCTCATTTTACAAATGAGGAAACTGAGGTAAACTTGCTTAGTGTCACACAACTAGTAAGTGTCTACGGTCAGATTTGAACTCGGGAAAATGAGTCTTCCTGATCCCAGACTCAGAATTCTATCTGCTATGCCACCTAGCTGCCCCAATATGCTATGTTACACATTAGTAAAGCATGTATGTGCATTATTGTGCTTATTTAATAAAGTTCTAGAAATTCTAGCTCTAGCAATAAGATTAAAAATATTAAGAGAATAACAGGCAAAAAAGACAGAATTATTTTTATATTTAGATGATGATAGTTTACTTAGAAAATAGTAGAAATTCAGTCAAACCACCAATCAAACTATGAAATTCTTATGATATAAAACCAAATGAAATAACAACAAACTTCATTTGGAGGGACACAAATTAAAGAAGTTCAAGAGAAATAATGGAAAACAGAACTGTAGAGGGCTTGTTTTTTTTCTCACTTTCTCAAATGGAAAAGGTAGAAATAGATGGTACAAGAAGTCAGACTTTGATTGGAAAAAATACATGCATGTAAAAATAAATCCTATGATCCTTTATGTGCATTTGCACAATAGTTTTATTATAACATTAAAGTTTATAGCAAAGCTTCATGTGTCTGTGATTTCATCTGTGTGCATCCTCTATCAATGCAGTTTGCAACTCTTCTTTGCCTTGAAGATTTTAATTTACTTAAGCTCACATAGCTAGTGCCAAAGTCAGGATTTAAAGCCATGGCTTCCAGACTCCAAGTCCAGCACTCTACTTTTTTACCCTTACCTTCTAGTATAACTACCTCAAGGGTCTAGTCTCCAAAGCAATTATGATTGTGAGTTTGAGCCATACTCACCAGAGGTTGAGGTGGACTAGTTTTTCTCAGGGACCTGTGTGGTTCATATTTACAGTGATGCTCTAATGAAGCCCCACTGAGATGCAAAGTCCTCATTTTCTCCTTCATATCATGGCTCCCTATTGTATCAGTCCTTCTTCCTATTTGCATTTCCATCTAGTGATACCTATTTTCCTTTCATAGCTTGGTCTGGAAAAAAGTGTCTTCTCTCCTTTCATATTACAAATTCCCTGTTTACCTCTCTATATGATGTGTAGGTCTATATGTCTAACTGGTACTGTTCCCTTCAATCAATCTAATTCAACAACTATTGATTAACCTCTTACTATTTGTTCAATAACATGTTAGATATAAGGATAAAAATCAAAGTACAAGGAAACAAAAAATCTCTGTCCTAAAGGGCCTTGTACTCCACTATGCCTCCCTGAAAGAACCACCTGAATTCTCTCAGGAGATATAAATCTATGTCTCATGCTGTAATTCCTCTTCTTCTTCCTCCTTTCCCTTTCCTTCCCCTTCTCTCCTTCCCCTCCCCTGTTTATCATTTCTTTGTACAATGGTATTCCATTACTTTCATATACCACAACTTATTTACCCATTACCCAATTGACGGGCATCCTCTCAGTTTCCTATATTTTGCCACCACCGAAAGGTCTGCCATAAATATTTTTGCACATGTAGGTTCTTTTTCCATTTTGGGATATAGACCTGGTAGGGATATTACTGGATCAAAGGGTATGCCCAATTTGGTTGCCCTTTGGACATAGTTCTAAACTGCTCTCCAGAATGATTGGATTAGTTCACAACTCCACCAACTATGTATTAGTGTTCTAATTTTCCCACATCCTCTCCAACATTTATAATTTTCTTTTTTCTTTTTGTCATATTAGTCAATCTGAGAGGCATGAGATGGTACCTCAGAGTTGCTTTAACTTGAATTTCTATAATTTAAAGTGATTTAGAGCACTTCTTAATATGCCTATAGATAGCTTGGATTACATCACTGAAAAATGACTGTTCATATCTTTTGACCATTTAACAATTGGGGAATGGCTTTTATTCTTATAAGTTTGCCCCAGTTCTCTATGGAGAAATGAGACCTTTATCAGAGAGACTTGCTATAAAGATTGTTTCACAGTTTTCTGCTTTCTTTCTAATCTTGGTTGCATCAGTTTTGTTTGTACAAAAGCTACTGCTGTCTCTTTCTGTTCCTCTGTTTCTCTCCCCTCCACTCCTTTTCTTTTTCCTTGTCTCCATCTTCCTTCCCTCTGTTTCTCTTCCTTTCCCCCTCTATTTGAATGTCTGTGTACTTTCTCCTTTTGTGAGAGTCTCTCTCTATGTATTCCTTTAAAGGCCAAACCCAAGCACATAGCTCATGTGTGTTGACAAACCATGAACTTGAGTCAATGTCGGGGGAAAAAGGCCTCACCAGTGGGACTCAAGGCAGAGGGAATTTATAACTTATTTACCTTATTTAAAGAATTCACACCTTGTCAAAGAGACTTTGGCTTCAGGATTAAAACATCAAACATACATGTTGTGATAATGATTATAAAGACACATAGCTGTAGAATAAATACAGGGATTTAAGAAAAAAAAAACATGTGCAGATAAATAATTAAACAGATCATTGGATAGACTATCATCAGCTAATTTTTTATTACTATTTCAAAAATAACAAGGTTGTACAATGGTTCTGGTATTTTAGCCATTTACAAGATTGGAATAGAATAATGATGAGAAAACCAGCTGATTTCTAAGCAATCAGTTTTTATGACAGCTGAAAAATTAGAATTGCACAGAAGTCTCCTTTTTTCAATTAAACTTGAAGTTATTTTAGAACCATGATTTTTAAATAGAGATCTTCAAAATCATTTATGAGTAAAAACAATGTGCAACTACATTTATTTGGAAATTTATTTTCAATATTTTAGAGTTTTAATTTCATTTTCAGTTGATTCACAAATATATCAATTTTATTCCTAATGTAATGTTCTATTTAAAGCTTCATACATTCTTCTAAATAGGAAAAAAGAGATGTTTTCTTAAATGTCCACTCTCTTTTAATTATATATAAAAAAAAATTTAATTTGTGACCAGCCTTCAGTATTTTACCAGAGGGAGATGAAACTCAAAAGAATAACTTAAGTGCTAAAAATTAAAACAAACAACTTTTGTACTCAAGTGTTAAATTTTCCTTTATATTTATACATATAAAATATGTATATATTTTCATGAGTCTTTCCTAAGTATCTAGCATAGTTTCATGTGCAAATAGCATTAATAAACTTTTAAATAATGAAAGTGACTTATGTTGCCTTCATTTCATAGTCCCCAAAAGTACTTGTTAATTTTTCTATTCAGCTTAAAATACAAATGTCTCCTCCATATGGAAAAGGAACACAAAAAATTGAATCTATTATGAGGAAAATTCAGGATATAAAGACTGTTGGTGAGAGAAAAATCGGTCTTTGGCTTGTCTGTGTCAATAAAATTGACCAGGTACTCACTTGACTCTCCTGTTTCCTTGTCTTGTGAATGTTCAGGCAGTGTCTGTGTGGTGCACAAAATGGATTATGGGACCTCTATAGTGGTCATTTTTATAATAGTTCAGATCACTATATAATGAGCCATAGTGATCTATATTGAAAATAAAGACAAGGGCAAAACAGTGATAGGCTGGTCAGCTTTCTTGGCTACATCACTGCCTTAGAGATGTGTTTATGTGAACAACCTATATATTTTATTAAGTAAAATTCTTGAAAAAGCTAAAACAATTTTAACTGGAAGTACTAATAATCTTAGTTAAATGGGCAGGCACTGAGAGTGAGCTCAGCCTTTATTTTTAATTTAGTAATTTTGAAAACACTATAATAATGTATTGAATGAATAACTGGATTCAAATTCAGTACAGAACAAAATGAATTCTACTGCACACTAACCTGCTGATGAATGTTGGAGAAAAGAATTATGCATGGAGCTATTGTTAAAAAGGTCAGAGAAAATTGAAACATTGTCAGGATGCATGTTAAAAATTCATTAGAATAATGATGACTTCCTTCCTTACCCATGTTTATATCGTTTATATCAAAATTAACAAAGTATGTGAATATCCAAAGATTTTATATGAAATAAAAGTCAGGTTGGAATGAGAAAAAATGATCCCATCAGAATTTGCAAGATTGCATCTCAATAAATTCTTGTTTAAAAAATAGTATCTCTCAGGTTAGTTAAGATTTCTTCATTTGAGGAATTTTTCAGATTCTATTGTTGATTTGAATAAAATTATCCTAGTATTCTCATAAATTAATCTTATGCAGCAAAGGGTTCATTTAAGTATAAACATATATACTTTAGTAATATAAAATTTTTGAAACAAAAAGTTATTCTATTAACACATGTATCATTAGATTTCCTTCAATTAAAATAAGAATTATAATCAATTAATAAAGTGTTTATTTCAATTACTTTCTAGTTATTTATTGGTGGTTCACTTGAAATTCAGGCTTTGTTTTCATTCTTTATGGCCAGACTCTTCCAGAAGCACATGCTAGTTATGGCCCATGGATAGCAGCTTAATGTAGAGAAGTTGTAGAAGATCACATCAACTAAAATTCACCATAATTCTGGCCAGAAGACTTCTGGAATGGGCCTAGTCATACACATGAGGACCATAATGCTACATGATTTTAAAATAAATGGTCAATTTAGCCTATAGTTAATTATGCAGACTGATTTTCTCAGGCAAGTCAGCCAAACTTCTCAAATAGTTTATACATACAAATACAGCCTTGCTTTAAAAATAATTAATGGGATTTTTTTCATCTTAAAAAATGTTCAATCTCTTTTGATTTCTCTCTTACATATAGTGTATATAGATACATCAAAACAAATTGAATATACACACATATAAATATGTGTGTATACATATACAAACACACATATACACTTTTTTTTGTTTAGTTAATTTAAGTGTGTCTGAGTCTTTATGACCCCATTTGGAGTTTTGCTGGCAGAGATACTGGAGTGGTTTGCCATTTACTTCTCCACCTCATTTTATGGATGAGAAACTGAGGCAAACAAGGTTAAGTGACTTGTCCAGAGTTGGTGTCTGAGACTGGAATTGAACATGAAGACGAGTCAGGACGACTCCAGGCTTGGTACTCTGCCATCTAGCTGACTCTGATACACACATATGTAGATACACACACACACACAAATACACACACACACACACACACACACACATATATATATATATAAACTCATATTTGTTTATATATGTATATGAGTAGACATAGCTATATATCTATCTACATTTATACCTACATCTCTATCTCTACAGATCTCTATTTCATCTATACTCATGCCATTGATATAAACATGGCATTCTTCATCAGTATTCTCTTCTATTTTAGACTGTATGTCTTTTCTTCATAGGGTGACAAGACTCAGAACTGTACTTATGGATCTAGGGTCATAGCATCATTTGCTCTTTACCAAGATGGGAGCTTGTTCTCAATGACTTTTTATTTACAAATTTCCTTTTTTTGTCAGAATGGAAGAATCAAAGCCATACCCTTGGATGTCTAGACCATTAAGCCATTAAAACAAAATTTTTAACTTGAAGGCCATCACCCTCATTCATTGTTCATTTGCTCTGTGATCCTGTGAACGATCTAAACTGTACTTTAAAATTAAATTTTTATTTAGGGCTGATGAAATATTTATTTATTTTAAAAATGTAGTCATATGCAATCAAATTTTTTTCCCCTTCATTCTCTATATTTGGAATCTGCTGATAGTTACTGGAAGCTGTTTGGGGATTGGAACACTCAGCACTATTGTATTGTGATCAATAATTAAATTTAGTGCTGACATGCATCTCGTTTATGCAGCAGTCTCTGACAATCCCATCTTGCAAAATTAATCCTTTCCAATTTATTTAATAGAAGACTTGAACAATAAAATAATTCAGATGAGTACCAATGCAGGATTATTTCTGGTCAATATTACTTTATTATAAATTGGGCCCACATGCTCATTAGTAAATTAACTGTCAAATCTGAAAACAGCCTTTTCTTTTTGTTTAAAGGTAATTATTGGTACTGAAGACAAGAAGGAACTTAACCTTGCTGTGCAGTTGTCCTTACCACAGTGTTTTTTATTCCAGGCTATAACTAACCCATCAAAGCTGCAGAGGAAAAATAATTAGTGATATTAAATGGATGGAATATTAACTATTCCCAACCCATGGCCATGTAGACACAGTGAGGGTAACTAGATAATGATAGGGGCGTAGAGTTATCTGAGGTCTATTTCTGTAGGCACATTTGGGGGAAATATTTTAGCTTTTTGCCAACTTAAAAAAATCTACCAGGAAAGAAAGAGACACAGATATAGAAAGAACTAGCTATTTTATATACATTGGTTAGAAGTGTTTCGTTTTATTTGCAGGGAATCTTTGGAAAAATTCCCTCAAGCTCTGGTATAAGTTGGCAATTAGAAAGCTTTTACCAAAAACTCATATCATTATTAAATTTAAAAAATAAAATATCTAGCATAGAAATAAATCCTAAAAACATTTTTATAATGGCTTCTCCTGACAAAACTTAAAAATATTTGGTCATTATTAGTTAGGGAATTATTTTTAAAAAATTCACATTATTGCATTAATTCCCTTCCCCCAATATATCTTTGTTCTTTTGCTTTGCTAATTGTCCACATTTTAAAAATTCAGCAGATTTCCTGTAATTATATTGATGAAAGAAAAGGATATTGCATGCAATTCTATTTCAATACATCAGTTCCAAATAAATACACAGGAACAAAGCATGTAGCATTTGCTGCATGATCCTAAAAAATCTCCTTTGCTGTTACAAACCGATTTTTTATTTTTATTTTTTGCCATAGGCATCTAATACATATTATCCTGAATGTTTTGATCCTAATGTAAATTTGATGAGAAAGTGCTGAGTCTTATTATATCGATTAGCGTATGCCTATCAATGTGTTGAAATAGAATGAGGAGAGATGTGGCATGTATTCATTCTATTGATATTATGTGTCATCAATAATCAGTACCTGAAGGTGTACCATAACCTCCTTTGTTAACTGTTTCAACTATACATTCAAATGTTCAGAAATCATAAAGAGCTCCCACTTGTTATTTGTCTCTTGGAGGCTACACCTACATCTTAATCACTGAGGTTGTATTCAGACTAGAGAGACCATGAACTAGATAATAAATAATGGAAATGCAGCTCGTTAAATAATACTCTATTGACTGAAATAAAATGATTTGAGTTTTATTCAGCTCTCCCTTTCATTCTCAGGAACAAGATGGGGAAAAAAATAAATACCCCTAAGGAAAATGTATCTTAGAGCCATCAAAATGATTTTCAGAACTAAATGGTGTTTTTAAAATCATTTTCATTATTGTGCTACTAAATGTGGAGCTATATAGCTAAGGGTCTCTGAGCAATTGGCATTATCTGATCACTGCTATTTCTGTTGAAGACATTTTCACAAGAATCAGTGGTTTAGAGACTTAGGATTCCACTTCATTTTATATGGTTCCAAATCCACACACAAATGCCCTTTATATTATATAATCCCACTCAAATTAAGTGGCTGAAAGGAGAGGAAATGTGCCAAGAGTCTTTACCCACTTCAAAGTAAAGGACTTGAACTGCCTGTTGCTATTTGTCCCTCTCACAATTTGTTTTGTGGGCTTCACGTTGGTTTCTTAATCTTTCGGTCAAATTTTGGTTCATTCTACCTTGCTTTACCTGACTGCCAATGTTCCCAATCT
This sequence comes from Petaurus breviceps papuanus, assembly GCF_028583685.1. Classification (NCBI taxonomy): domain Eukaryota; kingdom Metazoa; phylum Chordata; class Mammalia; order Diprotodontia; family Petauridae; genus Petaurus; species Petaurus breviceps. The sequence continues at coordinate 91,243,920 of NW_027187419.1, read as the reverse complement.
AGCAGATTAGCTGGTAGACTACATTGCCTGTGAGAATGCTCCAGTGAATTTTTTGAAATCACCTGCTTATGAAGCAGCATTGTCTAGCAAATAGAGTGATGCTCTTAGACACAGAATAGGCTGGGTCTGAAAAAACCCCTCAGACATTGCAGCTGTGCCACTCTGAGTCTCTGTTTCCCTAGCTGTATAATGGGTTTCATAATAGCACAGCATTACAGGGTTTTTGTGAGGATCAAATGAAATAACATATTTCAAGTGTTTTAAAAATATTAAAACACTACATACATGGGAGCTATTATTATCACATAATTTTGCCAGTTCCTCAAATTTTTTTGTACTAATATCATTGTAAAAGGAAATAAGCTTCATGCTACATTTAGCTAAATTCTGTCAGAGACAACTGGCTAGAGGTTCAAATGGAGACCAAGGACATTCATACAACATTAATCCTTAAATCTTACTATGCCTTAATTTCCTCATCTGTAAAGTGGTGTTAACAGTAGCACCCACCTCCAAAGGTTGTTGTAAGGATAAAATGACATATTTGTAAAGTGTTGTGCACACCTTAAAACACTATATAAAAGCTTTTACTACAACAATAACTACTACTACTACTACTACTACTACTACTACTACTACTACTACTACTACTACTACTACTACGACTACCACTACGACTACTACTATTGCCACTGCTGCTATTCAAAACAAAGGTCAATATGTCAAGGCTTTGGCCTGGTATCCTACTAAATGTCAATGCCTGCAAACAAAAGTCACAATATGTATACATTATAGCATTTTTTATGTTTTATACTGAGAAATGCTCAAGTTGATTACTGCAGTGGGTGAGCTTTTACCACCCCCTCCCCTTGAACATTTAGCAGGGTAAAAGTTTCTTAGAGTTAATTACTTATGTTAGTCACTCAATTCTACATGCATTTGCCCCATTATGTGACAAGCTAGGGTGCTCTGGTATAAAATATAACAACTGTGATGGTTTACAGAGTAGCAAAGTTACATCAATAGTACTGCAAATTTAGGATAGACTCCTATTTTGGCTTTTAGTCATGGACAACACTAAGATGAATTTCTTAGGAGATTATAATCACCTTACAAGTGATCCAATCCTAGGCATTCCACCAAGGTGAGTTTATTAAAAGTCAGGTATATCACAGTCTTCTTGATGAGCTTAAGGTATTCTGATGTATTATGCAGGGAAGTCAGGAAACTTTAAACAATAATGATATGGTGATTAGAATTTGCAAAACTCTTTCCTCTCAATAATTCTATGAGGCTCAAGCATTATTATCCTCATTTAAAGATGAGGGAACTGAAGCTTAGTAACAGGTTCAAGATCAAACAGTTAGAAAATGTTGAGGCCAGGTCATTTTGGCTCCATGACTAGTGCTCATTCCAATAAAATATAGAGCTGCCTCTTTTAAAGAAATAAAAAAGTTGACTAAGGTGATTACAAAACCAGAAGAAGTTTCCTAGTCTAGGAAAATCAATCTGCAATGATTTGGACTTTTAACTGCCCTCCACCATCTCTTTAGAGATGAACATTTTTGCCATTCAGTATTTGAATATGACTACCAATTGCTGCAGATGGAATGGGTTCAGAAAATATATAAAAGAGAAGTGATAAGTTGAGGGCTAATCCTGATCCCTGATGGCATTTTTATTTCAGATCCAATACAGATAGTTCATTCTACAAAATCACAAAGTGACAAAATTAACTATTAGAGAATTTTAAAATCAGAGTGCTGATTAGATACACATTGACTTAAAACTCTTTATAGATTAAGAAAAATTCCCTCTAGTATATGTTTGAATAAATGTGTTCTCATTTATTCATATACTGATGTGACTTGAATTTCTGTCTCTGGCATCTTTGTGTATCAACTTTTTGGGGGGTACCAGATCATTTTGTTCATTTCTCAAGGAGAGTGGTTTATATTAGAATATTAGGACTCCCTTCAGAAAAAGTGATGTGCTTGACTGAAATAGATGTGGGCTCAACACATGCTAATACTGTGTGCAACATAGGGTTATTATTTTTTTAAACAAGGAGTCATACCACATGTCCTAGTTGCTACTCTCCTCCTCCTCACTAGGTGTAAAAAAAAGAAACACAATTCTTGTTAAAGCTCAGTTTCCTCATCTGTAAAATGGAGAAAATAAATGATACTTTCTATCATCCACTGAAACCCAATTTCCAGTGTTTTATCATGGCACAGATATGACTCTAGACCCTCAGTGGCTTACTGATCCTGTCAAGTTGAAAAACTTTCAAGAATGAGCACAGTGAGAGATTATGTATCTGCTGTCTATGGATAAGGCTAAAAGCAGAATGACCAGAAGTATGATCATGAGGTTATGACTCTCTCCTGTTCTCTCCTCTCCTGTGCCCTCTTCTCCTCTCCTTTCCTCTTATCATGGAAACCTATAAAATATCAGAAGGATTTGAAGTATGCATTGGTGGAGTGAATATGTGAAATGTATTTGTCAGATGTCTTACAAATCTAATCAAAAGGGTTTTAAACATTTTTAAAGGATGGGGGAGTAAGATTACTGTCTGTGTATATCCCTGAAGCTATATACTATAAATAGTAGCTACAAAGATGGAAGAAAAATAGCTTTTGAGATATTTAGAAGTTTATAAGAGGCAAAATGCAAGAAAGAAACTAGTAATAAAATGAATGGTTTCAAATGTCTATACGCAAATGCCCAACATTTAACCTAGAGGAAATAGATATCTATATCTATACATACATACATACACATATACATATACACATACACATATACATATGCATACATATAAATATATGTGTATATGCAAATTTGATTCGTTCATTGTCAGTGAGACTTATTGAAATGAAATCCATCAAATAACTATGGCTCTGGATCAGAATACTTCATTTAAAAGAAACAAGATAGGTTGAAAAAGGTAAGTTGTGGGTAACATTGCATTTCAAGAAGGTATACTCATGTGTGAAACTCCAGGAATCAAGTGGGAAACATAATAGAGATTATTTGGTTAAAGGTTGGTGGAGGAATAAACAGAAGTAACTTTGCAATTGGAATATACTATAGACCACCTGGACAGAAAGATGATAGAAATGAAGAATTTGGGAAATATATCACAAGCTTTGCACAAAAGCATACTATGGTACTGGTGAAGACTGTCAATTATTCTGACACCTGTTAGAGTTCTCTCTCTACCTGTTAGCCCAATGCCCAGAAAACCTCATAGCTTCTTAAGTTACCTATCCTTTAAAAGGTGAAGGTCCCAGAAAAGGGAAATTCTATTCTGAATCTGATTTTCATTATCAGGGAGGAATTGATTGTTGGGGTGGAAATGATGAGAACCCTGAAAGGATTAGAGTCATCAATATCTCCTAGAATTTGTGATAGAAGAGAAGAAATGTGGGCACATTTGTGATGTGCATGCTAGATTTTGGTTAATAAGATTTCAAATTATTCAGAGGAAAATATAACCTATAGACTTAATTGCGGAGTTAGACCTGGACAAGCAGGAGGTATTTAACAATAATCTGAAGCCACAATGGAATATCATTCTAATGAGATAGAAAGACAAGATTCAGCCAACGTATTCAATGAGAATTCAAAAGGAATTTGCCAAACAAACTATATTTAGAAAAGAAATGTTAGGATGATAGAATAAAGGTCAGGGAACAGAGGATGAATGAACAAAGCATGGGATGGTCCTGTTAAGATTGTATCCAAAGTGTTAAAGAGAAGGACTTTTGTTTGAGCTTGATAGGATGGTGATAATTGAAAACAAAAAGAAAGTAGAACTGTTTAATTTGTATTTTTCTTCTGCCCTCTCCACCAAGGAGGATGACCTTTAAATTGGAAATGACAGAAAAGAATTGACCAAAAGGGAACTGATCCCTAAGGTAAGGAAGGAAATATTAAGAGTTGTTTTTTTTTTTTTTTTTTTTATGAAACCAAGTCCTCTGGCTCAGATGGACTATATGTCCTTGGTTCCTGAAATGACTGGTAGATCTGTTAGTGAAAGATCATGGAGAATGAGAGGTGTACCACAAAACTGCAGGAGGGCAAAATATTGTTTTAATTTTCAACTGAGGAAGGGGATAGAATATTCAAGCTATAAGTCAATAAGCATTATTTAAATTCCTGGGAAAAATATGAAATGAATTATTTAATGATATGGTTGGGAGGCAGCAGGTTGTACTAGAAAGAGCCTTGGTTCAGGAATCAGAGGACTTGGGTTCGCATTTTATACCTAGAATAGACTATCTGTGTGGCCCTGGGCAAGTTTCTTAACCTTGCTGGGACTCAGTTTCCTGACTTGAAAAATGAGAGGTTGGACTGCATGACCTATGTTATCTATTCCTGCTCAAACCTTGTGATACTTAGACTAATGTAGATCAAACAGAAAGAGAAATGGTTATGATAAAACCAGGATTACAGAGCCAGGATGTCTTCATTAAGAAGATTACGTGAAATTATGTCAGACAAGGCTCATTTCCATTTTAGGGGAGGTCAGGATTATTGAGAAAAACTAGTCGATGAGATAGAGACTAGATCTGTGATTTCATTGTTATTGGAAATTCCCAAGTGAGGAAATTCCCTTTACAAACATAGGTTGTCACCTTTTCTGAAACTTACAGTCTTAGAAAGTTGGCTAAAGTATTGAAAGGTGTGATGTTTAAAAAGTCTGAAAGACAATTTCTGGGTAATTAGTCATTTAATTAATAATGCTAGCATTTTAGTAAAAGAGGTCATTGGCACTCTTGAATGCCAAAGACCCTCATTATGGGTGTCTCAGCTTATATGCCCTTGGAAAAGAGGGTGTTCCAGAACATGACAATCAACTCTAGTTAACAATTAATGATATTATGATGAATATTATAATAGATTATACATGCACATATATATATACACAATCTATAATAGATTATAATGAATATTATTATGAGAAGTGGGCTCACTGAAATGAGAGACTGAGAGAGTGATATCATGTGCCTCTTGGACAAAGAGACTATCTCTATACCCAGACCACCCTCAGTTTTGGACAATGTAATCAAAGAATTTATCCATACCCAAACTTGAGTAGAATATAATGGGATTCTCTACCTTAGATTAATTTCCTTATAAGGTTGGGTGAGGTCTGACCAAGATTCAGAGTCACAGAGTTAGTATGTGTCAGAGGTAGGACTTCAACCCAGGTGTTCCTGGTTTCAAGGATAACTCTCTATCCATTATAATACACTGCCTTTCAGAACAGGGGAACACCGTGAATAAAACCAACCCAGATTTTAGCTAGGATTTCAATAAAACATCCCCTATTCTGTGCAGATGGGAAAATGTGGACTAGTTGACAATAAAACTATATAAAGAAGGATACAAAACTGTTTACATGACTGACTTGAAGAAGAATTGGTAACAGCTCAATGTCAAAAGGCTAGAGGTCTCAGGTATAGTTCTTGAGGGATCTGTGCTTGGTATTATGCTATTTAATTGCTGTCATTAATGATGTGGCCAAAGGCAAAGATGGGGTGCCCATAAAATTTGCACATGGAAGACACACAGCTATAAAGGTAAGATGACACACTACTGACATTTAGAATACCAAATAATTTTGACTGGCTAGATTATTGAACTGCATCAAATCAGATGAAATTTTGAATAAATGTAAAGTTTAAATTTGGGTTCACAAATCCAGTTTCAGAAGTACAAGAGATGTATAGTTAGGCAGCAATTGTCCTTTAAAAAATCAAGGTTTTAGAGTATAATGCCATGCACAAGCAGCTTTCCAGAATAATGCTACTGTGAACAGATTTTAAGATTCTGATTACACAGTATAGTGAACACTCTATTCCATAATAAATCAAGGCAAAAACATTCACAGTAAATCAAAGTACAGCATTCACAGTATTACAACTTATAACAGAAAATCAAAATATAGCATTCATAACAACTTAACACAGAAAATGGCCACATAGTTTCCACTACAATGGTCACAAAGTTTTGAATAAAGAACGATTATTTAGTAACTCAAGCATTCACAAAATCCTTAATTCAATCACAAAGTACAATAGTCAAAGTTTTTCACTCATGGGGCATACTAGGTTACAAATCAATTACTTATTCAGTCATCAGTCACTAAGTACAATCATTTAGTCAATCAATCGTCCATCATTCACTATTCAACCATCAGAAAATACACAGACCCTCCACCCCTAGGTCACTAGTAAATTATAATCTTCTTAGTCAGTACACAGTATCCAAGTACAATCTTCTTTCAGCTTGACTAGGAGTAGTCCCTCAGATTCCCTGGATCCCCTTCTCTGGTCCCAGATTCTACCTGGATTCACTAAACTGTCACCTGGATTCAAAGGCAGACAGCTCCCAGGTCCTTGTCCAGCTCTCTGTGTAGTTTCTGCTCCACAGTGGAGCTCACAGTGTCCAGTCCAGCTCAAATCCTTCATGGTCTCTGTTCCCAGGAAGTCAAGGCTTAACAAAGCTACCAACAGGTCCATACAAAGTACCAGCATCTCAGTCATGCTTCCTCAGACTTCAGCAGCTCTGGCTGGCCCTCAGAAATAATCAACAGCCTAAGTAGCTCCCACTGGCCCTTGGACTCATCAGAAGTTTCAGCTGGTTCCCAGAATCAAAATCACTTCATCCCAGTTCTCCAATTCAAAATCACTCTCTCCAGCCTCCTGGGGTGGGGCTTTTTTCTTCAGCCTCCTCGGTCCCCCCAGTGGCAGCAACTTCTGCCTCCACAAAGTCTGCTTCAAGAAGATCTGACTGTCTCTGGGGCTTTTCCTTATGTACAGTATTGTCCCTCCCTGTTCAGCCCCTTCCTGTTACATCAGCAACAGGGATTCATACATTCTGGTTTTTTAACAGAGACTTGATTAATTACTAATTGCTAAGGACCTGTTACCTTTGCCAATACAAAGGGATCTTCAAATTCAAATTACATTACCATTTCATAGAGGAGTGCAAGTTCAGGATGATTGGGATGTGGCAGCCAAAAACCTAAACAGAAAGGGGGGAAAAGATCTTATGTTGCACTAAGATGGGCAAGACTATCTGGAATAAAGAGGTGAACCTCCCATTGTACTTAGCCCTCATCAGACATTGTCTGGAGTGTTGTTTCTTATTCTGGACAGCTAAGTGGTACAGTAGATAGAACTCTAAGCCTGGAGTTGAGAAGCCTTGAATTAAAATCTGACATCAGACACTTATTAGTCGTATAACCTTGGGCAAGTCACTTAACCTCTATCTCACTTTCCTCAAAGGTAAAATGGATATCATAATAACACCTACTTTCTAGAGTTATTGTGAAGATCAAAATGGAATAATACTTGCAAAAGCACTTATTATAGTACCTGGCACATTTATTGTTGTTTGGTCATTTCAGTTTTGTCCAAATCTGTGACCCCATTTGAGATTTCATTGGTATAGATACTGGAGGGGTTTGCCATTTCCTTCTTTAGCTCCTGTTTACAAATAAGGAAACTGAGGCAAACAGGTTTAAGAGATTTGCCCAGGGTCACACAGCTAGTGAGTGTCTGAACTTAGGAAGAGGAGTCTTCTTGACTTCAGGCCTGGCACTCTATCCACTGTGTCACTTAGCTCCCTTGATTAATAACAGCTATCATTTATATAACACATTAAGGATCTGAAGCAATTGTACATGCCTTATCTCATTTGATCCTCACAATGACCCTATGAGGTATGTGCTACTATGGAGGAGGCAATGGAGGCAGAGAAGTTTAAGTGATTTACCTAGAGACACAAGAGTAAGTGGCTGAGGGAGGATTTGAACTCATGTCTTCCTGACTTCAAGTCAGCTGGGAATGATCAGGATTGAATATTCTCATACCTTCAGGATTTTGTAAAATAAGAAGGAAACTTGGAAATCACCTCTTCTGGTGATGAGATAATGAGCAAATATCTGTAACACTGCTCTGAAATAACCTGCAAGGGACCTAGATCGACAGATTCAGAGCATTTCCTAGAAAGTAATAATTCCCATTTCATGTTGTATGAATTACTGGTTAAATATTTTCAATTTTAATAATAGATGACACCAATTGGAATATTTCTCCATCTATGGTCTCCCTATTTGAGAAAACCTGACAGTTATTTTTATTGTTGTTTGTGTCACCATTACTAATAATAGGGGCCACCATTCACTTGAGGGCAGTGGACAATGGTGAACCAAAACACCTAAGGTAGAAAGAAGTTTCTCAAGGACTTTTCCTATAAATGCAGCTTTCCTTCAGACATTGGTAGAGGATTTTGGCAAAAATAAAAATTTGTTCTGTTAGTGAAAAGGGAATATTTAAAAAGTGAAATATGAGAGGAACTATTGAAATGACTGATGAAGAGAGCAAAATTAAAATAAGAGTATTATAGATTTAGAACAGGAAGAGACTTCAACTGATCTAACCTCATTTTACAGATGAGGAAACTGAGACCCAGAGAGTTTAAGCTACTTGTTCAAGGTCATGTACTTTCCCACACAGGTCATGGCAGTGCTGGAGTAGAGCTCAGATCCCCTGCCTTCAGATCTTCCCTCTTGTCATCATTTCAAATAAAACAAGATGCTTGATTATTATTTTCAGCTTTGTAATGGATATATTATACAATTATAGAATCTCAGAAGCCAGGTAGTACAATACATAAAAATCCCTCTATGATAGACTTGACAAGTGATCATTCAGTCTTTGAATTAAGACTTCTAGAGAGGGGAAATCCAGTAACTCCCAGATTGTTCCATTTTTAGATAGTTCTAAATGTTAATTAAAATTTTCCTTCTGTTGAGTCTAATTTTTCCTCTTCTCAGCTTCCACCCATTATATCTGGTTCTGCCATTTGTGACCAAACAAAATAAATCCAATCCCCCTGGCATGACAACAGTTCAAGTATTTGAAGGCAGCTGTCACACCCCCTTTTTTAAAGCTTCCCTTTTCCAAGCTAAAAGACCCTGGTTCCTTCAACTGACTCTCTTACTGCAATATCTTCAATTCCTTCCTTATGCTGATTGTCCTCCTTTGGAAGCCCTTCAGAGTAATATCTTCTTAAAATGTGACACCTAGAACTGAGGACACTAATGAGATATGGTCTGATAAATATGGAGTACACAGGACTGCTGGGTACTCTGCCTTTAGGATGAATTCAGCCTAACCTCTTACAGAATCTTTTGGATATGGTATACTTTTAACATCTTTTGAGTTTGTAGTCACCCCAAATCCTTATATCTTTTTCAGATAAACTGTTCTCGAGTCACATACCTATCCCATTTTGTACGTGCAAAGTTGATTCTCTGAATCCATTTAATACTTTACATTCATCTATAATCAATTTTAATGTATTAAATTCAGGTCAAGGATTTAGTCTGTTAGATACTTTTTATTTATCCTGACACTTTCATTCCAGGTTTTAGTTATCTTTCCTAGCTTTGTATCATAGCCTAATGTACAAAGCAAACATTTATTTCCTTATAAGAGACAGTCGTTAGCCAAGCCATGGTTTGACATGGATCTGGTATATTTTCTCCATTGGTCTCTTTCCATTCCATCTAATGTGTAGAGAATCACACTTCTACATGATACTTGAAAGTTAATTTATATAATTGCTTAATGATTTTCATATTTAGGATATATATATATGTATATATACATATATATGATGAATACATGTAGAATACCTATGTATCAATATATCCATGCTCAATTGCAACCTTGGGATGACAGGGTATGGGGGAGAAAAGGGTGGTAGAACAAAATAAAAAGTGTATAGCAGAGAACAAAAGAAAACCTACAAGGAAGCAAAGAAAAAGATTACAGCTTTCAATATAATGCACAGTATTTAATATGTAGGTTTTCTTGAAATAAGTTATTGTTCTATATTTTGATCCTCTCCTATGTTCTGCTGTGCATGTGGCATGTTTTTTCTTTTCTTCTTTTATATTTGTTTACAATGTTTCTTTTTCTTTACTTATTTGATTATATATTTAAGTTTTAGTGTTTGTCTAAAATCAAAAAAATTAACAAAAAAAATAAACATAGGTGTACTTGCTTTGCCAAACCCCTCTCATAATTATTGGATGGGATCTTAGTCATAATGTTTTGGTAAACTCATACTCAATCCTCCTTAACTGACTACAAAGAAAGCATAGTTAGAAAATATCTATTTTATTCAAGTACTTTTAGGAATGTGAATTACCTAGGAATCTTCTATGTTCAGTTTGTCATGGGACCGTATGGAGCAAAAAGACAGTTGTGGAAAAAATGGGAAAGAATGAAGGTAGGAATTTGATTATGGAAAATCATGAAATTGAGTTGTAGTCTTTGAATCTGGCTTTTGGAGATACCAGTGGTAAGTCATCTTTTAATCTTTCCTGAAAAGACAAAAGTAATGTATTTTCACCATCAAAGTTGTTTAATATTGTCATGTTTATTAATGTATGTTTATGTGTTACTTAAATTTGAAAAAATCTAATCAGGTATAAAGAGAATCAAGGAATAAATTTAAAGAAAAAAAGGAACCTGGCTTCAAAGAAATGTAATAAATTGTCACTGCTTTCAGGACTCTTTATGTTTAGGAATGTAATTGGGAATGTCTGGTTATTAGAGGGAGGAATATGCAATGTGGTTTTGATAGACAAATAGATATGTTTTTAGCCTAGTGACCTGAGAATAAATAAGAAAGACAAATTACTAGTAAATGTGGAAATACACACAGACACACACACACACAGACACACACACACCATTCAGAATAGCCTTTTGAGATTTGTAGCTTCATAAGAATTTGTGAGGCCAAAATTTGGTAGTAACTTTTTTTAAATTGAAAGGCTGATTTCACTAAAAACAACATGGTGGTTTTTCACTGTTTCCTAGTATAGTAATTTCATTAACAATAGCAAAACCTATAAAGTAATTTATCCAGTTAACCTAATTCAGATATATGCAGAAAGATATGTCAATCTATATTTTAAATTGAATTCTGCATTCATGACGATGGCACACAGACCTTATACTAAGACTTTCATTTATTACCATTGTCTTCCCACTAATCCAGTGAAGTAACATAATTTGAATATCATGATCTATTGTGTGTTACTGCCAAATTACATCTCTTAGTTGGCAACTATTGTACATATCTTCTCTAACGCAGAAAAATGCTATTAATTAAATCATTGAATCAGCCTCCTTGTCAGGGAAAATCTACATATTAGGAATATAGTAAGTTTTTACATTGTACATCATAAAGGCTATATACAAAGTAAAGTTTCTTCATGAGCAGAGTGTCCTTCCAAAAGAAGTAATAGAATCTTTTTCTCAGGAGTCCCTTCTCCCTGCTCCCAGCTCCTTCCTTCTCCCCAAAAATAGAAGGCTACAAGTCTGGCAGCTAGGGCAGGTAGATGGCACCATAGTGCACAGATCACTAGGCCTGAAGTTAGGAAGATTCATTTTCCCAAGTTCAAATCAGGCCTCAGATACTGACTAGCTGTGTGACTCTGGGCAAGTCACTTAACCCTCTTTGTTTCAGTTTTACCTTCTGTAAAATGATCTAGAGAAGGAAATGGTGAACCATTCCACTATCTTAACTGGAAAACACCAAACTGGGTCATGAAAAGTCAAACATGACTAGAAGATGACTGAACAACAAGCAGTCTGGCAATAAGTAGTTGGGGATGATATTTGAAAGGAGAGTGATACATACTAGTTAACTTCTTTTAGTTTCTTTTAGTTCAATGAGAATGTATATTCTCATAGGCAGGGCAATTGGGGTTAAGTGACTCGCCCAAGGTCACACAGGTAGTCAGTGTTAAGTGTCTGAGGTCAGATTTGAACTCAGGTCCTCCTGACTCCAGTGCTCTATTCATTGTGCCACTTAGCTGCCCATTTGGTTTCTATTTCAATTCGGTTTTAAGCACCCAAAATTTGACAGACACTGCAGAAGGCACTGAGGACACCAATATGAACCTCAAACAGTCCCTGTACTCAAGGAGCCCATATTCTAATCAGAGAATAAAGCATGTCTCATATACAAAGTAATAGAATATGAATATCATTCTTACTCTAAGTATACTTAAAAAAAAAAACAGTAGCTAGGGTGGAAGCTATGGGTAGGTGAACACAGAAATGGTCTCAGAGCATATTTGAATATGTAAAGGCAGAATTTTAGAAATGATTGAATTTTCAGTTTAATCAGTTACATTACAATCATAACTATACTGGACTTAGAGAAAAGAGAAAGGCAAGTCCTTGAATCTTATAGAAGATGTTAAAATGTAGCCATTGAGGTTTAAAAGGACATCTGCTAAATTCCAAGTCAATTTAAAAAGGAACATGGTCTACATGATTTTAAAAGATTTTTTGTACTACAAAGAAGGTTTTTTCTATTCTGACCATCTGCATCATCAGCAGGAAAGGAAAGAGTAATGGATTTGTAGTCAGAAGACTTGAATTAAAATTCTCATCCTGTCATTTACTTCCTTTGACTTTGCGGAAATTACTCAGTCCTTTAGAAACCTAAATTCCTCATTTATAAAACAGGTTAGGCCATGTAACCTTGAGCAAGTTACTTAACCCCAATTGCTTAGGGGCGGCCAGGTGGCTCAGCGAGTAAGAGCACCGGCTCCAGTGTCGGGATGACCTGGATCAAATCTGGGCTCAGATACTCAGCACCACACCCAGAAATAATAACTGGCCGTGTAACCTTGAGCAAGTTACTTAACCCCAATTGCTTTATTAAAAAAAAAAAATAAAACAGGTTAGGGGACATAAAGTTGGACTAGACAATGTCCAACTTTAATCCTTTCCAAGTTCTATCCCAATCTAAATCATGGTTCTTTTAGAGCATTTAGGTGGCACAATGGATAGAATGCTGGGTTTGGTATCAGGAAGATCTGAGTTCAAATCCTGCCTCAGAGACTAACTAGCTGTGACTGTGCAAGTCACTTAAATTCTGTCTCAGTTTTTTCACTTGTAAGATGGGGATAATAGCACCTACCTCATAGGGTTGTCATGAGAATCAAATCAGATAATATTTGTAGTGCCACTAGGTACTTTATAAATTCTTATTCCCTTCCTTTTAAGTTTCTGGGAGAAATTGTTTTCAAAATTCCTAAATTAAAAATAAAGGCTCAGCTCAATCTCACAGCTGCTCATTTAACTCCTGTTCACAATCTTTCCAATTAAAAAAATAGTTTTAACTATTTAAAGAATTTAACTTTATAAAAATTATTTGCACGAACATATTTCTAAGCAGTAATATGGCCAAAAAATATTGCAAAACCTACCACTATCAGTAACAGAGTATTCAGAATAGAGAGACAATGAAACATGTTCAAATCAAAAGGATTATGAGCATGAGGAACATCAAATGCATTTTTTGGGATAGGTCTTTGCCTTTAGGAAGAGCAAATATTATTATCCGAATTTTACAGATACAGTGTATGAGAGTTAGGGAACTTTATATTATTATATCAATGTCATGTAGTTGTTAAATGGTTGTGATGGGACCAGGACCAGTAGAGAGAGTGCTGAGCCTAGAATCAGGAAGACAAGAGTTCAAATCCAGCCTCAGACACATAATAATAGTAGTATAACATTGAATGAATCACTAAACTTCTATCTCACTTTCCTTAACTATAAAATGGGAGTAATAATAGCACCTACCTCCAAAAGTTGTTGTCAGCGTCAAATAAGATAATTTTTATAAAGTTTGTAGTGCAAGTGCCTAGCACATAGAAGGCACTTAATAAATAATTGTTTCTTCCAAATTTTGTGAATTTTGGCTCAATTGTCTTTTCTATTTTTCTTGGTTTATGAAAATTGGTAGAAGAGAAGGAGGAGAACTATATTCAATGTGTGAATGATTTTAAAATCTTTATCAATCTCAATATTAGGATTTTTATACCCTAGGACAGCAAGGAAATGCATGAAACATTTTTATTAATTTCCCCATCTGGTATTTTTACCATGCTTGAGATTTTAGTCTTTTTTTTATCAAAGATTAAAAGACATCTGGTCTCAGATCCCTGGAAATTTTCATTTCCCCAATATTATTGTAATGCTGTGCACAAAGTAGACACATGATGATATTGATCATTTAAATTGTAAATGTCAATTACTCAGATATTCACGGTATCTGTTCCAACTGTGTAAAAGAGAAGTTTCAAAGAACTGGAAACGAACTTTACAAAATCTCTTTGAATTTTATTTCAATTTATGGAATTTTTGAAAGAAAAGAATATAGCTGGTGTCATTGAAGGAAATTTTTGCTCATTGTTCAATTTTCATGACAATCATGGTTAGATAGTCTATATGTTTCCTGAGCTTCTTTGAAAATATGAGACTTTATCATAAAGGGAGGCTTTTAACTGTGTACACATAAGCATTGTGGTAGTCCCCCAAGGAGAAAAAAATCTAATGGTTAATAATTTATTTTGACCTGATATATTTCTTTTTTTTTTTTATCATTGGGCAGAATAGAAACCAAGTAGACTGAGAAGTCTGAGAAAGATAGGATCCATGACAAACAGCTTGGTGCAGTGTAGATATGGCTCAATTTATAAAGACAAATGGACCACAATTGGGATTCAGGAAGACCTGAGTTTCAATCCTGCATCAGACAATTACCTACAATGTGACCCATCGCAAGTTGCATTCTCTTTTCACTTCAATTTCCTCATATGTAAAATGTGGATAATAATAATTCCTACTTTATAGAGTTCTTGTGTGATTCAGATGAGATAACATGTGAAGTGCTTTTGCAAATCACAAATGATTGCTATTAAGATATGGAGCGAGAGGACATGGGTTCAAAACTTGCCTCTGAAACTTGCTACTTGTATTACCTTGGGCAAGTCACTTAATCTCTTTGGACATCAGTTTCCACATCTGTAAAATGATGGAATTGGGCATGATCTCTTTTCAGCTCTAAATTTCTTATGATACACAACATTAATAAAAAGAATCTCAATTATCCATGTATGATCATAATCCTAACCTGGAGTGTGTATTCAAGGTCTTTACCTCTGTGCCCATGTGATTGTGTTTCCTCTGTAGTTTCTTTGTCTCATATTTTAAGTTTCAAATAAATAATTTACTACAATTCAGTTTGACAAATGTAGTAAAAATGTCCGCTATGTGCAGAACACTCTGATATAGGGTGATAAACTTAAATAAGTTTCTATCAGTAACCTCAGGAAGTTTATAATGTAGAAGGTTATAAGTTAGACTCTATAGACTATGCAGTCCCTTATAGTACATGGAGAGAGAGACATAATAGTGGGTGGACATCAGTCAACTTCAGTCAATCACCAACACAAAATCTGTCATCCAGGAAATGTATGATTTAAAAATAAAATGAACTAATCATGTAATGAGAGTAAGGGAGATTATAGATAGGCATACTGAGTTACTGTTATCAGTGAAATGCTAGACTACACAGGGGAAGGATTCAAATATTTGGGGTAAATTTTCTATTGAAGGCTGAAGGAAGGGGCAGGACAAATATGAGAAGATATGGATAAGTTGAGATCTGTATCAATAGTTGGGGTATTATCAATAGTATCATGGATCTAAGTATATAATAGCTAGTAAAAATAATAATAATTAGTGGCATTCATTTAGTATTTTTAAGCTTTAAGAAAGTGCTTTGCAAATATCTCATTTGATCATTCTGGGAAGAAGGTGCTATTATTATATCTAATTTACATATGGGTAAAGTGAGGCAGATAGCAGTTAAGTAACTTAGTCTCTTCTGAAATGAACAAATGTTTTTCATGTCCTATATTTGGTATTCTTCCTCATGTTTTCTC
Source organism: Petaurus breviceps papuanus (assembly GCF_028583685.1). Lineage (NCBI taxonomy): Eukaryota > Metazoa > Chordata > Mammalia > Diprotodontia > Petauridae > Petaurus > Petaurus breviceps. The sequence goes on along the minus strand of NW_027187419.1, from coordinate 91,228,073 downwards.
TGACCTAAAATGTCCTGTTTCCTGCTTTTGAACTCCCGCTTTTCCTGTCTTACTCACCTTCTGCTACTAGTACAAACTCTCACTCCAGTTTAACTTAAATATCTCTTTGACTATTGGTTACATTTCCCTGCTATATACTCCTTCTTACCCATATATCCTTTCCCCACTGCTGCTCTATGGAACATTGTTCCTTAAGATTTTGTTTTTTTTACTCTGAAATATCTTGAATCTTCTACTATTTCTCCTTTAGCACTTCTTCCTCTCCACCTTGATAATTTTGGACATTTCCAAATCCTCCAAATATAGACTTCTACTCTTTTTCCCCATGAACTCTGTTTTAGCAAGAAACATTTGTCATGCTTTCAAGTATTAAGTATTACCTCAATTCATAGGACTGTATATCTTCACCTTTAAACCACTCCTTTCAATCCAAGTCTGAAATTACATCTCTAAATAACTAATAGGGCTTTCCATATGGATGCCTTAATCTCTTTAACTTATTCATAACCAAAATCATTACCTTTCTCCCAAACACAGCTATTCCTGTTCTTAACTTCTCCCTGTATTTATCATTGGAGTCAATACCAATTTGTCATTGGAAAAAAGCATTTTCCAAATTTAATCAGACCTGGCAACTTAGGTGAATCCTCTTGTTTCATTCTCTTATATATAGTACTACTTTGGGCTGCTTTTTATTCAAAATAGCTCTTATATCTGACTTTCTATCCCTAATAATACTCTTTCAGTTCACACACTATTCATGCCTCAATTGATAAAGTATCTCATGGTATTCTTCTGGGAAACAATGGAAGCATTGCCAGATGATAATACAGTTAAATGTATTTTGGAACCTGTTGAATGGATGAACTCAAAGAATAGTCATTATGGTTCCATATAATCTTGGAAAGAATTCGCCAGGAGAATGCCCCAAAGATCTCTACTTTTCCCTGTGCTGTTTTACATTTTAATCAATGACTTAAAGGCACAAATAACATGCTTAGGAAATTAGCAGGTGTCTTTAAACTGGGAGGGATAGCTAACACATTGTGTAATAGAATCATAATACAAAAATGTTTTGACAGGTTGGACCACTGAGGTGAATATGAATGGATAATTTTAATATAGTTAAATTCAAGTACTAAAACTTAAGGTAAAAATATCAACCTTGCAAACACAAGTTAAGGATGCACAGATAGATTTCAACTAGCCTGAAAAAGATCTGAGAGTTTTAGTGGATTGTCGACTTAATATAAGCCAATAGTATGTTATGACAATCAAAAATTAAGATGATATTTGGTTATTGATCATTATAATGAACAATTACAAAAATTATTATTCTTTGCCTTCTAGAAGAAATCTCTCATTTCTAAAAATAAATAGGTGATAGTCCTTCAGTATTCTGCCTTGATCAGAACATATCTTCAATGTTGTTTTTAGTTCTGGACATCACTATTTAGCAAGAATATTGATAAGTTGGAAAGAATTCAGAGGAAGATAGCCAGAACAGTAAAGGGTATCAATTCAAAGCCACCTGAACATTGGTTGAAGGAAATGAGGCTATTAAACCTTGTAAAGACACGGGCTTAGGGGAATAGGCCAGGAAATGATAGTTATATTGAAGTATTTGGGTGTCAGGCATGTGGAAGGGAAATTAGACTATTTTTTTATTGGTCCTAGAAGTCAGAATCTGTGGCAATGGGTAGATGTTGATAAGAGTTACTTTGTGGCTTGACATAAGGAAATCGTAATCACTTTTGGTATCCAAATAAATGGTGAGTTGCTTGTGAAGGTTCTTCATTCAGGGTCTTCAAGCAGATACTGGCAATACATTATATATATATATACATATATATAAGCTATATTGTATAGGGTTTAAGTACCTGGACAAATAATCACTTCTATAACCTAAGCGACAAATGTTCATCCAGGCCTCCTTTGAAGATCACCAACAAGAAGGCACTTGGTGGTTCCAGAAGTAGCCCCTAGCATTTTCAAATAACTCTAATAGTTGGAAGTTTGTACTTCCATCAATCCCAAATTTACCCCTCTGCAACTTCTACTCATTGCTCCTATTTCTGCCTTCTGGGATGAAACACAAGTCTTAATTCTTCTCCCACATCATAGCCCTCCAAACAGTAGATGCTTCTTTAATAATGTTTTAAAAGGATAATAGCTAACATTTTTGGCATCGTGTGCATGTCATAATACCTGTTCTAGGACAAAGTGATTCATTACACTTGTGTATGGATTGGGAGAGTGAAGTCCATGAACATGGAATCTGTGGATTTTAGCAATTAAGTTATTGTGCAGATCTTGCACCATTCCCCATAATATTAAGAAGCCAAAATTAAATTTCCAGCCTACCCTGATGGTGTCAATACTATTCAGACCAACAAATAGCTCTTTTGTTGAGTCTGCAGCTAGATAAGATAAAACAATATCATTAGCTAAAGTGTAAAGTTTAAACTTCCCCCATCCATCTTAATGGGAAATTAATTTTAAAGCCTACTTGTAACCATTTAGATGTTTGCACTTTTAGGTCAGTTGTCCAATACGCCAATACCCAGCTTGAGTAACAGAAACTTAATTGTAAGCATTCTCTGGTGTTAATCTGAATTATAAAACATTAGGTTCACATCATCAAGCACGGTGCTTTCTGATTGGTTAGGAAAGCAGTCACTGAAGAAGTCTTAATAGACATCACAATACTAAGAAATGAAGATAATAAACATAAATAATTTCTCTGTTGATCCTTTTTATCTTTTTTCCCCCCTTCTGGCAATCACTTAGCAGAAGGAGGGCCAAAAGTGAAGATGGACTTCATTAAAGCAGGTCAGAAAGAAAGAAATGAATTGGCTTAATACTGCTATGGTAAACCATGAAAATATCAGCATTTAAAGGAGATATAATTTGCATCCAGTATAATGAGAAATAAGAAAAACTTTTGGGGATTCAATAATATAAGAAATATTTTTAAAAATATGCTGCCAGAAATTAATGTCAAACATTAATTATAATTTTAAAACAGATATGCACACATATGTATATGTGCATATGTATTCTTTTGAAGAACAAGTGGCAGACAGTTATCATTAATAACATGGAAGATGTGACTGCAAGGACTTGCTATGCTATTTCACATTGCAAACATCGACTTTTCTGTGATTGCCAAGCATTTTCCTACAGCAATGAACTTAACAGATTTTTTTTGTTGGTCCTTATTCAAGTTGATGTTTTCACCAATGCTGCCTAGTGATACACATCTGTACCTTGTCATTAAAAATAAAGAAACAAAATCCCTAAAAGCTCAAGGAATTAACTTTGCTCCTAAAGTTGCTGAAATAATACTAACTTGCATAAAGTTTGCATGTAAACAATTTAAGAATATCTGATTTCTTTGATAGGGAATACTCTCTACTAATACTTGTTACAACCCTTCCACTTGATTTTCAGGAGTAGCTGTGGTCATCTCCCTGTGGGCAACTTAGTGATGAACCCCTGAACTTTGTAAGTCTGGTTGTCAAATTATTCTAGCTGACCCCTACTCGGAGTCATCCCAGCTTGGTAGGATCAAGAAGAATATGTACTCTGCAGGCATACTTTTCAAGAGTCACCTCTTCTTCTTCAAAGTCACCTTCAAGACTCCAAAGTCACCTCTGTGCCACTGTAAAACATCAGAATAGAACTCTTATAGAACAGTAAGGTTACTATAAAACCCTGATGATCTGTGGTTTTGTTGATGTGGACATGCCCTGTAAAATGATAGAGCTCAAATCATCCTTGCTTTGCATCCATGCAATGTTGTTCTATGTGTTCCTCTATAAGTATTCTACAAGAGATCTGGCCACCCTGCTGAATGAAGAAAGCTAGGGGAAGCCTAAAATTTCTGAATCATCCTGTGAGAGAAAGACTATCAGTAACACTGAGAATCTACTTTCCCATTAGTGTGAAGTTTGAACATTAACTATCTGTCAATTCCCCAAGGTTCTTTCTTCTCCCAATGCCCACTCTCACAACCACTGGGATAAATCCACACTAGTCCCCAGGTCCAGACTCCTTTTTCCCTCCCTTCAATGCCTAGTTCTGCTTTCACTTAGAAAAGAACATTGTAAAACCCACTAGACTTCAATGTTTTGGGTACCTCATTCCTCCTGGGGTTCCAGCCGATCTTATTTGTTTCCATTCTTTCTGACTTTGCTTCTTTATTGTAAGCATGTCCTTTCAGTAACACTGACTTGTTTTACTGTTACATGGTGCTTTTCATGTTTTCTTGTACTGAATTACTAGAACTTTACTAAACCTGCATTAAGACACGGTCTATTCAATGTTTTAGGGATTTTTCTATAGGTCTCCTGACATAGCATGTGTAGTACAAAGCACACAGGCTTTGTATTAGTTATTGTTAATTCTTGCTACTTGGTTGGCTCATCAACTTTTACAGGTACACATTCTACTGATAATATGCTTTATGTTGAATCTCCTTTACTAATGTATATGGAAATGTGCCACAACCAACTTATTTCTACCACTGCCCTTTGGATAACCTGCAGCTTTACTTTTCTGAGATTTTGGCATTCTATACTTCAAAGTCATCTAACACCTCTGGGAGAATATTGCCATTAAAAATAGTATTTGTTTCAGGGAGATGCTTGGATTTATTAAAACCACTGCAAAGTTTTCTGAAAGCACTACAACTTACTTCTTCTTTGTATTTAGTTTTAGGTCCAGATAACTATCAATAATGTCTGTCTACCACATACACAAATTATAGTCTGGATGCTAGCTATTTTTCTTCCATTTTTTCTCCTTTTTATATATTTAGGCTAACTTCTTTCAAGTGACTGTAAACTTCAGTTAGGAGATGCCACAGTTTTGTACTAACCAATCAGCAAAAAGTCATTAGCAAAGAGGAATACATACAGGACTTTACTATCTTTATTTTTCTTTAATTTTTTTTTTTGCAATGCATATTCTCAGTGACAATAGCAACAGTAAGCCTCCATTTCCATTTTGTGCCTCAAGAAATAACCATCAGTGGGTAATTGAACACATATCTCGTTTCACCTTTCAAGGATTCTTACATTGCTTTAAATTATTGTAGGGGAACACTGACAGCAGTATTTTTCCTATGCAATCAATTTTTCTGTTTTGAAATCTACTCAAGAGACAATGTATACAGTGAAATTTTATGTTCCTCACAGCTTTCATTTAATTGTATAACTGTAAAAATGTGGCTTGCAAAAGATGATTTGCAGAAGTCTCCATGTTCCTTTGCCATACGTTCATGAAGGAAGCCCTTAACACCTGTGTAAATTATTCTCATAACATTTTGTAGACATAGAAAAATAGGTATGGTTACCAACATTTTTTCAATCACTTTTTTGGAATTAATAATGCATATTTCCCCTCTAAAACTTTCTTCTCTTCTTTTTGCCAAATATCATGAGATGTTTGATCTTTGAATGCCCTTAAAATTGGGTTGCCTCAGCATTGGTTTATCCTATGCATACTTGTTCAAGTCCAGTTGTTTCTCTTCATTTCCTTTTTTACCATTTCTACTTAATGTAGCAAATTAATGTCTGAGAATTTAGATATCAAACAGGAGTTGCTCCATTTTATTGGTAGCAAGAATAGTCAGTTACGGCAATCTTAACAGGTCCTTTTTACATATTTTTTTCTGTTTTCCTCCTTCCAATTTCAACCTCAAATGTTTTGGAATGAAATGGATTGATAATAGGTATTTTGCCAAGCTTTATGTAAGTTTTCTTCCTTTTTCCCCACTGCTTCTTGCTCTCATATGAGTTGATGCTAATCATCCATAGCCTTCTACCATCTTCCTGCATGATTTTCTTTTTTCTTTTTTTAATTAAATTTTATGTTTATTTTCAGTTTACATCATTCATTTCCACAAGATTTTGAGTTACAAATTTTCTCCCCATCTTTCCCCTATCCACCACCTCAAAAGAATGATTTCACTGTATAACCCCTCCCCCAATCTGCCTTCTCCTATATCTTTTGCCATCCCCCCTCTGACTTTCCAGGAGGGAAAGATGGATCTCTATACCACAGTGACTGTATATCTTATTTCCCCAATTGCATCTAAAAAAAATAATTTTCTAAACATTTGATTTTAAAACTTTGAATTCCAGATTCTTTCCCTTCTTCCCTCATCACCCACACTTATTGGGGAGATAAGCAATTCAATATGGATTGTACACATGTAGCCACACAAAACATTTCCATAGCAGATATATTGTGAAACACTGACTATATTTTCCTCCATCCTATTCTATCTTGCCCCCCCACTTGTTCTATTCTCTACTTTTATCCTGTCCCTTTTCAAAAGTGTATGCTTCTAACTTCCCTCCCCCCGAAATTGTCCTTCCCTCCATCATCCCCCATCTCACCCCGTTCCCCCCACTCTCCTATACGGTGAGATATCCTATTTAGTGTGTATGTCATTCACTCCCTAGGTCAAATTCAATGAGAGTGAGGTTGACCCATTCCCTTTTGCCTTTCTGTTCTTCCTCTCCATTGTAACAGTTTTCCCTTGCCTCTTCTACATGAGATAGTTTACCCCATTCTGTCTCTCCCCATATCCTCTCATTATATTCCTCTCTCACCTCTTAATTTCACCTTTTAAGTATCATGCCTTCGTATTCAATTGGCCCTGTGTCCTCTGTCTATGTATACATGTACATATATATATATATATAAATGTATATATATACATACTCACATATGTATTCATATGCCCATATACCCTCCTATATAGACATATATTTGTATGTATGTATGTATATACACACATTTATATTCCCTTCAACTATTCCCATACTGAGAAGTTTCAGTTACAATTAATCATTTTTCCATGTAATATGTAAATAGTTCAACTTTGATAAGTTCCTTATGATTTCTTTACCCTGTTTACCTTCTCATGCTTCTCTTGCTTCTTGTATCTGAATGTCAAATTTTCTATTCAACTCTGGTTTTTTCATCAAGAATGCTTGAAAGTCCTCTATTCCACTGAATGACCATATTTTCCCCTGAGACATGATACCCAGTTTGGCTGGGTAGGTGATTCTTGGTTTTAATCCCAGCTCATTTGACCTCTGGAATATCATATTCCAAGCCCTTTGATCCCTCAATGTAGAAGGTGCCAGATCCTGTTTTATCCTGATTGTGTTTCCACAATATTCAAATTGTTTCTTCTTGGAAGTTTGTAATATTTCTCCTTGATCTGGAAACTCCAGGGCATGGCTATAATATTCCTGGGGGTTTTCTTTTGGGGATATTTTTCAGGAGGTGATCAGTGGATTCTTTCAACCTCTATTTTGCCATCTGGTTCTAAAACATTAGGGCAATTTTCCTTGAGAATTTCTTGAAGAATGATTTCTAGTTTCTTTTTTTGATCATGGCTTTCAGGAATTCCAGTAATTTTAAAATTATCTCTACTAGATCTATTTTCTAGGTTAGTGGTTTTTTTCAGTGAGATATTTCACATTGCCTTCAATTTTTTTCATTTGTTTGGATCTGTTTAATAGTATCTTGATTTCTCATAAAGTCACTAGCTTCCATTTGCTTCAATCTAATTCTGAAGGAATGATTCTCTTCAGTGAGCTTTTGAGATGCTTTTTCCATCTGGAAAATTTGGCTTTTTAAGGCATTCTTCTCCTCATTGCCTTTTTGAGCCTCTTTTGCCATTTGAGTTAGTCTATTTTTTAAGGTGTTATTTTCTTCAGTCAGGTTGTTGACTCTCTTTTCAAGATTTTCTTGCATCGTTCTCATTTCTCTTCCCAATTTTTCCTTCACTTCTCTTATTTGGTCTTCAAAATCCTTTTTAAGCTCCTCTATGGCCTGTAACCAACTCATATTTTTCTTGGAAGCTTTTGGTACAGGAGTTCTGACTTTGTTGTCTCCTCCTGTTCTATGCTTTGATCCTTTTTGTCCCCAAAAATAGGAATCTAAATTTGGATTGGTGTGTTTTCTTTACTTCCTTTGCTTGCTCATTTTTCCACTCAATTACTTGACTTTTGAGCTTTTTGCCACAGTAGAACTCTGCTTCCAGAGAGGAGAACTTTGTCCCCAATTTTTGGGGTTTTTGCAGCTACTGGAACTATTAGTTGGCTGCCCTCTCAGAAACCTCTACCAGCTCTGGCACCTGGTCACACACCCCAGGACCTCCACCCAGGACAGCAATCCAGATCCAAGCAGGCTAAGCAAGAGTGATTACCCCTTAGGATGGTTGCTTGGTCCCCCTACAGTCTGCAGGCCAGTACCTCTGAAGCATCCATGTGCTGGTGGCCAGTGTGCCTCTGCCACTTCTCCCTCCAGGGGCAGAGGCTGGAATGCACTCCCAGACCTCCTGTTCCCAAAGTCCACACTGATCTCTCACTTTTTCTTTGGCATTTATGGGTTGATGATTCTGGAAACCACCATAGCTGCTGGTGAACCACTCTTCTGAAGTCTGCTCTGGCTGCTAGTTGGGGCTACCCTGAGGCTAAAGCCATGTGCTCATGCAGGGCTGGGCTCTGCTCCCCATGTGCTGTGATGAATCCTTCCTGTAGGGCTGTCAGGCTACCTTCAGTGGAAGATTTGTTTCTCTGTCACTTTGTGGGTTCTGAAGCTCTAAACTTTGTTTAGAGTCATTTTTAACAGGTATTTGAGGTGGTTATGGGGGCAGCACATGGAGTTTCCCTGCTTCTACCCCTACGTGACATTTTATAAATAGGTTTACATTATTGGCTACATTATCTCCCTAAATGTCAAGGGGATCAGAATTTATGGCATAAGAGTTATTAGGTTGCTGTCTCCTTGGTGTAGTGAGTGATTTCCTTTGGTTAAAATTCCTTAGGATATTATTATAGTCTGTGTTAACATTTGTTCTTTTATTTATTTCCCTTTTTTTCTTCCAAGAGCATGTTTAAATAAGTTAGGTTGGATCTAATTTCTTATTTTTTACCCCTTCTTTCTAATTTGGTATTGATTTTGTTATTTCCTCTAACAAGTCTAAGAAATGATTTGAAAATAACTTCTACATCACATTATCATCTTTTTCTACCTAGTAAGATATAATAATTTTAATTTTTTTGGTAGTGTTATCTGTTTTAAAGAATCTATTTGAGTGTCCTCAACCCTACCTCTGTTTTCCAAAGGGTTCAGGACCTGACTGGGCCAGGTTCATATGTGGGTTTTTTGGCATCTCCAAGTTTTCACACAGTCAGAGTCAGTGTTCCCCTTAATTTCTTGTACAACTACTTCACATTCATTGGAGAATTAATTGGTAACTCCACTTCCCAGGTATAAGTGTAGATGATTAAAAGCTCAAAATGAATAGGCTTTTTATTGTCTGTAAATATTTTTTGCCTGGAGAGTTGTAATGGGAATGTAAATTTTGAAGATCTTCCCAGCCCCTAGGCTGGTGTGCACCTGAAGCCTGGGGTGGGAGGCTTGTTTTTCAGTAGATACAATGTAATAAGAATGTAAATTTTAAAGATCTTCCCTGCCCCCCCTAGGCTGGTGTGCACCTGAAGCCTGGGGTGGGAGGCTTGTTTTTCAGTGGATACTTCTTGATTGGCCAGTAAGTCAATAAGGTTGTTACATTCTCTGAGCCAGGAGAAGGCTATATAAGCCCTGATGTGTAGCTTTGTTTTGGGACTCACTTTGAGAAGTATTCTGTGATTTGATCTGAATTCTGGGAAGCCGTTGTTGAGAGTCCCCCGGCTTTGAAAAACCCAGAATGTGGAAACCCAGATGTTGACTGGGTATGGATGTAATGGTTGGACAGTTTGGAAATCTGTCTACTTGATGTTTCTGTCTTGATAATTATGCCTGTATACTTTGAGGTTCAGAGTGCTGACCTTTTCTCCTGAACAAGGTAAACGATATATGTCTGACTGATTAAAGTAAGCTTGTTAACCCATTTTGAGTTGCTTTCCTTTAACAAAGCAGATCCAAGAACCTGTGGTAGCAGCAAACCCTGAGGACGTGCTTGGGGTGCTTGCCGCTACAAGAGTAAGAGTAAGTTCATATCAGGAGGATTTCAATTTAGACATTATTTTCATTCCTGCCTAGAAATAATCATTTCCTCCTGAATGTTTGTTATTTTCTGGGCCCACGCACAAATTCAGGTTGTCTAAATGTTATTCCTTACCAGTAATTACAGAAACCACTTCCATTAATTCAATCAAAAAATCTATGTTAACTATACTACTTTATTATATGAACTAATCCAAATGTTAGTAATATATATTAAGAATTAAAGGCAGGGGGGCGGCCAGGTAGCACAGCGAGTAAGAGCACCGGCTCCAGTGTTGAGAAGACCTGGAGATCGAATCCCGGGCTCAGACACTTAGCACCCACCCAGAAACACCTGGCCGTGTAACCTTGAGCAAGTTACTTAACCCCAATTGCTTAGGGGCGGCCAGGTGGCTCAGTGAGTAAGACCACTGGCTCCAGTGTCGGGATGACCTGGATCAAATCCGGGCTCAGATACTCAGCACCACACCCAGAAATAACTGGCCGTGTAACCTTGAGCAAGTTACTTAACCCCGATTGCTTAAAAAAAAAAAATGAATTAAAGGCAGGATTTAACCCAAGTTCCTAACTTCAAACCCAGACCTTTTACCACTAAACCATCCCAATGCCAAAGGAGGAGGATTATCAAGAGGTGTTGTAGTATAGAAGAGGGATGGTAAGTGAATATATAATCTGTGTGTGTGTGTTTGTGTGTGTGTGAGAGAGACAGAGAGATACACACAGAGAAACAGAGACAGCAAGAGAGATAGAGAGAGACAGACAGAGAGACCAACAGATGGACTTGAAGCAAAGCATTAGTTTTCAGTCTACATTGAGCATAATTTCTGTGATTCCTGACCTTAAGAAGTTCAAAACCCACCTAGGAAGATGTAACAATATTAAGGAAGTAAATGGAGAAGTCTGACAAGCATTACAGATACTGATATTAATACTATAGAATTTCAATGTAAGAAGATCACTTCTGGTTGAGGTAGATAGGTGGTTAGAGAAAGTAGTTGCTTGGTTGGGATTTGAGCTGCCCCTAGATAGGGAGAGGTGGAAAGATTAAAAAAAAGCAATCATGGTAGAGGAAATTACAAAAATAAAGACCCACAAGCACAAAAATAGAAAGCTTGTTCAGAAGATGGTAAAATAACCACAGTAGACTATAGTGGAGTATTCATGTACAGAGGAGAGGAGGGGGACATATGGGAAGATGGGTTAGCACCAGATCTTGTTAGTTTTGGGATGTTAAGTTAATAAGGAGTTTTAATTTTATTCTCTAGGTAACACTCATGGTATTTTTTTAAATCAAAGATTGATGATCAGATAAGGGTTTTTTCTTTTTATTAAATTATTCAATTTTTGTTTTCAAAATTCACTCCCATAAGTTTTGAATATTTTCTCTCTCCCTACTCCTTCCCTCCCCAAGACAGCTTGAAATCTGACATGGGTTCTACACATACGTTCCTATTAAGCATATTTTCACATCAGTCATTTTGCATTTAGAATTATAATGGGAAGTAATAGGGAGTCAAGATGGGAGAGTAGAAATAGGACCTCTGCATGGCTCTGGATCTCACCACCTCCAATCCATGTAAAAGGGGACTCAGAACAAACTTTTGAGCCACAGAACCCACAAAATGACACAGAGAAGCTAACCTCCCACTGAGGACAGCCTGGCAGGAATCAGCCAACACAGCTCTCTAGAAGGCCAGCCTAGCTCCACATCAAGGTTTTAGCCCCAGGGCGGGTCTGACCAGCCTCCAGCTGGAGTGACTCCAGATCACCAGCAGCTGTGGCGGTGCAGAATTATCAACACATAGATGCTAAGGACAAAGTGAGAGGTCAGTGCAGTGTGGACCTTCGGACCCAGTAGTTGGGAGTGCATTGGCTTTTGCCTCCAGGGCAAGAAGCCACTGAGGGCTGCAGTGCAGCTGTTGAAATGTGGCAGCTTCAGCTCCTGGGCTGCAGAGTGTAGAGGGACCAAGCAACCAGTCTGAGGGGTAATCTCTCTTGCTTTAACCTGCTTGGATCTGGATTTCAGTCTAGGGTAGAGGTCCTGGGGTGTGTAATGAGCTTGCCAGAGCATGGGGAGGCTTCAGAGAGGGCACCAAACTAATGCCTCCAACAGCTGAGAAAACCCCAGAATTTGGTACAAAGCTCCCCTGTCTGGTAGCAGAGTACTACTGTGGCAAAAAGCCCAAAAGTTAAGTAATTGAGTGACAAAATGAGCAGGCAAAGGAAGCAAAGCAAACAGAAGAATCCAACATTAGACTCCTATTTTGGGGACAAAAAGGATCAAAACATGGAACAGGAGGAAGATAGTGCAGTCAGAACTCCTGCACCAAAAGCTTCAAAGGAAAATACGAGTTGGTTACAGGCCATAGAGGACCTTAAGAAGCAGATAAGAAAAGTGGAGGAAAAATTGGGAAGAGAAATGAGAACGATGCAAGAAAATTACAAAATGAGAGTCCATAGCATGACTGAGGAAAATAACACCTTAAAATATTGACTAACTCAAATGGCAAAAGAGGTTCAAAAAACCAATGAGGAGAAGAATGCCTTAAAGAGTCAAATTTGCCAGATGGAAAAAGAATCTCAAAAGCTCACTGAAGAGAAACATTCCTTCAGAATTATATTGGAGCAAATGGAAGCTAATAACATTATGAGAAATCAATATGCTGTTAAACAGATCCAAACAAATGAAAGAATAGAAGGCAATGTGAAATATCTCATGGGAAAAACCACTGACCTGGAAAATAGATCTGGGAGAGATAATTTAAAAATTATTGAACTACCTGAAAGCCATGATCAAAGTAAGAACCTAGAAATCATCCTTCAAGAAATTCTCAAGGAAAATGGCCCTGATGTTTTAGAACCAGAGGGTAAAATTGAGGTTGAAAAAATCCACTAATTACCTCCTGAAAAAGATCCCAAAAAGAAAACTCCTAGGAATATTATAGCCAGGTTCTGAAATTCCCAGATCAAGGATAGAATATTACAAGCAGCCAGGAAGAAACAATTTTAATATTGTGGAAACACAATCAGAATAACTCAGGATCTGGCAGCTTTTAAACTGAGGGATTGAAGGACTTGGAATATAATATTCTGGCGGGCAAAGGAGATGGGATTAAAACCAAGAATCACCTACCCAGCAAAACTGAGTATCATGTTTCAGGGGAAAATATGGTCATTCAGTGGAATAGAGGACTTTCAAGCATTCTTGATGAAAAAAGCAGAGTTGAATAGAAATTTTGACATTCAGATACAAGAACCTAGAGAAGCATGAGAAGATAAACAGAGAAAAGAAATCATAAAGAACTTATGAAAGTTGAACTATTAATATTCCTACATGGAAAAGTGATAATTGTAACTGATGAAACTTTCCTCAGTATGAAAATAGTTGAAGGGAACAGAAATATATATATATATATATATATATATATATATATATACACACACACACACACACACACACACACACACACATATAGAAGGGTATACGGGTGTATGAATACATATGTGAATGTGTATATATGTTCACAGGTATACATAGATAGAGGGCACAGGACCAATTTAATAGGAAGGAATGATACTTAAAAGGGGAAATTTTGAGGTGAGAGAGGAATATAATGTGAGGACATGGGGAGAGACAGAATGGAGTAAACTATCTCATATAGAAGAGGCAAGGGAAAATGGTTACAATGGAGGGGAAGAATAGAAAGGCAAAAGGGAATGGGTCAACCTTATTCTCATTGAATTTGGCTCAGGGAGGGAATTAAATACACACTAAATAAGGTATCTCACCTTACAGGATAGTAAGGGGGAAGGGGATGAGAGGGGGGATGATGGAAGGGAGGGCAGTGTGGTGGGGAGGGAAGTTGGAAGCACCCACTTGTGAAAACGGATGGGATAAAATTAGAGAATAGAACAAGTGGGAGGTGGGATAGGAGCGAGGGAAATATAGTCAGTCTTTTACAATATATCTACTCTGTTAATGTTTTGCATCAACTACACATGTACAACCCATGCTGAACTGCTTATCTTCCCAGTAAAGGTGGGTGACAAGGGAAGAACAGAATGAATCTGGAATTCAAAGTTTTAAAATCAAATGTTTAAATATATATATATATATATATATATATATATATATACTATTATTAATGCAATTTTACATGTAATAGAGAAATAAGATATACAGGCACTGGGGCACAGAGATCCATCATAACCGACTGGAAAAGTCGAAGGAAGTATAGGAGAAGATATGGGAGAGAGCATATTGGAGGAAGGGATATCCTGTGGGACTGCTATTTTGGGGCAGTGGGTAGGGTAAAAACAGGGAGAAAATTTGTAACTCACAATCTGGCAGAAATGAATGATGGAAATCATAAGTTAATAATGCATTTGAAAAAGAAAAAAAAGAATTATAATGAATGGAAAAAAAATGAGAAAGAAAACAAAACAAAAAATTGAATAGTTTTCTTCTTTCTTCATTCCAACTCCACAATTCTTTGTCTGGATGTGACTGGCATTTTCCATCATGTGCCCTTTGAAATTATTTTAGTCCTTGCATTGCTGAGAAGTGCTAAGTCTGTCAAAATCAATCCTTGCACACTGTGGCTGTTACTGTGTTCAATGTTCCCCCTGATTATGCTCCCCTCACTCAGCATCAGTTCATTTAAATCTTTCCAGGTTTCTCTGAAGTCTACCTGTTCATCAGTTCTTACAGAAAAATAGTATTACATTATATTCATATATCACAACTTGTTTAGCCATTCCCCAATAGATGGGCATCCCTCAATTTCCAGTTATTAGCCACCACAAAAAGAGCTGATATACATATTTTTGTATGTGGGTCCTTTTTCCATTTTTATGATCTCTTTGGGATATAGCCATGGAAGTGGTACTGCGGTGTCAAAGAGCATGCAAATTTTTATAGCCCTTTGATCATAGTTGCAAATTGCTCTCCAGAATGGTTGGATCAGCTTACAGCTCCACTAACAATGAATTAGTGTTCCAACTTTCCCACATCTTCTCAACATTTATCATTTTCCTGTTTTGTTATGTTAGCCAATCTGATAGGTGTAATGTGGTACCTCATAGATAAGGGTTTAAAAACAAATTTTCTGGTAGTTGTGTGGAGCTGAATATGGAGTAGGGAGAGAATAAAAGAAGGAGAACTGGGATTCTGGAATAAAGTATTGAGTCTGAATTAGGGTAGTAACAACCAGAATTAGAATGGAAGAGACAAGTATATGTTGTTCCACTATGTACTACAGAATATTTAAGGAAAGCATTTCAGATAGAGATTTCCTTCTTCGATTAGTTAAGCAGTTCCTCCTCTTAAAATTAAACAAATGAAACACAGAACAAAACAAAATTTTAAAACACCTCAAAACAAGCCATAGAGTCATCTACACTACCCCTGCCCTGCACTTAAAGAATGCAAAATTTTTGCATCTCAATACTGTTTCATGGGAGATCTTTGAAATCCAGTTCATTATAAGAATGAACTAGGAAATGTATGTAAAAGTGTAATATAATATTCTCCAAAAGCTAGATGATTGTATTGGATCAAGGTATTTCTTCTTTCGTCCAAATATTTTTGCCACAGCCGTCTCTGTGGACATTGGATTGCAATCTGCTGAATGTTTTTAACAGGGCTAATTAAGTTTATGCCTCAACCCTCCTTATTAAATATTTCACATTGAATTATCTCTAAACATGCAATAGGACACTGTTATTGAAAAGTCTTTGTTTCTAATCACAATGCCAGAGTGATAATTAAAGACATTACAAACTGCCCTCATGAGGGTATGGATTAAGAACATCCATACTATCTCCTAAATACTGTGAGATTGCATACTTTGGGGAAATTTAGCTCTAAGCATCTCTCCTCCTCACAGGTTTTTAGGTATGCTATTTTTGGAAAAGTCAGGGATCAAGATGATATACATTGAAAGGTATAAAAATTTCAAACATGAAGATATTTTTGTTGTTAATGCTGCCCAACAGATACTGATATATGTTGCCGATACATCTTCCTTTTAACTACTCAGACTGATATATTCACTAAAATGGAAATGAATCATTAGATGATTGGATGGTTCCTTATATATATTTGTTTTGAAGTCAGTCCAGTAAGTAAGCTCTAGCAAAATACTGTCCTGGGAGAATAGTTGTTGACAAATTAGTGTGCTGGATTACATGGAAATATTGCAAAGGTATTTCCAAAAAGATTAAGGGTGGGCAAGTGAAATATATCTTAATTGGAATCTGTTATTATGTTTTTCATGCATATTTTAAAGCCTTACTGTTCTTCCTGTTTTTAAGGAGAGGAATTTTGTTTTGATACCTAAGCATTTCAGGCCAGGCATTTTCTCACCTTCACTGTGAAGCTAATTTAAAAATACATTAGCAGTGCATGTGAATTTAGTCAGGGAATCAAGATGTGAAATTTTGAACATATTTCTCCAAAGGTAGATGCTTCAAATTATGACTGTGAAAGTAATTTATTCCAGCCAAACACACTTCCACATATTGTTAACAGTAGTGTGCACTTCAACTCATTTAACAGCTTTTTAATTCACTAGTCATTCTGTTTTAATAGAGCCGTTTCTTCATCATTCTGCATTTAGTGATAAATGGTGCTAGAACTTATGATAAATTAAGCTGCAAAGAACCATGTTAAAGCTCTCTTAAGGGTTTAACATAAAAGGAATCAGCACCTATTTTGTTCAGCACAGCCACCAGAAACTTCACATGGTGAAGAGAGCTTCTTACTAGGTATAAACTATGCCATACATTTGAAAGTTAAGTTTTAATTATACTTTTCCTCAGCGCTTACTATTGGCAGGGGCCATCCAGCTGTGGAACTAGCAATCCAGATACTTTAAACTAGGGGTCCTTTCTTGTTTTAATATTGGTTTCACAAGTTGAAGAGCATTCATGTTTAAACTTTGATATTCAATCCTTCCATAACAAGCCACTAGGTTAGATACAGGGGGCCTCTTTTTAAAAGTTTGGTGCAAACGACCATG
This sequence comes from Petaurus breviceps papuanus, assembly GCF_028583685.1. NCBI lineage: Eukaryota > Metazoa > Chordata > Mammalia > Diprotodontia > Petauridae > Petaurus > Petaurus breviceps. Next base: position 91,211,013 of record NW_027187419.1, on the reverse strand, counting down.
AAGCTTCAAGAGGCCATGGAAAAGATAAATTGGGCAGGGCCAAGTGGTGAGAATGAGTTGTGTAGTTGGACAGCCCGGCCAATTATTTGTTACTGCTCTGATTATCCTTTTTGCTACCTTGCTATGGAATTAGCCTGTCTGTCTGGTTTCAAACCATTGAGAGCTCAAAGAAGAGATGAAGAATTAGCCAGGCCCATTTTAATGTACCTTCAAAAGTTTTACAAGTTAAAAATAATGGAATTGTTACTGCCTAAGAAGCAAAAAATTTTCAGGTTTAGCCAGTAACTCCACTTTTTTTTAGCCATTTTAAGATATACAAACCAGCTTTTTTTTCCTTTTAATCTATAATTTCAGACATGTTCCATTTAATAAATATATATTAGAGTAAATGAAGGAGGAGACACAAAGTTTAGATAAGATACAGCTCCTGCCCTAATCAAGATTCTAGTTTTATTAAAGGAGGAAGAGACATAAATTCATGTACCACATGATATATTCAGTACACACACACACACACACACACACACACACAGAGCCAAAGAAAAAGAAAACTACTACAAGATACATAGGGAAAGCCTTTATAGAGGCTTTATTGATTTGAACTTTAAAGGACTGATGCAAATCAATGTCAATCAATTAACATTTAATAAGTGCCTACTATGTGCCAGGCACTATTCTGAACACTGGAGATACAAAGGAGACTACCAATGATACTAATTTTGTGTTTGTCTTGTATTTCAGGTGCCTAGAACATCTTTTTGGAACAGTGTGTGTGTGTGTGTGTGCACTTCTGCTGACCTTCTGTGCTTTCATTGGGATAGAAAGCATTTGGTGAAGAACTTTCTCAATGGAGGTTGGCACTTTCTCTTGCAATTTGTACTTAGAGGCCTGATTTTCTGGAGCATTAAGAGGTGTGACAACTTATCCAGAGTCATTCATGTGGCCAGTAAATGGAACCAGTTTTCCTGACACCAAGACCAGCTCTATCCACACTGCCATAAGACTTTTCAATAATAAAAAATATCTCATTTGATCCTCACAACAACCCTGGGAGTTATTATCCCCATTTTGCAGTTGAGGAAACTGAGACAAACAGAAGTTAAGTGACTCACCCAGTGTAAGGGTTATGGGATTTAAAGATCTTCCAAGCCCCATTGGACTTGCTGACATAGCAGGAAGGGGCGGAGCAAGAGAAAGCGGAAGCCAAGCTAGAGTTCCTGTGGTGGCTGGCGGTGGTGGCAACGGCGGCAGCAGCAGCAGAGGCAGCGGCAGCGCAAAGCCCTTTTTGAGTTAGCCAGAATTTCTGCTAAGGACTCCTGCTGAGGACTGCCAGGGGCCGGAGCTGCTGGGAGCGCGCTTCCCGGATGCTGGGTGGTTGCTGTGAGTGGGGAGAGGAGGACCTTTGCCTGAGGTAGCCTGTTCTGTTTTAAAGGCTTGAAAATGTGGGTGCTTTCTACTTTATCTACCTGTGCCAATGTCATAACTACTCTGATGGCTTTCACTTTCTGGTTTTGGGACTCAGTTTGGTATCTTAATGAATTTTCTAGTTTATTTCCCCATATGGCAAGCATGATGTATTTTGTGATGGATAATTATATCAGCATATCTGTAATCTCCATAGGCATTGTGAATATGGCATTGCTGATACACCCAGAAGCACACATTAAGTGTCTGAAGCTGGTTGTGAACTCAAATCTTCTAGACCAGCATTCTATCCACTGTGCCATGAAGGGGACTTGGATTAGAGATATTGTTAAGGTAGAAAAATATAGCCTAATTATTTCATTACATCTCCAAATTGAAAAAAAAAGCTTACTGTGATTATTTTATTAACTTTTCACAAGAATAATAAAGATTTAGTACTAGAAATTATCACACTGTAAAAAAGAAACAATTTCAACTTAGAAATTATAGACTTGAGTTTGTACTCATAAGGCAACTCACATCACTGACATCATAGATCCTTTCAAGTATCCAATGATACTTGTATCCACCTCTTAGAAATATCAGCAACCTCCTCTGGCTTCTCACAATCCCTTATAGCCTCAAATGCAGTACTGAGCACTGGATAAATATTTGTTTGTTGAGTGAATGAATGAATGATTACTAAATAGTAAACAATAACTGCCATTACTATAGTATTATAATATTTACAAAGTTCTTTCTTTGGAAAAATTTGTGACGTGGATAGTAGGGGCAAACATCATTCCCATTTTATAGAGGTGGAAACTGGTACTCAGTGAAATCAAGTTCCATGGAAAGAAATCTAATCATTGTTAGAGGCAGCATTTAAATCAAGGTCTCTTGATTCCAAGTCTACTACTCTTACTACTATACAACATTCCCAATGTATTACTTATTATTATCATTACATAATTATAATTAGAGAACTTTGTAGAAGTTTATTTTGTTTGATGTAAACTTGTCCACAGAAGTGGTATCATTTCCTAATGGCTTTGGATGACTAAGCTTTTATGGGTTTTATACAATGGCTACATTGTTATTTTATTTCACTCCATGAAAATTCTGTGGTCTGAAGGTTTCTACCTAATGAGGAGGAATTAAACAAAACTAAAAGTTCAAACTTGAAAATTCTTTCTAAAATACTACTTTGCAGGTTGAGTAAGAAAACTTCCTTATCCTTTTCACTAGAAAAATATAACCAAACAAAACTGGAAAGTATATTTATAAGAAAACATTTTGCCAAGTGGAATCACTGGTAGTCATTTAGGTTGAAATGCAACTCTGTGAGAGGGAGGGAGGCAGGAGACAGAATTTGCAAGAGTTGATTCCTTTAGAATATAATAACAGAGAGTATTTGGTCAATCTTAGAGAGCATTCAAGGAAATGGGTATATTTTAGGTAAGTTTAATTTAAAAATTTAAAGAAAACACGGATTTTTTTTTTGGTGGTGGGGAGAACATCAAGTTTTAAATAAAACTAAAAAGAAAAAAAAAGAGAAAGTTAACGGTTTCCTGCTCATTAAACTGGATGTGACATTCCCCAGTGTCTCCTTGTCCATTTTCTTTTTGTGTATTCTGCTTGTCATATTTTTCTTGGCTGTTTATCCCACAAAGGGCAGTTGTAAAAAGAATTTGAAACACTTTTAGAGAGAGACTATTCTCTGGCTTAGGTTCATGCCCCTTCGTTCTCATATTTAACAGAAACTCAAGATAGCCTGCAGCATCTGTCCGTTTGGCTCCCTTCAGGATTGTGTCTGTTTCTTTGTCATATTCTTCCTTCCTCAAACCAGAGAATTTCTTTAAGTAGTCGTCCTGTCCAGTAGCACTATGGGAGACCAGAATCTTATCATTTCTAAAGCATCCTTTCCCAAATACAGGAACTGTTGTTGGACTCAATATTTCTATTGCATGCCTTGAACCAGTCTATTTGACTATATATTGGAACCATGGGATGACCAGATCTGGACACGCAAAGTAACTAAAATATAGAATCAATCAGGTTATTTTGTCTAACTTTTAGGTAGTTTTTTCAAATAAAAAAAAACAGAATAATAATATCACTTTTCCTTTCATAGATAGAAGAGAAAGCACTTTTTGACCCTTCTAACATTGTATTATTCTTAAGATCATGGTTATTTATGTTGATTCTATGATGACTAGTCTTTAACACAGCTAACAAAAAAATAATTTTATCACAAAGCCATTAAGTTTGGCTGACTTTATCATACAACACACACACACACACACACACACATTCAGTCAGCCAATCATCTGTCTGCTTCTACTCAATGTGCCACATTTTGATAACCCTGTATAGATATATTGTATGATGCAGCACTTAGAAAAAGTAAGAGGAATTCAGAAATGAGAAATATATTTCCACCTTTTTTTCTCTAGTGAAATTTTTGCTGAGACATTTGTAAATTTTTTTTAATCCTGGATGGAGTAGATGATAGACTTAAAATAATCTTTTATACAAAATTATGCATTGAAATATTGTTACTTATTCAAAGTAATTGAGTTTGTACCTGATTTTTCTATGAAAACAGTAAAAAAAAATTCAGTCACTTGGTTGTTTCTAAATATCTGGATTTAATTTTATTGTAGAGAGAACATAAAGAAGACTAATTTCTTACCATTTACTTTGGTATCATGTAAATAGACCTGAAGTGGCTCAAAATCATACATTAATTTCTGCCTCTAATATTTAGGAGCTTCTATCAGGTGCAATGTTAAAGAAACTATGGTTTTCAGATATGTTGACTTTATTCTCATTTTTAGTTCTCTCTGGACAATGAACTGAAAAATGCTATTTAGCTTCTAGGCTTCTAATCATTGCAAGCCACACTTCAAGGTATCTTTGTTATCGACTATTTCCTCTGTGTGTTTTTTGTATTGGTAGCAACTTTCTCACCTTGCTGCACATTTCTTTTGCTTGGCTATCAATATCCAAAGTCAAAAAATCATTCTAAGTTCTGATGCATACAAGAGCAAGGATCTACTTACCTCGTCTTGCTGTTTTCAAAAGGAAGTGTTGTAGCTCAGACTTCTAAAATAGAAGGAAGTGGTAAACTGCTGTTAAAGGGAAGGCTTTTTTGAAGGCTGCATTCCAAAGTTTTCAAAAACCAGAGAAAATCCCAGGTCCCATTATCTTAGCAATGTTTCATTTCTTTTCTCCCTTTACCTCATCTTTCCTTTATCTCTTATTTCCTTGATTTCTCCCTTTTCCTCCTCTTCCAAGTTTTTGACAATGAAATAAATGTTTAATGATGTTTCTACCTGTATGTATTCATGGATGTGCTTAAACAGAGCAATGTGAGATCCCTTGTTTATTCCCTAGTGCCCCTTTTCTCCTTATAGATTGCCTTTTACCTGGCTTTAAAGAAGCCACCTTTTAGTTCCCGATGGCCCACAGGAAAGCAGAGCTGCCATCAAAAATACAAAATCCATGAAATATAGGCATGCTGGCCTGTCATCTCCACTGAGTGTTTTGTAGGATTGCACTTTTTTTTTCTAACACCTAATGGCCCATCTATGAAAGTCAATATATTTTGTGTATTTCATAGGAACATATATCTAAAGGTGGAAAGGACCTCAGAGGCCATTGATTCCAATTTCCTCATTAGAAATTGAGGCGTAGGCATGTTAAGCAACGTACCCAAAGTTACTCACATGTAGTAAAAATCAGATTTTTTGAAGTTTTCCTTTCACTCTATGCCTTTGACTGTACCGTACTTTCTGACAAATTTTAAATAACACTTTCTTGAAGTAAAGCACAGCCCTAGATGACAGTACCTGTGTAACCTTGGGCAAGTCCTTAACTGTTCAAAGCCTTACTTTCCTCCTTCATAAAATGAAGAAAACGGGTTAGGTTACCTGAGAGGTCCATTTTAGCTCTAAGTCTGTGATAGCAGAGTATGCAGTATGATCAGCATTAAATTTATAATTTCAATTGAGGGAATCACAGTACCTGGTTATATTTTTAAAAATTTTTTTGTCTCAATCTCTTAAAAAATCTCTCTAGTTAGGACAAGCCATTGACAGCTGAAAAAGCAAATCTCTAATATAAGTTTACAGATTGAAAAACTCAACAGAATTTTTTCCACTACAGAGAGCTGGGAGGCAATGCAGTTGTTAGAGTTGCAGGGAGAGCTGTGTCTATGTCTTACCTCTAACATATAATAATTAGGCCAACACAGAGAAATCACTTAAATCTCTCAGTGGCTGGAGAAACTCTGAGTAACACTGTAAGTTACGAAAACTTGCCAGTCTTCATGATGAATGAAATGTCCTTACCAGGGTTTTTTTTTTTTTTCTACCAAAGAAATCACAGGTATAAACAAAACAAAACATCAAAGTTACAAGACTAGACTTGGAGTCAAATGCTCTGGGCTAACGCCCTTCCTCTTCTATCTGCTAGTTGTGTGTTTTTGATTAAATCCTTAACTCTCAGTTACCTCATCTGCACAATGAGAGAACTTGTCTGAATGATTTCTATGCTCACTTTAGATTTAAGAAAATATGAAAATTGCTGTTGTCTGCAAAACTTCCATTATAAAAATGGCATACCTTAAGAGTTTTTTTAAATGGTGAACAAGCATTTATCAAATCCCTACTATGTGCCAGGCACTATGGTAAATGCTGGAGATACAAAGAAAGACAATACAGATAGTCCCTGCTCCCTAGGAGTTCACAGTTTGATGGAGAAGACAACATGAAATCTTTGTCCGAGCAAGATATATTCAGAGCAAAGGCAGTAGTATTAATGATGACCAGGAAAAGCTTCTTAATACATTAGTTTTTAAGGTTTTTTTTCCTACATGAATTTTTTACAAGTAGTGTCTAGAGTTTTGAAATGAAGCAGACTTCTTGCTCCTTTCAGCCCCTCAAAAAAAAATCTGCTGTGAGATTTATTGGAGAAAGAGTTGCTGTAAAATAGGACATTCATATTCAAAGTATTCTTTGTTCATTTGACTAATGAGCCTTTTGTTAGTTTCATGTGCAATATAGGCAGTGGCTTTTCAGGTCCTACTTAGAAAAGTTTGACTGTCTGACCAACTAAAGCATTAATGATAGAGAGGCTTTCTTTTCTCAAGAGTTATGCATGTCTGGGAGAAAGGGGCTAGAGATGAAATCCTTATAATAGTATTAAAAGTCCTCCATCAAAAACATTTTAAAAGTTTCATGGTACACAGATGACTATAGGTCTTTGGAAAAATAAAACTCCACCAAAATGTGTAAGATTAAATTCTTTTTCAACTGTGACTTTTTTCACAAAATGTTTCAAAAGAAAACATAGATGAAGATTGTTGGAGAATAGGTCAAAACACTAAAACTGAGAATATATCTTATTTGAAATAAAGACTTGACAAATGGAATAAAAACATGGAAAAGTAATAAAAATATAATATAATGACTAAATGAAATTTTTCAACTGTTCTGAAAACTTTCAAAACTTTCATTCAGATAGAATAATATTTTCCAAATTAAAAAAAAAAGTTAACTGAGGACTTCAGAAAACAGATTTTTATGGACTTGCATGCATAGTGGGTATTATCAAAAGGTATGTGTTCATGGGAAACAATGCCATGCCATAGAACGAGATTTCAACTTGGAGGCACATGACTACAATCTGATTCCTAGTTTGCAAGTAATTTTACCTTTGTTAGCCTTTGTTTCCTTAAAGGTAAAATGAGAGTGTTAGACTGGATACCCTCTGAGATCCTCTCAGTTCTAAATCTCTAACCTCATAATGGTAGGTGAGGATATATAAGAAAGAACCCAAGATAGCTCTCTGCACTTTGTTACTAATCTTGGGTACTTCAGGGATTAATTTAAAAGAGAAATACATTGGGACAAATGCCTGGCAAAAGTAAGAAAGAAATATAGACAAGCGTGGCACTGATTACATCTTTTTGTTGTTTAGTTGTTTCAGTCATGTCCACTTTTTATTACCCCATTTGGAGTTTTCTTGGCAGAGATACCAGAGTGATTTGCCATTTCCTTCTCCAACCTCATTTTATGGATGAGGAATTGAGGGAAACAATAGGCTTTTAAGTGACTTGCCCAGAGTCACACAGCTACACCCAGTGCCTGAGGCCAGATTTGAATTTAAGAAGAATCATCTTTTTTACTCTATTCTAGCTACAGCACCACCTACCTGCCCAATTACATCTGATAAGATTAAAATATCTACAAGTTTTGAGGAAGTATCATAACATATAAAATTCTTGAATCCTGGTTTAGTTAATCTGGTAAAGTTTCTTGGTTAGATGAGAAAAGTGTAAGAGAAGATCAAGTCCATATATGTTAAAGCAACAACAGCCACTACAACAAGAAAACCATCAGAAGATCTCTCCAAATGTGGAGTGACTTTTACAGAGACTTTGTTTACCTTTCTAGAGTTTAGGGAAATACAACCAAGGTTTGGACAGTACCTTGGATGTTACAGGTACTAACAGATACTTGGGGACCTAAAAAATTGACAGGAAATAAGTGAAAAAGGTAGAAAAGATTAGGGTATCAAATGAGAAGTTGTAATGACTCTCAGTTACTAAAATCCCTAGTTTTGTCTAAGAACCAACTCAAGTGGCTTCTCCTGTGTGATTCCTTTCTATATTCTCTTTCTTTCCTGAAAATTATTTTTGTAATTTACTTATCTGTTTTCTTTTCCCTTCCAAACCCCCAATAGAATGTGAGATTCTTGAGATTAGGGACTATTTCATTTCTGGTTTTGTAACCCTAGCCGTATCATAGCACATAGCAGGTGCTTAATAAATGCTTGTTGAATGAATGAAGTCTGAGACAGGACAGGCCTATAGAAATAAATAGGAAGGGACATCCCAATGTAGTGGATAGAATACACAGAGATTTAGAGTCAGGAAACTTGGTCTTAAATCCTACTTCAGACACTCACTGAATGTCACTGGAAAAACCACTTAATCCTCTGGGTTTCGATCTCATCATCTATAAAATGAGAGGAATGGGCAAGATGGTCTTTTAGGTCTCTCCCATCTCTTAATCTATGATTGTATAATTTTGGAGACAATCTGCAGGATTTAGCAATTAATTGGATAATGGGCTAAAAATGAAAAGTGAGTTGGAAATCCTCATCACTTTTACTATTACTATTATATCACATGTGGAAAAAATTTTAGTTCTATTTACCTTGTATCTCAAGAATTGGGGCTTTATGGTTATGATTAATATATGATGAATACTAGTAGCCACCTACTTTATTTTATAGCATTAATTAGTACATACACTGAGCTACAAAATTTTTTCAAGAAAAAAAATCAAGCATTTTATAAGATTATTATTTTTAGATGGCAGAATGCTATCATTTTCTGTGGGGAAAAAAGATTTATTTTCTACAATTTCTTTCCTTCTTCCCTCATTTTAATTATGGTTATTTTCAGACACAGAATATACTTTTGGTATATGAATGCTTCCAAATCTCGGCTTTTTATAAGTGCCATCTTGAATTCTCAGAGCACATTATGAAAGCAAGGGTTGGGGGACCCTATTTTATCTATTCTATGCAGCAAAAATTTGAGTTATTTGGTTAAGGATGACAGGACAGAGGTAATTGTGCATATAAGCCAACGCATAGGAGAAACAAGAGAGAGAGAGAATCTTCAGAAAAGCACTTTTATCATGTGCTATTTGGTCTTTGAGCATCAAGAGGGCCTTTAATTAAGCTCTCTCCTGCATGATGGTGGGAGAGCTTCCACACCAGGAGGGTTTCCCAAGCTTTCACAACTCATTTTAATGATTTTGCTTCCAGATAGACTCCTGAGGGGAAGCACTGGAAATTAACATATAGCATTATCGTGTCATCATGCAAAGTTGTAAATTGTGACTTCCAGTGAGTTATCTAGAAATAAACACACATACAAACCATTTTATGCACACTATACATATCATTTTTGAATAATAATACCAACTGGAGGAAATGTATACTGGTGGTAGCAATCTCCCTTCCAATGGAAAAAGTGACCTAGAATGCAGTAGCATCTTCATTGAGACCGAATGGCAAAAAACAAAGCCAGTGAGGCAAATCCTTATCTTACTTGGAGAAGGCTCACATCATTGTTTTAATTAATTTCTTGCCTGTCCACTTGTCTTGGTATATTGGGGATAGACCAGAGCAACTTTAGATTAAAACACTCTGGACACTTTGAAGCTGCAGAACTTGGGCAATTATATTTAAGTCAGGGATTCGAAATGACAGTTCTATATATAGGTAAAGAGATGCGTTTATCTGTTTTATTAAACCCCTGTTAAGGTTTCTTTAAATACTAGATTATAGTGTCAATGATTTACTTACATGGATATTGTTACTGTTGTCTTTTTAACACAATTATATTAAAATTTAATGACATGGATTGTAATATCTAACTGGTATCTAGAAGCTTGTGGAGAGCCCAAAGGTTTTATACAAATTTATATGTATAAAGCTCTCACTGATATACTTTGCCAGTAGATATTTTACCTTGAGTAGTCAGCTCTGCAAATCCCTCCTCACAAAAGATTAAAAACATCCTCCTATTACATCTAGAGATTTCTTTTTGTTATTCAAAGCCATGAATAAATTTAGAAAAATGTATATGATTTTAATGCCTTAAACCAGAAAGCTTCCTTGATTCCTATTAAAAAATGGAATATTTAATGTTTTGCTTCTTCTGTGCCACTTTTTTGATATTGTAGCAAAGAACAAAAAAAGATTTCTGAGAACATATAAAACAAAAAACTGTGTTTGAAGCATTATAATAAAACAACCTTCTTCTTTTAATGCTAAGTCCCTTTTTAATGAAGATCCTCTGGCAGCTCTTGAATGTATAACTAGTTTATATCATGGGATGAAGCTGTCTGTTCTGATGATTGACATGAGCCCACATTACAATGTGATTCTGAAAATTAGTCCATAGAGGTCCTTTTCAGGTACTTCTCAGACTGAGAGCTGCCCTCCAACTACAGTAGCGCCTTTTTAACCCCACTCATTGGTATTCTAATCTGGA
>NW_027187419.1:91055767-91200520 GCF_028583685.1 Petaurus breviceps papuanus | reverse complement strand
ACAGCACAAAGGGATTGGAATATGCACAATTAATAATCACACAGTTAATTCATTTTTAATGCAAGGAGGTTTTCTGAAATTTCACATTCAAATTTGTAACACAAAGTAGTAGCTGTCTACCCCAATTATTCTCCCCAAATGCCAAAAATCTAAGAAGGGTCCCTAAGTCTTTTTTTTTTTATATGAAGTAGGTTCTCACAAAGCCACATATTGAAATAACATTAAGGTTATGACATGAAATGATATCATTTGAAGTTTGGGTTGACTTCAGCAGATCCATCGCATAAATAAGAAAGGGGACACTTCAGGAGTTTGTGTACAGGTAGAGAGAAAGCTTAGGTTTGACATGGAAAGGTAGAAGTGCAATTTGAATCAGGTAGGTTCAAAAACCCAATTGTGATGTACCTTTGACTGTGATGATATATATTTCTAATCGTTTCTCTGAGAAAACAATTTCAACACCCATGTTTTAAAAGGTCAAGGGGCAGAAGAATACTTTTAAAGTAAAACAAACCACATTTTGGTTCTCATAATCATGGTGAACATTTAAGGCTTACTGGAAAGTAGTAGAACTACATTGATTCAAGGCTTTTAGAACCAGGTGTGTGACTAGAAGCTGCCACTAAGTTGCTCATTGTTTGATGGCAATATTACTCTAGTCAGTTGCTAGATAGTCAATTAACTTGGTATGCTGTGGTCCAAATAATCCATTAAAGTGGCTCCAACCATTAGGTCCAATATTTTCCTATCCATTGTGCTGGCCAATCTAGAAATGACCTAAAAATGAGAGTTATGTCCATATGCAAGGGAGTTGTGTAGACTGGCATGTGGCTGAACAAGGAAATTGCTTTGACAAGACTTTGTTACTCTAGAAATAATTGAATGTGGAGATGGTATCTCTCAAAAAAGTCAAAATCACCATCCTAATGTTGCCTGGGATCAATATTGGGTCAGTTCAGCCTCTCAGAATTTTCATTCTATCTACTCTACCTACCCTTGTGTGGCCATGGGATCTTTAGAGAGCATTTACCTGGTTAAATCAGACAGATTCTAAAATTATGTTAGATTCAGAATGTTTCAATAGTCCCAATGCCTTCCCATCCATATCACCCCATGGGTATACAGAACATGGTCAGAGTAACTAATGAATTAGCTGTCATTAGGGTTCAATTAACTCCTTATAGCAGCTGGGACATAGTTCTATGATAGAAGAGGGCAGGACTTCTAGAGAACTGGGAAACACAATGTGACCATGGTGGGAATTTAGGAGACAAACCATAGGGAGTATACTCTGCCAGCTGTCATCAGTCCCCCAATACATATCTGATAAAGTGTACATTTTCATGAATTCCTAGCAAACCAGTGAAATGGTGATTGAAAGAGAGAAAGAAAAATATGGAGCCACCTCTCTTTTTCAATCACAAGGGTAAGCCTCTAGGCCCTTGGCCTGGCCTTGCTACTGTGATTGGCATTGAGTCTCCATGCCATATTAGAGAGCACAGTAATTTTCTTTGAAATTTTACTTTTGTGTGTGTTTTAGAATGTGAATGCATCCATGCATATGCAATTGATTAAACAAGAGTGCCTTGCTTTGTGTTTGATTGTTATTCAGAAATACCAATTGGATAATTGCTCAGAAATATTTAAAAATGAGACTGCTTTTAAAGCTTGTGTTTGACATACTGTGTTCCTTATTGATAGTAAAAACTATTAATGAGCCTAATTCTCTTTCTCTGTCAAAAGAAAAGCAGCCTTGCCTAAATGCCCAGTACCTCTATGCAGAGATTTGGGGTAGAGGAAAGTGTAGAAAAATAAAAAGGAAAAGAAGTGGAATAAACATTTTCCTAACATTTGGCATGTTGCACTGCTGTGTTCTACCTTTATGTTGGTCCAGTATGGAGAGCTCAAATGCAAGTGGAGGTCGGGCTTTGTTCACATGCCAATAGAGAAAGTAGAAAGGCCTATTGCTAAATGACTCTCATTGCCTTCCTTACTTTCTTACTTTACTAGATCTGGAATCTTTGGGAGGAAAATAAAAAAAAGTTTAGAACAAGGAGATCCTAGATAGTTTCTCACCTGTGAATCGATCCTCACAGGAGTTTAAATTCACAATCCTTAATTTTTAATCTATTTTAGAGTAGTGGGCTGCTTATAGTGACTCACAGTGGGTAAAAAGTACAATCTCTCTCGGCAGCAGCTTTTGTCATGGCTTTCATGAAGGTTGTGACAGGCCTCCTGTGACAAGAAATAATTTTCTATTCATGAATTTGTGTTCTTACCTCATTAGAATCCTCCCCCCTCCCCCCTTAGACATGTATAAAATGGGACAAATAAAATCAAGTGATCATTTAACACTGTGGCTAAGTTGCTTTGGCAAAGTGGGTGAATTGCCCCGTGCTTTTAGGAAACAAGTTTAAGAAGTAATCAGCTTGACTCTTCTTTTTGTGTCCAGGAAGTTAGCATCATGCCCTCTCAAGTATGAAATGGAAAAGTGCCCCATGCCGTGTCCCTCCAGGATTTTGTTTCTTCCCCTTATATCAAAGGTACTAGGGCCTGGCTACCATCAGGGAAGTGCAGTCAGAAACTGAAGCTGAGTTTCAACTGCCCAACAACCTATCCACAGACAAACATTTGCTACAAAAAAGCCTAGTACTGATATCCCAGGAAGCTGAGATGTGTGGGTCCCCAGTTATCTTTAATCCTGCATGGTGGCATGGAGGCCCCTTGTAGCTGGAGAACACCACCCCATTTCTCCTCAATGTTAGATCTTGGAGGGATATGGACACTGTCTTTAAGGACTTTATAATAACCTGCTCCTCCCTCCGTCTACTATTTCTCTATGCAGAGAGAATTGGCTTGGATGAATGTTGTACCCTTTCACCCCGGCATGAAGTAGAGAAGTAAGAAAATGAGGAGAATTTGTTCAGTTTGAACCTCTCAGCAATTTGCCTTATAAGGCAATATTTCCCAGAAAGACAAGACTACTGCCTCTGAGATCTTTCAGGCTGTTTGTTTATATTTCGGGCTAGATAGGATCTTTTTTTTTTTATAAAGTACAGTCTCCCTAATTATCACAACACATTTAATAATGCATAGCTCACAAATGAGGTGGCAGAGAAATTCAGTTTAGGAGGAAGCGATATTATAATTAAATTCACTCCCAGATCCCTATCTGGGTACTATCTTGAAGGAGAATTACATAGTACCCAAGTAAGGAATTGTTATTACCACACTTTTATTGAATCCTGACAGTGGATTCTATGATGTACAGGGACTGAACAAGTTTGACTAAGGAAATTTTAATTCCTTAACTAGGAGGTATTATTTGCCATTCCATTCCCTACTGTCCTGTCCCTCCTTTCTCTGCCTCATAGTTCTACCCTGTGGGTCTATGTACTTGATAAACAGAATGAGTCTTTGAGAGTGCTCACAGATGTTTATTTTTTATTCATATTTAGATTTATATAGCACCTTTCCTCCAAAGAGCTCAAGGTGGTTTGCCAAAAACTTATGAAAAAATAATGAACATTTCTAGTCTGGGTTGAAAATGAAGGGAAGAAAGCATGGAGGACACAATCAACAAATTCACTCGGTGCCTGATTGAAAAATTAACCTTGTCCCTGTGCTGACCTGGTCCCTACTCTGCTTCCTTAATCATTTTAATTTGATTAACTTGGTCCATATCTTCTGCCTCTTAAACAGGGAAATGTCAAGCAATGTTTAACATTGAGATGAATTTACATATCACAGTACTGTTTCTTCTCGTCAGGGCTGGCCTTACGAAAGAGTAAGCAGAGTAGAAAACAGTTCATGTGATATAAACTGAGGAGCCCCACAAAAGGCTACCTGTTCCCAAGTTTTAACTCAATTAGCCTCCAGTCTCCATCATTGAAGACCCTCCTTTCTGTTATGAAACATCTTTGTTAGCTGGGAAGGGTAATAACGGGAGGCATTAGGTTCATTAATAGGACTAAGACTAGGAATAGTAAGCAAGCAGAGATTACCTTTGGCAAACTATACAGGGGAGAGCATTTGAGGATGTAGAGGGAAAGAGAAGTTTAGCTAAATTTTTCATGTTACTTTTTGCAAAAGCACCAATTTAAAAAATAATTTTAGATAGCATTTTATAGTTTTTAAAATGTTTGCCAAATACTTTACAAATATTAACTCATTTTAACATCACAATTGCCCTGGCAGTTGGGTGCTATTATTACCTCCATTTTATAGATGAGGAAACTGAGAAGGTCACAGAGATATTAAATGTCTAGGGCTGGATTTGAACTCAGGTCTTCCTGATTCCAGATTTAGCAATCCATCCACTGCACCAACTAGTTGCCAGATTTCCCTGCCTTGAAGTCCTGTTCTCAGCATCATAGAGATATTTTCAAATCTTCCTCTGGGCAATGGTAATTAAGGATATCAAGCTGAAAGACTTTAGAGAGCATGCAGTCCTAGTCAGTCGGTTTGCAAATAGGGCAACTGAGGCCCAGAAAAGACACCTGGTTTGCTATAGTCCTGCAGATATAGTAAGAAGTAGCAGCACTGGGGTTCAATCCAGCTCCTCAGTCTCAAAAATCCTGTTTGCTTGGCAGTGTGCCAAGAAACTGTAACGCACAGACATGATTTTAAATTTTGATGGGAAGAAAAGAGCAAAACAATTCTAATACCTTTCTTTAGGGTACACAAGAATTCACTTTAACTGCATTCAGGAACACAGCAAATTAGCGTGTACTACTTCATTAGATTGGGCAGCTAGGTGGTGAAGTGAGAAGAGAGCTCGTCCTGGAGTCAGGAAGACTCCTCTTTCTGAGTTCAGATTCAGCCTCAGAAACTTACTAGCTCTGTGACCTAAGCATGTCACTGAACCCTGTTTGCCTCAGTTTCCTCATCTGTAAAATAAGTTGGAGAAAGAAATGTCAAACTACTCCAGTATCTTTACCAAGAAAACCTCAAATGGGGTCATGAAAAGCTGGATGTGATTGAAAAATGATTGAAAAATATTAGATTAACCAGATCCCCTTGACTGAAAGGCAGGGTTCTTAAGAAATAGGGCAAAGAAGGCTTACTTAGGGGTTGAGGTGAATTGGAGAGGGAAGCAAGGAAGTTTCACTGAGAGTTTGGGGTCACTATACAAAGGAAATGGATTTTTAGTTTCGTGGAGGGGAAATCTGGAAACAACTGAAGATTGATGGTGCCCAAATTATACCACATAGGCAGTTTCCAATTGTATCTACGCATAGGGCCAATTCTGACAAGAAAAACCAATACTGTAGTATGTAAATTCAGTTCACTGCTAAATGTTGCTTGACATTTAAATATTTAAGAGGCAGAGGATATGAACCAAGTTAATCAAATTAAACTGGTTAAGAGAGCAAAGGGTCAGTGAAGGGACAAGGTTAATTTTTCAATCAGACCAGCATGGGGTGGTCTAAATAGGGATCCTTGGACAACCAAGGGATAGTGTTAAGGTCACATTTGGAATCTGAGTTGGGCAGACTGAGGAAAAAGGGTTGTTCCCATTGAAGGTGGATTGATAAACCTTATTTACTTCACAATTTTGTCTAATATTAACCCTGCCTGTGAAGGGGGAAAAAGGAAGTGCAACTTTCTATTTGAAAATAATATTTAAATTCAAATAGTGCTGTAATTTGAAATACCATATATTTTTAGTTTTCTGAATGTATATTTCCAATATTAGTATACATTTTTATAGTGCTATAAAGTGTGCAAAGTGATTTATAAATATTATCTCATTTTATCCTTATGGGAACACTGAGAGTGAGGTGCTATTATTCCCCATTATACAGGTGAGAAAACTGAGGTAGATAAACATTTATGACCATACTAGATCCAACTATCTCTTCCTTCACTCCTGTTTATATAAAATAGTGACCGTTGGGGCGGCTAGGTGGCGCAGTGAATAGAGCACCGGCCCTGGACTCAGGAGGACCTGAGTACAAATCCAGCCTCAGACACTTAACACAAAAACTAGCCATGTGACCCTGGGCAAGTTACTTAACCCCAATTGCCCTCCAAAAGGCAAAAAAAAAAAACAACATAGTGACCCTTCTCCTTACCAAGGTAAACCCTCTATGTGCACAGGTGATCCCATTCCACAACATCTTTTCCAGTAGATCACTCCCTTCATCATCCTTATCCTCTCACTTATCTTCATTCTCTCCTTATCTGTTACCTTCTTTCTTACTTCCTGCTTGTGTGTTCTAAAAACTCTTTCTTGATCATTTGATTCCCCCTAGTTATCACCCCATTTTTCTTCTCCCTTTTTTGGCTATACTGAAGCAGGGAATCAGTAGCTCATAACTCTATTTCCTTTCTTCTGTCTTTTTAACTGCACAGTCTGGCTTCAACCTTATGTGATAGTAATGGAATATAAAGATTCCCCTGTATTGGCTTGGTTTTCAAACTGATTGTGTTAAAACCCAGAGCTTGTTAATCTCACCTGTGGGATGGACTTGTTGATGTGAAAAGAAAGTCCTGAACTGGGAGGAGCTGGTGACATAGATTTGGAGAGACACAAGAGAGAGGGAGAAGAACTTTTTGGAAGCAGCACCTTTGGAGGCAGAGAGAGACTGAGAGGATTGCTGAGGGCCACTTTGAATTGCCCTGGACTTTTGAGACCTGACCCCTGAGCTGCCAAGGACTGAGGAGACATGGCTGGTACTTTGTCTGTCTGTTTTGATGTTGTTTTGCCAGATTTGTCCACTGGTGAAAGACAGTCCTTTTGTTGAAGAAGTTCTGGAACCTGGCTGTTGGCTAAGAGCTCCTGAGACTGTCCTGCAGACAGAGAGTGAATACTGTCCACTGGTGAAGGACAGTGCTCTTGTTGCAGGGGTCTGGGAACCTTTCTGTTGGTGCAGAAGCCCTGAAGAAGGATTTTCTGGTTGTATGTTTACAGAAATCCTGGGAGAGGGTTTTGCTAATGTCTTCAGGGGTCCTAGGACTGTTCTGCAGACAGAGGATGAATTAATGAGGACACAAGCAATGTATCTTGTGGCCTTGCTAAGCCTTGTCTCCCCAGGAACTAAGATTGCTGAGAACTTGCCTCCTGTCAAGATGAAGAAAAGACCTCCATTTGGGTATTAAGTGCTGTGTTTAAACTTGTTGTAACTCTGGGGTAGATTCAATTGTGATCCAGGGGTGGGGAACTTTTGACCTTTCTGTGTTCTATGGTTGAGCAAATGAATGTACTTTACTATGATTGGAAACTAATCTCCATTTGAGAAGAGGGGCTTTGTGATGAACTAAATGAAGGTATAGCCTAGGGGTGGAATAGTATTTAGAACTGGGACTTTGTAATTGATTGAATGATTGGAAGGTCCTGGGGTGGGGTAGTCCTTGGAGATTATTTAATCAGGCTTAGTAAATGCTGTATTTTGAATGATGTCATGTTTTGATCTTCTCTGTTCTTGGTTTGTCGCTGAATAAAATGGAGAGCACCTATGCTGGTATTCTGAACCTTGGGAAGTTGCCTTTCCTTGGCATTACAGTACAGCTTATCATTGAATTGAAACTCCTCTCTCCAAATGTATCAATGATCTCTCAATTGCCAAATCTAATGACCTGTCTTTCGACCCCAATCTTTCCTGACATCTCTGTACCCTTTGAGGCAATCAATCATTCTCTTTTCCTTGATATCCCCTTCTCTCTCTGTTTCCATGATACTACCCACTGTTCTGACTCCTCCTTTTCAGTCTCCTTTGCTGGATCTCCATCCAGGATACGCCCACTAAAGGTAGGGGTCTCTAGGACTCTGTCCTGGGACCTGTTCTATTCTCCTTTTATACTACTTCATCTGGTGATCTCATCAGCATCCATGGTTTCTATTATCATTTCTATGTTAATGATTCTCCAGTCTCTGTCTTAACCTTCAGACTTGCATCTCTGACTAGATATCCAGTAGATATTTTAAACTCAACATGTCCCAAACGGAACTCATTATCTTTCCCTGAAAATCCTTCCATCCTTCCAAACTCCCTATTAGTATTGAAGGCATTTCAGAACTTCTAGTTACCCAGGCTAATAACCTAGTATATAAGCAATGCAATATTCACAATGCCTATGGCAATTATAGATATGCTGATGTAGTTGTTAATCACAAAATATATCAGGCTTTCTATATGGGGGATTAAGAGAGAACATTTATTAAAACACCAAATGACTGAGTCCCAAAACCAGAAAGACAAAGCCATCAGAGTAGTTATGAAATTGGCACAGGTAGATAAAGTAGAAAGCACCCACATTCTCAAGCCTTCAAAACAGAACTGGCTACCTCAGGCAAAGGTCCTCCTTTCCCCACTCACAGCAACTACTCAGTGTCAAGGAAGTGTGCTCCCAGCAGCTTCGGCCCCTGGCAGTCCCCAGGAGGAGTCCTTAGCAGAAATTCTGACTGGTTCAAAAAAGGGTTCACGTCTCCACCTCCACCTCAGCTGCTAGCGCTACCACAGCCGCTGCCTCTGCTGCTGCTGCTGTCGCCGTGGCCGCCACTGCTAGTCACTGCAGGAACTCTAGCTTGGCTTCCACTTCCTCTTGCTCCACCCCTTCCTGCTATGTCAGCAAGTCCAACGGGGCATGGAAGATCTTTAAATCCCATAATCCTTCACCTAGCTGTCACCTTCAACTCCTTACTCTCTTTCACAGCCCCCCCCCCATCCAATTTGTCACCAAATTCTATTAATTTCATGATTGTTATATATCATACATGTCCCCTCTCTCCTTGGGCACTGTCATCACCCTGGTGTAGGCCCTCATCACTTTGCACCTGTACTAATGAAATCACTTCTGGTTGGTTTCCCTACCTTAAGACTTCCCCTTACTTCAGTCCATCCTCTACTCAATTGTTCTTCCTAAAGTGTAAATATGAACATGTTGTTCCTCCATTCAGTCAACTCCAGTGTCTCCCTAGGACCTCCAGTATCAAATATGAAATCCTCTGTTAAGCATCCAAAGCCCCTCACAGTCTAGCCTCTTTCTACCTTGCCAGTCTCCTTATACCTTACTCCTGCCCCTATGTGACACTGGTCTCATGGCTATCCCTTCCACGTTCCAACTCCATACATTTTCACTTGTTGAGTACTTTTCCTCCTAATCTCCACATCCTGGTTTCCCTGACTTTTTTTTTTTTTAAGCAATCGGAGTTAAGTAACTTGCTCAAGGTTACATGGCCAGGTGTTTCTGGGTGGTTTCCCTGACTTTCCCCAAATCCCAGCTGGAATCCCATTTTCTATGAGAAGCCTTTCCTTATCCTTTTTTTTTTTTTTTAAGCAATTGGAGTTAAGTAACTTGCTCAAGGTTACACGGCCAGTTATTTCTGGGTGTGGTGCTGAGTATCTGAACCCGGATTTGATCCAGGTCATCCCAACACTGGAGCCGGTGCTCTTACTCGCTGTGCTGCCTGGCCGCCCCCCTTATCCTTCTTAACTCTAGTACTTTCCCACTGTTGACTTATCTCTAATTTATCCTGTATAGTGTTTGTTTCTAAATAGATGTATTCATATTATCCCGTCCATTAGCTTGTGAGTTCCTGAAAACAGGGATTATCTTTTGCCTTTCTTTGTATACCCAATACTTATCAAAGTGCATGGCACATAGTAGGTGCTTAATATATGCTTATTGACTGATTGACTGCTTCAATACCTATTGACGATTTTAGTAATATACCATATTAATTAATAAACAATCACTGACCCAATGTCCATCCACATTAACAAACAATAAATAGGAAAATTACAGGGAGAAATATGTACAGATTTGTGTGAAGTGATATAATGCAAGATAAGAATATACACAATGTATACAATGATAAAAATAACAAGTCTACAAAGCAGTCAACTTCTGATAAAATATTATGAACAGCATTGATTCTGGAGCATTTGGGATGAAACATAAGCTCCCTTGTACTGGTAGAGATCTAGTGGTGACTATAGATAGGAAATTATATTCTGTCAGATGTGATGACTGTAACAGTGGGCTTGGCCAAAATAGTCTCTTGATTAAAAGGAAAGATTTAGACATATAATTAGAATGACTAAGCTTGGCCCCAGAGAATGGTTGAAAATATATATGTCCCTTCTCTTTTCTGCAGTGGTGGGGACTATGGATGTGGAACATTAATTAGAATATCTACCTTGACTGATCACTTAATCAATTAATGAGCACCCACTGTATACTAAGTATTGTGTTAGGTACTAGGTATAGAAAGGCAGAAATGAGATTCTCTTGTCCTCAAGAAGCTTATGTAATATTAGATGATACATAGACATATATCAACCAGACCAGGCATGCATAAAGCAGAACAGGGGACTAGTGGATCAGGGGGTCAGAGGACGGAAACTGAGGTGGCTCTTAACAGTCACCAGGAACGCCAAGAGGTGGGACCAAATATGGAAAGAATTAGCAGCATGAGGGCCAGTGAGTGCACAGGGACAGAGTTGGGTAATAGTGTTGTGTGAGGAACAACAAGTAGGCCTTCATGGCTACTTGTATATGAGTGCATTGAAAAGTTAAGAAAAGGTCAAGTTATGACGAGTTTTAAATACGAAACAGCGAAGCTTTATTTGATCCTAGATGTACTAGGGAGCCAACAGCGTTTATTGAGTGACGGCAGAGTTGATGCGCATTGCTTAGCTCTGCTGAGTTGCTTTTCTTTTTTTCTTCATTCTTTTTGTATTTATTGTTTTAAAGGATGACCCCCTTGGCAGGGGAGAAAGAAGGAAAAAATAATCTTTGCCAATAAGTTTCTCTGAAAGAGGTCTTGTTTCCAAGATACATAATTAACTGATTCAAATTTATATATAAAAAAGAGCTATTCCCCATTTGATAAATGGTTTAAGTAGATCAAATAGGCAGTTCTCAAGAGATGATATTCAGGCTATCTATTGTTCAATTAAAAAAATGCTCCAAACTATTTAAAATAGAAAAATGCACATTAAATCAGTTCTAAGACTTCATTTCATAACCATCAGAGGGACAATGATGACAAAACAAGGAAAATAATAAGTGTTAAGTGTTATTATATAAAAATATTTATAGGAACTCTTGCTATGTTGGCAAACCCCCCCCCAAAACTGGAAACTTGTGGTTACCCTTTAATTGTGGAATGGCTGAATACATTTTGGCATAAAATGTACAATTGTGCTGTAAGAAATGAAGAACTATATGCTTCAAGAATGCACAGAAAAACTTATATGAACTGGTTTAGAACAAAGCAAATAACAGAACAACTCATACAAAAATATTAATATTTTTAAAATGAATCATTTTGAGGACTTTTATAAACTGATGAATAATGAAATGGGCAGAATCAGAAGAAAAATTTTATATAACTGCAATAATACTATAAAAATAATTAAGTTTGAAAGCTGTAAAAACTATGATCAATCTGATGAAATATGCTATCCATTGCAGAGGTGATGGGTTTGGAGTACAGAATAAGACACAAACATACATGTGTATGCACATACATAACACATACACACATGCATACATACATATATGCATAAATACATACATACATACATAGAAGCTAGGTGGCACAGTGGATAGAAAACTGGACTTGGAATCAGGGAGACTGATCTTCCTGAGGTTAAATTAGACCTCAAGATACTTACTAGTTGTGTGACCCTGGGAAAGTCACTTAATCCTGTGTGCCTCTGTTTCCTCATCTGTAAAATGAGCTGGAGAAAGAAATGGCAAAGCACTCTAGTATCTCTGCCAAAAAAAATCCCAAAACATTCATGAAGAGTCAGATATGACTAAATAATTGAACAGCAACTTCTTGACTCTAGGCCAGATTCTCTTTGTACTGTGCTACCTAGATGCTACTATACATACATATATACATACATACATATATACATAGTTAAAAAGTACATAATACATATTTATATACTGCCATTGAGGGAATTTGCTTGACTATGCATATTTGTTGCAAGAAATTTATTTTTCATTTGTTCCCCAATCAGGTGCAGTATAAGAGGGAAAGAAAATAGATTTCTGTTCAATAAAAAAAAAAAAAGCTGGAGGTAGCAATAGATGTGAAACATTTGCATTTTCAAATGGTCATAGTATTATTTAGTTTTAGTTAATTGTTTTACTTTGTTACAAGAGACCTCTCATAAAGTAGGAGTAACCTGTAAATGTAACATAAAAACAAAATATCAATCAAATTACTAAAAAAGAAAAAAGATAATATGAAAAGAAAAATACTTTAGAGCAAAAAGGAAGAGTTCAATGGAGAAAGGATTAAGGTAGAATTACATTAGTATGAAAATGAAAGACAAATATAACCTCTCAATATTAAACTATATTAATATATTAGTCTCATCATGAGATATTTCTTCCACATTATCTTTCTTAGTCATCTCCTTCTCTTGGCTCAAACTAGAGCTATTATACTTCAGATCCTTTTTTACCTCTTACTTGAACTATTTCAGTAGCCTCCTAATTGATATTCCTGCATCCAGCCTCTCCCTTCTCCAATCAACCCTTCACATAGCTAAAAAATGTATGTCCCTAAATCACAAGTTTAACCATATCAACTGTTGCTCAAGAAGCTTTATTGACTCCCTTTTGCTTCTAGTATAAAATATAGATTCCTCTATTTGATATTGAAAGTCCTTCACAATCCGACTACAACCCATCTTTCCAAATAGATTATACATTATTCTCCTCAATCTCACCCTATCCTCCATGTACTCTGTGTTCCAGACAGCTTGGTGTCTTTTGTGCTTCTTGGCCACAGCATTCTCTCTCTTGACTCCATAACTTTGCACAAAACTATTTCCCATTTCTGGAATGATTCCCCTTCTCATCTTTGTCTTTTGGGACAAATAAGTCCATTTAGTACAGCTAAAGTGCTACCTCTGACAAGAGGTCAGTTCTGGTTCCCCGTTCCCCATTCCCCATCTTCCCATCATACCATATTTATTTTGAATATATTTTAATTTAACTATCCTTGTGCATTTTGTTTCCCCCAGTAGAAAGTAAGCTCATTGAGGGCGGATGTTATTTTCTTTCTTATCTCTTTTCCCCCCAATGTCTAGCACAGTATGTAACTCATACTAAGCACATAATAAATGATTGTTGATTTTAATTTTATGCCCTAGTTTTGTCATGGATTATCTATTTGAACTTGGAAGGGATAAAAATAATTATAAGCCAAAAGCAAATGAAATTTAAAAAAATAATGCTTTCCATATAACGGTAGTTGTCTGTCACATTGTTTAACATATGATCATCTTTTTCAACTTAATACTTTGTACCTGTCAAGGCTGATAGCAGCTGCCTTATGTTATGCATTTCATTGATTCAAAATCAAGTCATACTAGAACCAAATACACTTGTGTGATGTTTTTGCTAGGCCTGTGGGTCCCCAGCGATTCAGAATGCAGATGGCAGGTAAAGAGGTAAGTATTATCTTTGGATTATCCAGTCTGATTCTCCCTGCTGACATTGCACATGCTGCCTCTTGCTCACATTACAAAATCACCTTGATTTGATGGCCCACTAGGGTGCAATTTCCCCTTTCCCATTTTGGAGAGCTTTGTGCCATAAATACATTTTTAAACACCAAATGGGATGATTTGGCCCATTGTGCTATGTATATAATTTAACCTTCAAAGGAATATGGTCTGTGGAGCAAACAGGTTAATAGGAAGGTTTTAAAAAGACATTTTTTCATCTGATGGGACATAATTGTTCCTAAGGAGCTGTTATGGTCTATTGTATAAATCCTTCAAATTCATGGATTATTGGCCCAACACACAGTAATGGATCCTATAGAGCGTTGAAAATCTATCATATTAATATGGCGCTGCATATGCAGAGTATGAAGTTTATTCTCCCATCCATGCCTTGGGGGATTGATATGTAACTCTCATACTAATGGGCAGAGCTCTCCCACCCCTGAATAGGATGCTATTCCCAACCTCTTTGCTTCCTGAATAAAAATTTCTCTTGAAATTTCTACAGAAAGAAATAATAATAGTATGTGCCAAAAAAAGGACTGCAGTGCTTAACCAAAATATTTGCTTGTTCAGAACTCCCAGAGGAACCATAGAGTTTCATTTTTGAAAAGCAAAAAAGGAAGGCTTTTTTGAGTTGTTAAGGTACAAATCAGCACCTGAAAACATACAATTGTACCCACATAAATGCCACATTAGAATCCCACTGAAAACTCGTTATATTTGGTGTTAACGTGAATAGTTTTAGTTCATGTGTTTATGTGTATGTACATCTTGACTTTTAAGAGCTGCATGGCTGCTTTATGGCATTATATAGAGACTGTCTCCCAGTCATCTAACTTTCTTTCTCTCCCTACAAGGTGCAGTAAGGGTGCTGGTCTGCAGTTTTCTGTGCTGGTCTCTTAGCACCTAGCTAAGGAAGGGGTCACTAGAGAATCATTTTCACAAGAGCTGGGATTGTTGAAAGCAGGCAGATTGATCTGACCCCAACACACTTAACTCTTTAGAGGATGGGATATAAAATGAAAGAGAAATGAGATGGGGTGGGGTTTTTCTATTTCCATACAGTTTTGATGGCTGTAAAGCTTCTTTTCTCTTTTATAAACCTTTGCTAAAGATAGCCTTAATTATCATAGAATCTGTGGAGAATTGAAAAACTCTGTCCTATACCTTTAATATTATCCCCCCTTCCCAAAAGACCATAAAAAGATAAAAATTTTCATTTACCCCTAACATATCTTGCAGCATCACATTATTTTAAGTCACAAAACCCATTGTTAAGAAAGAGAAAGTTATCTAAAATTTTCAAACCAGTTATGGTATGATTAATGCTTCTATTTAAAGTAATATATCTGATGTTTAAAATTACATTTAATGCAAACTTTTATATACAAAGTTTTATTACATGCCTACTATGTGTAAGATGTTATATTAGGCATTGGAGATGGAGGGGCAAAAATAACTCCTGTTTTCAAGGAATTTTACATTTTATCACAAGAAGGGAAGAGGACAGTAAATAACATTTCTCAGATTATAGGACAATATCTCTAAGGATGCAAAGGATTATTAATGACCATCTAGTCCGGCCCTCCCCCTAATTTTATAGATAAGGAAACTGAGGCCCAGGGAAGTTATGTGACTTGCCTGTATTCTCAAAGTGATTAACTATCAGAGTCAGGATTTGAACCCAGATCCTTTGACTTCAGATCCCTACAAATAACTTGCTTTTTCCCTACACAAGATAAAAAAAGTACCACCAAAAAATTCAGAGAGAGGTTCTGTTAATTGATGGGGAATATCAGGAAAGGACTCCCATGGAAAGTGGAACCTGAGATGCATTTTGAACATATAAAGAAAAAAAATGCTAAAGGGTCATCCTTCTTCCCCCCAATCAGTTTTTGAAAGTTTTTCATGGATGCTGGTGAGATTTTTAACCATGTAATACTTTTCTGATTTAGTTGTTACCCCAGTTGTTGGCATGAAGACAATAATTTTAATGAAAAAAAAACATTTCATGCTAAATTAAATTGATTTTTTCATCATTAATATTGATGTTATGGCATTAGCTTAAGCTCTCAAAACCCATGAAAATCACAAATGAAACTGAAAACTATGGTTTCAACATCATTTACATTCCAAGTAAAGGTTAAACCAGACAGTTTCCATTTCCTTTTCAGCAAACAGATATCTGTACACCAAACAAAGTCAAATGAAACATCATAGAACTTCAGGCACGAAAATCCAATGTTGAGTACAAGAGTCAATCTGGGCTAAGGCAGGAGATGTGGGGTCTTTGGAATGGGGGGGGACCAAATCAACCAACTTGACTGTCTAAATAGATTGAATTTCTCAGGCAGAAATAACTGTGCTGGTCACTATGACTATGTAAAATAAAGAGCAGACTGGTTCTATGAAAATGGATATGGGGATCAAGACCTTGCATTCACTATATCCAAAAGAATAAACAAATGCATTGATTCCTAACCTAAGATGACTCATCCTGGAAACGTAAATTGAATCCTAATTGCAAATTATATGTCCCAGTTCTTATTCTTCTTTATTTCCCAGTCCTGAGCAAGTTATTTAAATTTTAGTATCATACCACCTGTCTTCCTGATAAACCAAGAATGAGTGAAAGAACTTATAAACAGAAGCTGACAGACAGGAAACCTGGCCCATGACTACAAAATGTTCTAAGAGAGACTAGAAACCATAAGATGAATAACACTTTCTCAGTTTTCATGTTTCTTGACCTCTGTGTAGCTTTTACCATTTCTAACTGGTCTCTCCTAGATGCGATCTTCTCTCTGGGTTTTTGAGACACTGCTCTCACTTTGTTCCTTTTCTAACTGTCTGACTGTCCCTTCTCAGTCTCTGCTGTAACATAATTCCATATTATGCCTGCTACCTGAGGGTATTCCACAAAGTTGATTCAGAACCCTCTTCTCTATTCGCTTGATGTCTTGGTTACTCATTGGCTTCCATGGGTTCAATTATTTCTATGTAAATGATGCCCACATTCTTTGTCAGTCTTTCTCTTGAACTCCAGTTGCATGGCATTAACTGCTTATTAGACATTTTAAACTGAAGAGTCTGTAAGTCTCTCAAGCTTGACATTTTGAGAAGAGAACTCATCTTTCTCCCTATACCACCTCTTACAAGCCTTTCCTTTCTGCCAAGGGAGCTAATCATCCCTCCATGTTCTCCAGGTATGCAATTTCCAAGTCAGCCTCACCTTCTCAGTCTACCTCACCTCACATATAGAGTCAGTTTTCAGTTCTTGTCAAGTCTACTTACTTCCACAACAGTTCTTACACCCAACCTCTACTCTTCTTGGCAGTGTTGGACCTGGAGTCAGAAAGGCCCGAGTTCAAAACCAGCCACAGACGCTTACTGTGTTACCCTGGGCAAGCCACTTAAATTCTGCCTGTCTCAGTTTCCTCATCTATAAAATGGGGATGATAATAATCGTACCTACCTTCCAGGTTTGTCAAGTGCTGGCAATGTGTGTAAATATTATTGTAGCCCTGTTGATATTTGTTTTCCTAGAAACAGAAACTTTGGAGAGCTTGGGGTAGAGCAGTCCCCATGAGTTGCAATATAGAATCCAGGCAACAGTTGGGTGAATCCAGGCAAGAGCTGGGAGCATGGAAGAAGACCCATGGGGGTTTGGAAGTTAACCTTGAGTTAAAATGAAAGGAGGCTTCACTTGGGTTCTCAATGCTGACTGACAATATTGTAACTTACAGTGACCTAGGGGTGGATGGCCTTTGTACTTTTCACTACCCCTTAAGGATGACTGGCTTAAGAAAAACTGGAAGCCAGCCTGAAGTCAGGATGAAAGAAGACTTGATTCTGGTACTCCA
This sequence comes from Petaurus breviceps papuanus, assembly GCF_028583685.1. Taxonomy (NCBI): domain Eukaryota; kingdom Metazoa; phylum Chordata; class Mammalia; order Diprotodontia; family Petauridae; genus Petaurus; species Petaurus breviceps. The sequence goes on along the minus strand of NW_027187419.1, from coordinate 91,183,173 downwards.
TATTGATTGAGGAGATTGTGACTTATTGAATGATATGCTTTGTTTAACACTATGTAGCCAACATAGTAATAAATTGTTACGTTATATTCTTGTGAATGTTGTGCTTTAGTTTTTTTTTATTGTTTTGCTTTAATTTATTGTTGAATAAATAGAGAGTTCAAAATACTATGAGATTAGATCCTTAAAGTTATTCACAGCAGCAGTCCTCAGGAGAGGTATTTGTGATTGACTTACAACCCCATTTGAGATTTTCTTGGCAAGGATACTGAGTGGTTTGGCCTTTCCCTCTTGAACTCATTTTATAGATGAGGAACTGGGGTAAACATGATTAAGTGACTTACTTAGGGTCACACAGCTAGTAAGTGTCTGAACACATGAAAAGGAGTCTTCCTGATTCCAGGTCCAGCACCGTATTCACTGAGCTACTTAGCTGCCCCCATTTTGTATATATTGATATCTATGCGTGTATACATTTACATGTATCCCTCGGTAGACTATAAGGGCTTTGCAATTAGGAGATGTTTCATTTTTAGTTTCTTGTTCCTACCTCCTTGTACAGTGCTTGTCACATAATGCTGAATAAATTCTTTTTTTCCTGTTGCATTGATGAATAGACTAATAAGAGTCATGATTTCAGTCAAAATAATGTATGTTTTCATTTCTAGGCAATCATATTATTTGAAAAATCATAACTTTGGGGTAAGAATGGAACTTAATATTGTATTATTCATCTCTTAACTTCAAACATTAATTATCAAATTTAAGTCTCCTAATAAATGAGAACCTCCCTATTTTTTCAATCTCTTAGAATAGGTTAATAGCCAATATGCTTCCCAACCCCAGGTAAATTCTTTCTAGCCTGGGCTTGCCTGTGCCCAGTTTTTCTCTACTCATATGACAACCTCCCCAGTAAAATGCTCTCAAAGTACCTCATAAGAAACAAATTCAGCTAAAGATTGGAGAAATACCAGAAAAAAGGAAAAAAAGTAATCTCTGGTGAGGAGTCACAGAACTCCTGGACACCTTGAGGCCAATACTGGGGAGATTGCCATAGGAATAGAGAAAAAGCTATATGAATAGATGCAAGGTTGAGTCAGCAGAACCAAGAGAACAACACACTAAATTATATTAATGATATAAGTGGAAACAAGATTGAAAGGCAACTAAACACTTAACAATTAGGTAATAGTGCTTGCCATGTAGGAGGGGATAGCCACCTTTTATTAGCTACAAAACCAGAATAGGTTGAGTCTTTAAAACTGGCCAACTTGGGAACAATCTCTCTATCTTTCTGCTCTCTGTTGTGCTCAGTTCTACTATGCACAGAGCATAATAATTGCAGTTCATCCATAGCACAGATGGGATGAAATGAACTGGTGGGAGGGTAACTCTGCTCTTCTTCTCTTACAAGGTCCAAGAAATGAGCCTGGGGGTGTTTGTTTCAGGTCTTTATTGTTTGCCCTTCTTAGGATGTTCAGAGAGGACTGGTACCTCTAGTTTGATGACTGCCAAAGCCTTTTCAGGGTTGCTTTCTGCCTTTGGTGTCCACCTATTTCATCCAACTCTCACCTGTGGCTTGAAGAAGCTGCAGCATGTGCAGTGGCCATACCCCAGTAAACCATTTAGGCAGATGGGCTAAACCATGTTGAGGGTAATCAATGGTTTTCAAACCCGTAGGTGAGTTAGGGCGGTATCTACCCCATGTATATGAAGACTTCCTCTGGCGGATGGGTGGATGAGAACAATGTGTTCCTACAGTGGTGAAGGTGGCATTGTGAAGCAATTAGAGTTGGGTTAGCCATTGAAGACACTAAGGTCACACGCTTCATCTTGAGCCATCACCAGTCATTTTGATTCTGTCCTGACACCGGACTGTGATGCCTCTGGAGGAGAGAGTGAGGCCGATGACTTTGTGCAACTCTGCCTCACTTAAATATAATTTATGCACAAATTAAAAGACATTACCCACACCATTTTACCTATTCAAAGTCCTGTGGCAACAGGCAAGTGACAAAGCAGGAGGTACAGATACACTGGGAGCTGTAGTCATAACACAGGTGGCCCAGGTCACAGCATCATTTCTCATTGGAAGCAGCAGTGAGATTCAGCAGCCCCCTCGGTGTCTGAGCAGACTTATAAGAATCACACTGCTCACCTCCTGGTGTGACAAAGGGGCTAGAAAAGGTTCCCTAAAAATTGTCTACTCACCCAACCCTGGCCTGATTACAGAAGCAGGCAGGGAATCCTACTCTGTGGTCAAAACACAAAAAAATGTACAAAAACATCTGCAAAAATGATTTCACTCACCATCAGCACATTCCATGTGCCCATACTTATAGACAACACAAAATCCAGTAGAACTGAAAGACAAACAGCTCTTGTTGCAAGAGAACTCAGCAGGTATTGTTTGGTTTAGTTTTAGGGGTGTTCCTATTACCAAAATACTGACACACCAAGTCCTGCCCAAAAAAATTTGACTCAAGTCTTCTTTCAGTCAAAGCAAAACAAAGTTTGTTAAAGATTTGCCATGTTGGGTAGACTTTTAAGGAGCCTAAGCATTTGTGATGTTTGTATTGACAACATGGCTAGATTGAATCTTAGCTGGACTGAATCTGAGTACCTTCATGGAGGTAAGATGGTCTTATATACAGAAAGACTGTGGGAGGGATCTAGGGGTGGTCTAGTAGTCTGGGGTGACTAGAGGAGGGTATCTTGATGAGACTGGGGTGATTAGAAGTCAGATTCCCAGGAAGCAAGAGAATGGGATTTTGATAGGATCCAGGGTGGGAAGTAGCAGGAGGCAATTCAGAGGTAACAGACAACGGAGAGCTTGGCTAGGATAAGGGTATCAAATTTGGGTGTGAAACAGTCAGATTAAGAGTTCTAGGGGGTTCCCAGAGCCTCTACCCTATCAGTATTACATCCAAATAGCAGCCCTGAGTGAAACAAGGCTGGCAAATGAAGGCCAGTTTACTAAAGGTAGAGCTAGATACACAGTTTTCCGGAATGACCACAATGAAGGGGAGTGCTGTGAAGCTTGTGTAGCTTTTGCAACCAAAACTAATCTAGTCAACAAGCTGGTATGCTTGCCAAAAGGAGTGAATTACAGGCTTATGACAATGGAATTGCCATTTGCAAGAAAATGTCATGCCACCATTATCAGTGTCTATGCTCTCACCATAATGAACCCTGATGAGATCAAAGAAAAATTTTATGAAGACCTAGAGACCCTTATAATCAATGTGCCAGAAGAGGACCAGTTTATAATTCTGGGTGATTTTAATGCTAGCCTAGACTCAGACTACCAAACTTGGCAGGGAGTCCTAGGAAGGAATAGAGTTGGAAACGGCAACATCAATGGTCACTTACTACTGAACACTTGTGCATGTCATAACCTTCTTATCACTAATACTGTCTTCCATTTACCTAAATACAATAAAACTTCATGGATGACCCCTGAAACAAACATTGGCATCTAAAAAGATTATGGGATTGTAAAGAGAAGAGAGAGACAAGATTTGAGAGTGCTGAAGGCAATGTATGATGCAGAGTGCTGGACTGATTATAGACTTATCCTTTCAAAGCTAAATATTCACATTCATCAAAAGTGGTGCCTCAAGGTAAAATGACTACCAGAAGAATTAATGTCAACAAATTAGAACTCTTCTCTGAGTGGGAACAGTTTGTTGCTCACTTGGAGGGAAAGTTGATCCACCGCACAGTTGGCAACAGTGGGCAGAAAAGGAGTGGGTAGCTTTCAGAGACTTGATGTACATCACTCTATTTGGCTCACCTGGGTCAGAACACACACAAACACTAATACTGGTTTGATGAAAATTATGGGGAAATTCAGAAGCTGCTAAATGAAAAACGAGAACTCCACAAAACTTACCAGCAAGATAGTTCATCCTTCTCTAAGAAGGTAACATTTAATTCCATCAAAAGTAAAGTACAAGCAAAGCTTAGAGTGATGCAGGATTCCTGACTCAGTAAGAAGGCAGATGAAATTCAGTTTTATTCTATAGTAACAATCCAAAAGGCTTTTATGATGCCCTGAAGGTTATTTATGGGCCAAAGACCTATGGTGCATTGCAACTACTCAGTGCTGACAGAGTCACATTGATTAATGATAAAGACATGATTCTAGAGATACAGGTTGAACACTTCCATAGTGTTCTCAACAGACCATCATTAATCAATGCTGAGGTCATTGGTCACTTATCTCAGGTTGTAGTCAATCCCTCCCTAGCTGAAGCTCCAACTGAAGCAGTGGTTTTGAATGCCATTTGGCTCATTTCACGTGGCAAAACACCTGGTGCTGATTCTGAAATTTACGAGGTAGGAGGTCCATTGCTCATACAAAAGCTGACTGAAATTTTCCAGGTTATAGGGAAAGAGGATGTTTTATTTCCCAGGAGTTCAAAGATGTCTCCATTGTCCATCTCTATAAAGGTAAAGGAAATAGATTGTCCTGTAACAATCACAGAGGGGTCTCTCTCTTAGTCATTGCTGGAAAAATTCTTTCCAGAGTCCCCCTTTATAGACTGGTCCTTCACCTGAAAGAAGGTCATCTACCTGAGAACCAGTGTGGCTTCAGAAAGGGCCAAGAACTGTCAATATAGTGTTTACTGCCTGACAACTCCAGCAGAAATACCAGGAGCAGAACAGAGGTCTGTACGCAATGGTTGTAGATCTGATCAAAGCCTTTGATACTGTTAGTTATGAGGGCTTATGGAAAATTTTGTCAAAATTTGGTTGTCCAGAGAAGTTCATCAGCATTGTATGTCAATTTCATGATGGCATGCTTGACTGGGTTCTAGATAATGGACAATGCTCTTGTGTCTTCTCAGTCACCAATGGAGTGAAATAAGGCTGTGTACTTGCTCCTATGCTATTTAGCACGATGTTTACAGCCATGTTGTTAAATGCTTCCAATGAGGATGAACATGTCTTCAAGGTCAGCTACCTCACTGATGGCAAATTCTTCAATTTGAAAAGGCTGCAAGCCAAGACGAAAGTGGAGAGAGTGTTGGTGGATGATTTCTGTTTGTAGATGATTGTGCACTCAATGCAGCCTCTGAAGCTGAGATACAACAAAGTATGAATCAATACTCTGCTGATTGTGCTAATTTTGGCCTAACAATTAACACCAAGAAAACAAAGGTGCTCTATCAGCCACCACTGCACCATTCATATGTGGAACCATCAGTTACAGCAAATAAAGAAGTTTTGAATACTGTGGTTAAGTTCACTTACCTTGGTAGTGTACTTTCCAGGGATGTGCACATTGATAATGAGGTTGACATATGCATTGCCAGAACTAGCTCAATGTTTGGAAGGTTCTGAGGAAAGTATGGGAGAGAAGAGGTATTAAACTGACTACTAAACTGAAGGTCTACAAAGCTGTGGTGCTGACCTCATCTCATTGTTGTATGCCTGTGAAACCTGGACAGTCTACCAGCATCATGCCAGGAAACTGAATCCCTTCCATCTGAATTGCCTCAGGAAGATTCTGAAGATCACCTAGCAGGATAAGGTACCAGGCACTGAGATCCTTACTCAAATTAAACTGCCAAGAATTCAAACTCTGCTTCAGAGAGCCCAACTTGGGTGGGCTGGTCACATCGTTCAAATGAGAAATGTACATTTGCCAAAAAGACTGTTTTATGGAGAACTCACACAGGGCAAGCGTTTACATGGGTAGCAGCAAGCATCCCAGCATCCCCAGGGTGTCTGCCAACACATGTTCTTGGATCTACTTTGTTAAAGGAAAGCAACTCGAAATGGGTTAACAAGCTTACTTTAATCAGTCAAATATGTATCTTTTACCTAATTCAGGGGGAAAAGGTCAGCAGTCTGAACTTCAGAATATACAGACAGAATTATCATGACAGAGAAACAGATCAAGTAGACAGATTTCCAAACTGTACATCCATACCAAATCAACATCTGGGTTTTTCAAAGCAGGGGGGATCTCAACAATGGCTTCCCAGAGTCTCATCTGATTAAATCACAGAACACTTCTCAAAGTGAGCCCCAAAACAAAACCTCACATCAGGGTTTATATAGCCTTCTCCTGGCTCAGAGAATGTGACAACCTTCTGGACCCACTGGCCAATCAAAAAGTATCTACTGAAAAACAAGCTTCCCACCCCAGGCTCCAGGTGCACTTTAGCCTAGGGGCAGGGAAGATCTTGAAAATTTACATTCCCATTACAACACGGTGGTCAGAAAAGTGATAGGAGGACATTCTCAAGGTCTCTCTTAAGAACTTTAGAATTGATTGTGTGACATGGGAGACACTGGCACATGATCACTCAGCATGGCATGCCCACATCAGAGGAGGTGCTGTGCTCTACTAATCGAATCTCTACGAAGCAGAATTGAAACAGCTCAGAGAAAAGGCAGGATGCGCAAATTTAGAGAATCCACCCCAAATGTTCACACAGACTATATGTATCCAACCTGCAGTAGAGTGTTCAAGCTTGTATTGGTCTTATCAGCCACAGTTGGACACATTGAAACTTGAGCATAGTGATGTCATTTTGTTCCTTTTGAAAATGAAGGACAACAACCAATGTTTGTCCTTTTCAATCTAGATACTCGCCTTTGGAGTTTGAGCCACAGTGACACTGGAGCCAGGGTTTCAGGCAGGATGCTACAGTCCACCAGACTGGCAGGGAAGACCCAGAAGCCAAGCCCAGTGTACCTGGGACAAGCCTAGGGGTTGGGGGGTGGCATTCGACTTGGAATTGGAACTGTGCTCTAAAGGAACTGAGTTAATCTATAAACCTATGAAGAGGATTCTCTTTACCTCTACAGAGACAGGTGGTACAAAGTGGGGAAGGGCGAGAAATGGAAAGAAGAATTAAGTGGTGGGGAGTAAGTTTTCATATTATTTTATTTTATTTTATTTATTTTTAAGCAATCGGGGTTAAGTAACTTGCTCAAGGTTACACGGCCAGTTATTTCTGGGTGTGGTGCTGAGTGTCTGAGCCCGGGATTCGATCTCCAGGTCGTCCCAACACTGGAGCCGGTGCTCTTACTTGCTGAGCCACCTGGCTGCCCCTAAGCAATTGGGGTTAAGTAACTTGCTCAAGGTTACACGGCCAGGTGTTTCTGGGTGGGTGCTAAGTGTCTGAGCCCGCGTTTCGATCTCCAGGTCTTCTCAACACTGGAGCCGGTGCTCTTACTTGCTGTGCCACCTGGCTGCCCCTAAGTTTTCATATTTTTGATTATACCTTTTGGAGTATTTCTTTGTAAAATCTAATGTGTTAATAGCTAATTTAACTGGGGTACTGGGGACCATCTGTATAAATTAAGGCTGTAGCACTGGTGTAGCACCTTTGGGTTTGGAGAACCCTGGGGAGAGGGGAAATGTAACATAACTGGTCTTACACTTAGATGAGGGCCAGGGTAGTGATAAAATTCTAATAACCAATAAACTCTCATTAGAATATAAGCTCCCATTAACAAGTAAACTATCAAGTAGGGATAGTTTCATTCTTTGTGTTCTGTATCACTATGGCCTAGAAGAGTGTCTGGCACATAATAGGTGCTTAATTAACACTTGTGGATTGATTAATTGGTAATCTTTGAGAAGAGTTGAATAAACAGCTTTCTCTCCTCCTTGTAATAATTCAAAGCATTTTACATACTTAATCTCATTTGACTCCCCCCACAACCCTTTGTGGTTGATACTATGGTATGATCCATACTTTGAAATTCAGGAAACTAAGGTCCAGACAAATAGGTGACTTGCCTTTGGTCACTCAGCCAATATGCATCGAAGTCAACATTTGAATCCAGGTCTTTTTGATTTCAAGTTCAGGACTCTATCCTGTCTTCAATGTTACCTCTTGGTAGGGAAGTGAGAGACTATTGAAAGGTGCATATATCGTCAGATCCAGTCATTGTGTTGGCAGGTTTTGCTTAAATGTTTTTCTGTTAGAAGTGAAAGTTCATTCAGAAGGAGGAGGGCATCTTGCATAAGGAGAGTGATGTAAAGACAAAGGATAGTAATATTTTTTGAAAATTTCAAGCACTAACAACTTTGTAAATACCCCCACTATAATTATGGCTCTGTTGATATGGCACAAAGGAACAAACTTTTCCTGTTGTCTAGCCAAAAGGAAAGGAAGAGGCAGAGATAGAGAGACAGAGAGAGACAGAGACAGAGAGAGATAAAAAGACAAAAGACAGAGTGAAAGAAAAGGGAAGAAAGAAATGAGGGAGGGAGAGAAAGACAAGACAGAGACAGAGTGGAAGAAAAAGAAAGAAAGAAGGAAGAAAGGATGGATGGATGGAAAGAAATGGGGAGGACGGAGGGAAGAAGGAAGAGAAAAAAATAAAGCAGGAAAAAGAAAGGGAGGGAGAGAGGAAGTGAGCAAGAAAGCAGGAAATAACTCTCAGGCTTTCTCAAAGTTTGTGAAAATGCTCCAAAGGTTTTCCCAACCCCTTCCCTGATCCCTTTTTATTTATAAAGTCTTCATTATGATCTTTTAAAATGCTAAAACTAAGAGTAGAATACCTTAGCATGGTAATACTTTTCCTTGCCTTTTGTAGAATAACAACATCATAAGGATTGTGTCCTTCTTACCTCTGTATTTCTTTACCTTTTTTATTCTTCTTTTATGCTTTTATTGTTATAAGGATTGTGTGTATGTGTGTGTGTTTTGAGATCAAGGACATAAGGGAAATACTGCAGAACATAGAATAATGCAGCATCAGTTTGCCTTTTACTTTGTTTTGAGTTAGACTCTCATAGAGTTTCACTTTGAGAAGCTAGGAAAACATCAATATTTAGGTTTAGAGAAACACCATTCAACCAAAAATTATTTGATAATTTGACTTTTCCATAAGTCTAAATACAAGGGAAGACGTGAAAGTATTGATTTAGGACCAGAAAGCATTTTTTCCTGAAATATTCAGGTCATTGAAACAAAGAAAGAAATAAACAAACAAAAAAGGGAATCTTCATTATCCAGATAATGATCAGTCAATTTCTATAGCACCTTATAGTTTACAAAGCACATTCCTCACAACAGTATAGGAGAAAGGTAGTACAAACATGACTACCCCAATTTTAACAGATGAGGAACCTAAGGTTCAGAAGGAGAAGTGTTTTTTCTAAGTTCATACAGCAAGTTAAATGTCAGAACCAGGCTCTGAATCCCCTGACTCCAAGTAACATCCATATTTCTCTACCCCTTCCCCCCCACCCCATTCTCTATTTTTCTTTGTCTAGTCTTGAAGTACTCTAGAAAATAAAATATAGGACTAACTGATAAGCAGGAGAAGAATTGCCCATTGGAAAACTAGTGGAAACCAGGACCCCCTTCTTCCTCCCCCTTTCCATGTGCAAATAGACACACAAAATAGAAAATATTTCCAGGAAGCTTTCAAAGTGGGTGTTCATTCTCTTGGCTCCTATGGCTTGCTGTGTGTTACTGTTATCCCTGAAGCAGTTATGTCTTTCCTCCTCACAAGTAGAAACAGGTATGACACTTTTTCTCTGGGCATAATGCCAACTCTTATTTCCCCTTTCAATTGCTTCAGAATCAGCTAGCGATTTCTAAAACATTGCCCCTCTGCAGGACCCAGAAGCTTAGCCAGTAGGAAATTTTCTCCTGCAGTGGCCCCTGAACACCAAGCTCTTCTTTCCTGGCCCTTTCCCAGGCTTTGGCTGTTGATCTTGTCAGCCTAATGCCTCACTTCTGAATTGTCTTCTGGATGTCATTTCCACTGACTGCAAGGAGCTTACTCGCTGTTACTTATTTGGCAATAAGGTCGTAAGCACATTTTGCCTGTCAAGCATATGTATGATCAAAAAGGTGTGCCCCCTGCTCACTTATGTTCATGCTATAAATCTGCTTTCTGGCCTTAGAGCTGATCTCATCAGGAGTAAATCCCAGGCAGTGCTTTCAGACAGTTATACTGAAATGGTAACCCTGTGTGGCGCATTGGCCCTTTCTTTTGGTGAACCAAAGTGTAAGTGCTGCGTCAGCAAATTTAAATACACAGCTTTTGAGATCAACAAGATCTCCTTGTGTAAGACGTCCAGAAATTGACCTGGTGGGATATTTCACATGTAAGATTTTTCTTGGGTCAGTTCTGAATCATTCTAACCTCCATAGGATTTCCAGGAGAGGAGATTATGTCCCTTGTGGAACAGCTTTTGACACACTCTACTTGTGATGTAAGTGGGCATTTACCTTAAGAGGTGAATCTGATCTTAGTATCTGATATTTGTATCCCCAGATAATACTTCCCCAAAAAGCTGATATGTGTTCTGGTGTTCAGTGGTGTCTACTATGTGGTGGATGCTTATTCCTTTTGCTACAGTTGAGTATTCTGTTATCAGGAGAGCTACAGAAAGCAATGAGATGAGAGAATCTATTTTTTTCCATTCACTATTGTGTGTGTTTCATGTGTGTATGTGGGCCTGTGTGTGTGAGTGCCCACAAGCATATGTGTGTTTTACTGGATGAAAGTGTGGTACTTCCCCTCCCTCCTTTATGAAGTTGTTAGGGTTTTAATCCCTAAGTACTCACCTCCCTTTTGCACTTTTTGTGTCTCTGGTTAAGTAGAGACAGTAACTATCAGTCCCTTGGTGACTAAAATGCCAAACCACACACGACACACTCTGTGCACTCCCTATTAAAATTTTACAGGTCAAAAATCCAAAACCCACTTAATAAAAATTGTTCTTCATCATAAGTGACAAGAGAGAACAGGTCAATCTATGGAATAATGGTGCAGTAATTAGAAACTCTGTAGTTGATAAAGTGTGACTGCTAATCAATGTTTGGCTAATTAATCAATATTTTAATCATTAGACCTTTTAAATTTGTTTTAATGAGCATTTCCTCTAATTCCCCTGATCCTGTTGCTTCCAAAGCTTCTATTATCACCTTTAAAGAACAAAGCCAGTACTCATGTATTCAGAACACCCCATAGCACTGAAGACTTTATTGTATCATTCATCTGAGAGGTTTAGGAATCTTGGAGTGAGCATGTCAGTTTTAGGGAGAAGGCCCTCATGCAGCATCTGAACATTTACTTAACTGAATAAAGGATGTGTTTTGGAAAATAGTCAAGGACCTATTTTGTGTTCATCTGCTATCATTTTTGAAAAAAAAAATCTGGAGGTTTTCTCAGTGTCTCAAAATGTTTTTTTCCTATCTAAATTTTACATTTCTTACCACTCCATCTCATAGATTAGGAACAAACTTTACCTTGGAGCTACAAAATTATGAATGACTGAATGAACTGCAGCAGGCACAGGGAATATAAATTTAAAAACACAAAACAGCCTCTGCCCAAAAGGAGCTTACATTCTAATAAGAGGAGAGAACACATGTAAGGGAGTGATGGTCAGAGAGGGGTATTTTGGTCTTAGAAGTCATAAGGCTGACAGTGCACAGAGGCCCAGATGATGGCCTGGTCAACATGGTGGCAAATTGATCCACCAAGAGCAAGGGCCATTCCCAGGCCTATTACTGCAGGATTGGGATCTGATGGAGCTGGGTAAGAAACAAATGCAGGGCCCCCAGCAGTGGCAGCAGCTACTCCTGGGACTACTAATCCACAGCCTGGAAATTTAAAAAGCCCCTATCTGAATTTCCAGGGACCAGGATGGCAGAGTGAACCCTCGCTGCTCCAATCCCCACCTCTGACCCTGAAAACACAGAAGTTATTGCCCCAGAGGAAAATTTTAAATTGTAAATACTTGGGAACCCTAAAGGAAGGGCGTGGCTAAGGCCCTACATCAAAATGGGTAAAAAACAGACTGCAAAGACAAAGACTCTACAATCCTATTATAGTAAGAAGGAGGAACCAAATTCAGAAGAAGACAGTATCGATCCCATACCCACAGCTGAAGCCATAACAGGGAATATGAACTGGTCTCAAGCACAGAAAGCATTCTTAGATGAGCTCAAAAAAAACTTTGAAAACCAAATTAGAGAGGAGGTAGAAGATAAACTCAATAATTCTTTTAAAATCAAAATTGAAAAATTAGAAAAACATTGCAATGAAGAAAACAGCTGCTTAAAAAGAAAAATGTGTGAACTAAAAATGAAATCTGAACATATGGAAAAGGAGCTTCAAAAACTAACTGGGAAAAATAATTTGCTAAAAATTAGAATCAACCAAATTGAAGCTAATGACTCTACGAGGCACCAAGAATCAGTCAAACAAAACATCAAGAATGAAAAATTAGAAAAAGAGATAAAATATCTCAATGGAAAAATAACTGACCTGGAAAACAGATCCAAGAGAGATAAACTGAGAATTATTGGTCTACCAGAAAACCATGTTGAAAAAATGAGCCTGGACAACATCTTCCAAGAGTTCATCAAGGAAAACTGCCCTGAGATCCTAGAACCAGAGGGTAAAAATAGAAATTGAGAGAATCCACTGGACACCTGCTGAAAGAGATCCCAAATTGAAAAGTCCCTGAAATGTCGCCAAATTCCAGAATTATCAGGTAAAGGAGAAAATACTACAAGCAGCCAGAAAGAAACAATTCAGATACTGTGGAATGACAGTAAAGATTACACAGGATCTGCCAGTTTCTACGTTGAAAGAACAGGGGAATTGGAATATGATTTTTCGCAAGGCAAAAGAGCTCAGGTCACGACCAAGGATCACCTATCCAGTGAAACTGAGTATAATTTTCCTGGAAAGGAGATGGTCATTCAATGATATAATGGACTTCCAGACCTTCCTGGTGAAAAAGCCAGAGCTCATTCAACCTCCAATTACAAGACTCAAGAGAGAGAAAGAAAGGTAAATAGGGAAAACACACACACATGCACACACACAACTTGTTATTCAATAAGAGCAAACTGTTTACATCCCTATATGGGAAACTGATACCTGTTAATACTGAGAATTCTATACCTATGATGACATCTAAAAGAGATATAGATAAATAGAAGGTGTGGGTATAAATTACACAAAATGATGATAAAAAACCATATTAAGGGTTGCAAAGGTACTGTAATGGAAGAAGAGGAAAGAATGAAGCAGAAAAAGGTAAATTATACCACACAAAGAGGTGTAAAAACACTATAGTAGAGAGAAAAAAGCGAGGGAAGTGATCATTATATGAATTTTTTCCCTCATTGGTTCTGGTGCAAGGAAGGAATAACATAATCAGTTAAGTATAGGACTCTGTTGAGAAGAGACATAAAACTTATCATAATATAGGGAAAGAGGGGAGGGAGAGGAGCATTTCATGAGATCTATTCTCATCAATATTGGTTCAAGGAAGAAATAACATACTACATTAAGTATAAAAATCTATCATATATAGGAGGAGGGAAGGGCTATGAAAGGGGTTCAGTTAGAAGGAAGGGAAGAAGTAGTAAGGGGGAAGGGGAACTAATAAGAAGGGAATACTGATGGAGATGGCAGTCAAAAGGAAAACTCTTAAGGAGGGGAAGTGAGAAGGGCAAAAAATAAAAGCATAAATGGGGAGGGAAAAGGATGGAGGGACAGGGACAGATAGTAATCATAAATGTGAATGTGAATGGGATGAACTCTCCCATAAAATGGAGGCAGATAGCATAATGGATTAAAAACCATAATCATATAATATGGTATTTACAAGAAACACATCTGGAACAGGGGGATACACACAGGGTAAAGGTAAAAGGCTGGAGTAAAATGTATCATGCCTCAGCTAAAGTAAAAAAAGCAGGGGTAGCAATCCTTATCTCAGACAAAACAAAAGTAAAAATAGATCTAATTAAAAGAGATAAGGAAACTATATCCTGCTAAAAGGCACCATCAAGGGGGCAGCTAGGTGGTGAAGTGAATAGAGCACTGGCCCTGGAGTCAGGAGGACCTGAGTTCAAATTCGGCCTCAGATATTTAACACTTACTAGCCATGTGACCTTGGGCAAGTCACTTAACCCCAATTGCCCTCCAAAAAGCAGGCGGCGCAGTGAGTAAGAGTGCCGGCCCCAGCGTCGGGAGACCTGGGATCAGTTCTGGCCTCAGATACTCAGCACCCACATAAAAATAACTGGCCATGTAAACTTAAGCAAGTTACTTAACCCTGATTTCTTAAAAAAAAAGGCATCATCAAAAATGAAGCAATATCATTACTAAACATTTATGTACCAAGTGGTATAGCATCCAAATACCTAAAGGGAAAGTTAAGGATAGCAAAACTATCCTAGTGGGGGACTTCAACCTCCCCCTCTCTGAGCTTGATAAATCTAACCTCAAAATAAACAAAAAAAAGTTAAGGAGGTAAAAATAATCTTAGAGAAAATAGATATGGTAGATCTCTGGAGAAAATTGAATAGGGATAAAAATAATATAAATTCTTCTCAGCAGTACATGGGACATATACAAAAATTGACCATGTACTAGGACATAAAAACCTCACAATTCAGTGCAGAAAGGCATAAATATTAAATGCATCATTCTCAAATCATGATGCAATAAAAATTATATGTTACAAAGGGTCATGGAAGGATAGACTAAAAACTAATTGGAAACTAAATAACTTAATCCTAAAGAATGAGTGGGACAAACAAGAAATTATAGAAACAATAATTAACTTCATTCAAGAGAATGAAAATAATGAGACAACATACCAAAACTTGTGGGACAGAGCAAAAGCAGTTCTTAGGGGAAGTTTTATATCCCTGAATGCATACATAAATAAAATAAAGAAAATGGAGGTCAATAAATTGGGCATGCAACTTAAAAATAAATAAAACTAAGATTGGTATTATGAAAAAAAAACAATAAAATCGATAGACCTTTAGTCAATATGATAAAAAAAGAAGAAAACCAAATTACAAGTATCAAAAATGAAAAAGGTGAATCTACCTCCAATGAAGAGGAAATTAAAACAATAATTAGGAATTATTTTGCCCAATTGGATGTAAATAAATTTGACAATCTTAGTGAAATGGATGAATATTTATAAAAATATAAGTTGCCCAGACTAACTGAAGAGGAAGTAAACTACTTAACCCCATCTCAGAAAAAGAAATTGAACAAGTCATCAATGAACTCCCTAGGAAAAAAGCTCTAGGGCCAGATGGCTTTACTAGTGAATTCTACCAAACATTTAAAGAACAATTGACTCCAATACTTTACAAACTATTTGGGATAATTGGAGAAGAAGGAGTCCTACCAAATTCTTTTTATGACACAAATATGGTACTGATACCTAAATCAGGAAGAGACAAAACAGAGAAAGAAAATTACAGACCAATTTCCCTTATGAATATAGATGTAAAAGTTCTAAGTAAAATATTAGCAAAAAGACTACAGCAACTCATCACAAGAATAATACACTTTGATCAGGTAGGATTTATTCCAGGAATGCAAGGGTGGTTCAATTTCAGGAAAACTCTCAGTATAATTGATCACATCAACAACAAAACTAGCAGAAGCCATGTGATTATTGACAAAATACAACATCCATTACTATTAAAAACACTAGAAAGTATAGGAATAAATGGAGCCTTACTTAAAATAATAGGTAGCATCTATTTAAAACCATTAGCAAATATTATATGTAATGGGGATAAATTACAAGCCTTTTCAATAAGATTGGGGTGAAACAAGGATGTCCACTATCAAACCTCTTATTCAATTTGGTACTAGAAATGTTAGCAGTAGCAATAAGAGAAGAAAAAGAAATTGAAGGAATCAACTTAGGCAAAGAGGAGACTAAGCTATCACTTTTTGCAGATGATATAATGATATACTTAGAGAATCCTAGAGAATCAAGTAAAAAACTACTTGATAATAAAAAAAATTTGGCAAAGTTGCAGGATATAAAATAAACCGACATAAGTCCTCAGCATCCCTATATATCTCTAATGAAATCCAACAGCAAGAAATAGAAAGAGAAATTCCATTTAAAGATACTTTGGGAATCTACCTGCCAAAACAAACTCAGGACTTATATGAACACAATTACAAAGCACTTTTCACATAAATAAAGTCATATCTAACTAACTAGAAAAACATCAATTGCTCATGGCTGGGTCAAGCTAATATAATAAAAATGACAATTTTTCCTAAATTAAATTACATATTTAGTGCCATACCAATCAATCTACCAAAAAAATTACTTTGTAGAGGTAGAAAAAATAGTAGCCAAATTCATTTGGAAGAACAAAAAGTCCAGAATATCAAGGCAATTGATTAAAAGTAATGCCAGTGAACTACCCTAGCCATATCAGATTTTAGTTCTGTATTATAAAGCAGCAGTTATCAAAACTACTTGTTACTGGCTGAGTAATAGAGCAGTGGACCAATGGAATAGTTTGAGTAGATGAGACTCAGCAGCCAATGACTATAGTAATCTTTTTGTTTGATAAACCCAAAGACCCCAGTTTTTGGGATAAGAACACACTATTTGACAAAAACTGCCAGGAAAACTGGAACCTAGTATGGCAGAAATTGAGCATAGACCAATATCTAACACAGTATACCAAAATAAAGTTGAAATGGGTGCATGATCTAGGTATAAAGGTTGATAGTGTAAGCAGTCTCAGAAAACAAGGAAGCAATCTCGGAGCATAAGGGATAGTTTACCTGTCAGATCTATGGAGAAGGAAAGACATCATGATGAAACAAATGTTAAAGAGTATTATAAAATGCAAAATGGATAATTGTGATTACATTAAATTGAAAAGCTTCTGTACAAATAATGCCAATGTTACCAAGATTAAGAGGGAAGTGGAGAATTGGGAAAGAATTTTTACAACCAATGTCTCCGATAAAGGCCTCATTTCTAAAGTATACAAAGAATTGAGTCAAATTTATGAGAATACAAGCCACTCCCAAACTGATAAAAGGTCAAAGGATGTAAACAGGCAGTTGTCAGAAGACAAAATTAAAGATATCTATAAGTATATGAAAATAGTTTCTAAATCACTAGTGATTAGAGAAATGCAACTCAAATGTACCTCATCCTCACTGGCCAGATTGGCTAGGATGACAAAATAGGAAATTGATAAATGCTGGAGAGGATATGGAAAAATTGGAACACTAATGCATTGTTGGTGGAGCTGTGAACTGATCCAGCCATTCTGGAGAGCAATCTGGAACTATGCCCAAAGGGCTATAAATAAGTGCATACCCTTTGACCCAGCAATAAAACTTCTAGGGTTACATCCCAAAGAGATCAGAGAAGTGGGAGGAGGGCCCTTATGTACAAAAAAAAATTATAGCAGCTCTTTTTGTTGTGGCAAAGAGTTGGAAATCAAGGGATGCCCATTAAATGGGGAATGGCTGAATAAGTTGTGGTAAATGAATGGGATGGAATACTACTGTGCTATAAGTAATGAGGAGCAGACAGACTTCATAATAACCTGGAGAGACTTATATAAACTGATGTTGAGTGAGAAAAGCAAAACCAGAAGAAATCTGTACACAATCAGAGACCCAACATATGTGTGATGCCTAACTTCAATAGACTGGGCTCCTCTCAGCAATGTAAGGTAATAAGACAACTCCAAAAGACTCATGATCGAAAAAGATATCCACATCCAGAGAAAGAGATGCAAAGTGTTTCCTCTTTCCCACTGATCATTCCATTAGTTATAATCCTGCTTTACAACCTGACTAATGATTTGTAGATCCTATATTCTAGTGCATGCCACCATGATGGGGAGTGGGAGGAGAGAGAGGGGGAGAAAATTTGAAACTCAGGAACTGTGAAAATGAAGGTTGTAAACTAAAAGTAAACAAACAAACCAATTTAACTAATAAAAAAGAAGTCATAGGGCTGATGATTGGGTGATAGCCCATTTGATATCCTTTACAAGGGAAAAAAATACATGGTAATGACGATTTGATTACTTAAAGCTCTAGATGAAAAAGTTGAGGGAGAGTACAGAGTAAGGTATTGTCTGCTGTAATGTATTTGGTATGGAAAGGGCCTGAAATGGAGAACTCTCAGTGATCAGGAGCCCAGGGTAGAAGCTAGAATCTCAGGAAAGTGGTGGAAACTTGATTAAAGAGCCAAGAGACAGGAATCAAGCATGAAGACATTCATCCGCATAGTCATAAGTGCCTAATATATGCTTGGTACTGTATTAAGTGCTAAGAATTCAAATATTAAGTAGAACAGTCTCTGTCCTCATAGAGCTTCCACTCTAATGGGGGAAGACACTATGCAAAAGGAAGCTGAAAGGGTGGGGTGGGGGTATGTAGTAGTTGGTGGGGGAGAAAGAACTGGACAATTATCTCATACATTCTAGTGTACAAGTGGAAGACTATACAAATGAGAAGGAAGTGGTGGAGAGAACAGGCAACACTTAAATCTCATTTTCATCCATGCTATTCAAGGAAATTAGAGTAAACATACAGAGTAGTGTGCAGAGATAACATTTCACTCAGCAGGGGAACTGAAGGGAATGGGGAGAGGGGGGATAATAAAAGTAGATTCAAGGAAAAATTAGTCATGAGCAAAACAAATTTTGAACACACAGGGTGTCTCATGAAGAGGTATTTAAAAGGGAAAAAAAAGAAAGAGTAAGAACTTATGACTGGGCTTTTGGTGACAAAAACAGAAGAGGGTCAGGGAGGTGAAGGCATATTGCACCAAACCTTGGGCAGTGGTGCTGTGTAGGCTTCTCGCTTATGGTCTTTTTTTTGTTTGTTTGTTTGTTTTTATGAAGAGGTGGTAGAAAACAAAGAGAGAGGAAAGTATAAGAGAATAGGACAGAGTAAATATATAATTAATTATCCTAACTGTGAATGTGAATGAGATAAATTTACTCATAAAAAAGAAGAGGATAGCAGAAACAGGTTAGAAAGCATAATTCAATACCAAGTAGTTTATAAGAAATACACTTCAAAGAGAAAGATTCACACAGTTATTAAGTACTTACTAAATATTCTATGGTAGACACTGGTGCCTAAGTTGCTGGAAAAAGATTTATTATGCTTCAGTTCATTTAAAAAAGGCTGTAGTAGCAATCATGATATTGGACAAGGAAAGACCAAACATAGACTTGATTAAAAGAGAAAAGGTAGAAATTACATTATAAAGAAAGGTACCATAAACCCTTAACTAATTTCAATATTTAACATAAATGCACCAAATGGCATAGCACTTAGATATGAGAAAAGAGAAATGAGTTACAGGGAGAACTAGAGAGTAAAACTATAATCATAGTTTATAAAACTATAAACTATGAGCCTCAGTATACCTCTTTCAGACAGAAAGAATTCAAAAACAAAAACAAACAAGAAATAATTTAAGGACCTGAAAATAAATTTTAGAAACATTAAATATGATAGAACTCTAGCAATTTTTGAATAGGAATTGAAAGCAGTAAATAAATTTCTCAGTTGTTCAAGACACCTTTATAAAAACTGATCATATATTAGGGTATAAAAAAGCCTCACAAACAATTGCAGAAAAGCAGAACTATTAAAAACATTTTACTGGTTTTATGTAAAAAAAGTTATATTCAGTAGGTAAATTGTTATAATTATTTAGAGACTAAAGAGCTTAATCCTAAAGAATGGACAAGTCAAAGAATAAATCATGGAAATGATATTATCATGAAAGCTAATGACTATAATGAGTTAACATACCAAAATGTTTGGGATGCATTCAAGATAGTCATTAAGGGAAAATCTATACCTCTAAAAATTTCGTCAATTAGAGAAAGAAAAAATCATGCCAATAAAAAAATAAAAACAAAATTTTTTTTGAAGCAATCGGGATTAAGTAACTTGCTCAAGGTTACATGGCCAGGTGTTTCTGGGTGGGTGTTAAGTGTCTGAGCCCAGGATTCGATCTCCAGGTCTTCTCAACACTGGAGCCGGTGCTCTTACTCGCTGTGCTACCTGGCTGCCCCAAAACCAAAAATTTTTAAAAATGAAAAAATAGAAATCATGAAAACAGAAGATGAATGAAACACAAATAAAAATAATAAATAGAATAAAAATTAGTCTTTAAAACAATAAAATAAACAATTAGTTTATTCCATTTTAAAAGAGAAAAACTAAATTACTATTATCAAAAATGAAAAAAAAAGACAATTCACAACCAACCGATAAGGAGTAAAAAACATAACTTTTTGCCCAATTATATATCAATTAAACTATAACCCGAATTAACTGGATGTATATTTATAAAAAATATAAATTTCCCAGACTAACCAAACAAGAAAGATAAGTCATAAGTAATCCAATCTTAGATAATGAAGTAGAAAAATCTGTGAGCTTCAAAAACTGTATGTGTGTATGTATGTGTGTGTGTGTGTAAACCAATGTCCAGAGGATTTTATATATATATATATATATATATATATATATATGTATATATATGTATACATTCTGTCACACATCCAAATATAATTAATTCAATATTATTGAAAAATAGGTTCCCATCAAATTATTTCTGGGATTCAAATACAGACTTTGTACCTAAACCCAAAAGACAAAAAAGGTTGTATGTTATGATCATGTTAATGTAATATTGCAGTATTGGTTCAATACAAGGAAATCTGCCAACCTTATTTACCATATTAATAATAACAACAAAATCATATGCATAACAATAGAGGTAGAAAAGCTTTTGACAAGATATAACACCCAATCCTGTTAAAATAGCAACAACAACAACAACAGAAAACATAGGAACAAATAAGCCCTTCCTAAGTATGTCAAGTCAAATCTACTAAAACCAAGAGGCAGATGGCTTTATATGTAATGAGGACAAAGTCTCCAGAGGATTTCTACTAAAATCAAGGGTAAAGCAAGCAAGTCCATTATCATGATTATTATGTGAAATCATCATGCCTTCAAGTCAAAAAGCATTTGCTAGATACCTACTATATGACAGATATGTTTTTTCTTCAGTGCTAGGGCTATAAAGTAAGACTAAAACAGTTTCTACTCTCAAGGTGCTCAGTGTCTAATGGAAGTGCTCACAGTGTAATGATATAGTGCTAGAAATGCTAACTATAGCAATAAAATAGGAAAAAGAATTTGAGGGAATAAGCAAAGGGAAAAAGTAAACACAATGATCACTTCTGCAAATAATATGATGGTTTACTAAGAGAACCCTAGAGAGTCAATTAAAAATTAATTGAAACAATGAATAACTTCAAGAAAGTTGCAGAATTAAAAACAAATCCACATAAATCATCAGCATTCCTTTATAATGTCAACAAACCCAGCAGGAAGAGAGAAAAATTCCATTTAAAATAAATACAGAACGTGTAAAATACATGGTAGTGTGCCTGCCAAGACACACACAGGAACTATATGAATAAAACTATATATCAGTCTTTATGCAAATAGAGACCTAAATAAATGGGAAAATATTAATTCCTCATGGAGAGATTGAGACAATATAATAAAAATGACAAAGGAATATAAATTTAAATTATTCCTTGGGATACCCAACTACCACTGGATTACTTTATGAAGCTAGAAAAAATACTAACAAATTCATCTGGAGAAATAAAATGTCAAGAATTTTAAGCAAAATAATAAAAAAAAATGGTGGAAACAGCTATGCTACAAAGTAGTAATCATTAAAACTATTTTGTACTATTTAGGAGATAAAAAATTTAATTAATTATATAGATGAGCTATATAACATACAGAAGAAAATGAACACAGTATGTAGTGTTTTATAAACCCAAAGACCCCAGTTACTGGATTAAAAATTCACAATTTGATTAAAAAATTGGAAGTAAATCTGACAAAGACTGAATTCAAACTAACATTTTACAATATATACAAAGATCAGCTTTAAGTATGTCCATTTCAGGAATAAAGACATAAACCACTAAAAGGAGCTAGGAAGAAACTATCTTTCAGATCTATGGATAACAGAAGACAAAAGGATAGAAATGATCATAGAACATAAAATGGACAATTTTGATTATATAATTAAAAAAAAGTTATTGTGCAAACCAAAGTAAAATAGCTAAAATTAGAATAGAAACAGAAAAGGGGGGAAATTCTTTGCAGAAAGTTTCTCTAATAGGGTCTCATTTCTAAGAGATATAAAGAACTGATTCATATATGTCAGAGTAAGAGCCATTCCCCAATTGATAAATGATCAAATGATATAAACAAGCACTTTTTGTAAGAAAGAAATCCAAGCTATCTATAACCATAAGGAAAAAAAAGTTCCAAATCACTAATAATTAATGAAATGCAAATTAAAGCAGCTCCAAGATCCTACCTTACATCCACCAGAATGGAAAATATGACAGAAAAAGAAAAAGAAAATCAAGTGTTGGAGGGGCTATTAAAAAAAAAGGAACATTGATGCCCTGCTAATGATGGAACTTTAAATAAGTGCAACCTTTCTAGATGTATGCTACAAAAGTTTCTAAACTGTGTATATCCTTTGACCCATAAAAGGGGGAAAATCATGAAGGGTTGTGTTCAGAGAAACCAAGGAAGAATTGTGTGAGCTCTTGCAAAATGAAGTGAGCTGAATTAGGAAACTAATTTATATAGCAACATCATTACAAAGACAATTTTGAGGGCCTTAAGGGCTCTTATCAATGCAGTAACCAAATGTGAATCCAGAGAAAACTTTGGATGAAATACACTACCCACCTCCTGAGAGACAGGTATTAGATTCAGGCTTCAGATTAAAACATAAATTGTTAGACATTGCCAATGTGGGAATTTGTTTTACTTGGCCACTCATATTTGTTTCAGGAGCTTTCTTTTTCTTTTATTTTCTTCTTTTTTAACAATGAGAGGGGGTAGGGAAAGAACATTTTTTTTGTTAATTAAAAAAAGAAGATTAATTCTATTTAAAGTGTTAAAGATGAAGAAACTGAAGCCCATAGAATTTAAGTGATTTGCCCAGGAAATAGTATTTGCCAGTCAGGAATCAAAGACTGCTTTTCTGACTCAATAGTCACAGTTCTTTCCAATGTACCTACTCCATATTACTTTCTAAAATCAGTCTTTTTACTTTATGGTTATGTTTTAAGTATGGCATTTCTCACCCGATTACCACACCATCTTTTTGCTTCACAGTTTTTACCTTATTTTTATTTTATTTTTTATTTTTCTTGCTTTTTGGAGGGCAATTGGGGTTTAAGTGACTTGCCCAAGGTCACATGGCTAGTTTTTGTGTTGTGTCTGAGGCCAGATTTGAACTCAGGTCCTCCTGACTCCAGGGCTGGTGCTCTATTCACTGCGTCACCTGGCTGCCCCCTTTACCATATTTTTAAATCTTTAAAGATCTAAGTGATAAACTTTTGCTTCACTTCCCACTTACATGTATAGCAAAAGAACTATAGGGTTGTTGTGAATCTAAAGTTGATTTATCAAGGGAATCCCTGATCAATTATATGAGTTCTCCTAAGCAAATTAATTAAATGTCATGGACCACTGGGGATGTCTAAGGTGCACCATTGGAGAACTCACACAGGGCAAGCATTCACATGATAGTCAGAAGAAGCAGACACTTTCAAGGTCCTTCTTAAGAACTGTGGAATTGATTGTGTCACATGGTAGGTGCTGGCACAGGACCATTCAGCATGGCCTACCCTCATCAGAGAAGGTGCTGTGTTCTATGAGCAGAGCAGAATGGAAACAGCTCAAAAGAAATTCAAGATGTGCAAATTTAGAGAATCCACCCCAAACATTCACACAAATTATTTGTGCCCAACCTGTGGCAAAATATTCAGAGCTTGGATTGGTCTGATTGGCCACAGGCAGACACACTGTCATTTGACTTTAGCATAGTGATGTCATTTTGGTCCTCTTCAAGAACGAAGGACAACAACCAGCCAACGAGCACATGTACTGGTGCCCTCTTGAGAGGACACAGAGCACTGATGACAGCTGAGTACATCTCAGCAGAAAAATCATTCTGTTGCAGGACTGGTCCTTCTCAGTGTTCTAAAGAAACAAGTTAAAAGGCTAGTTTTTTTCTTCTCCTCCAAAGCTCACTCTTTTGGATTTTGAAGAAATAGGCCAGCATAGCAGATCCACATGCTTTAAGACAGGGAAGAGCAATCTGTTCCTGAATGCAGTTTACCCCTTCCAGCAGTTGATGGTAACTTGTAGCAGAAGCACATGGCAGAGCTAGACATACCCCAGCACATGGCTAGATAGGAAAAAAAAAGTACTAAAAACACATTCCCATTTCAACTGGATCACTGGCACATTTCCTAGACATCACTTTGTGAGTAACTTCAAATTTGAAAGCTTGAAAGTTTGTGAATTTAACCTTCTAGAGAGGAGAAGTGGGTTGTTTTTGTTTTCTTGTTTTGTTTTTTTGTTTTTGATGCAAAGCACTCTTTGTAAAAGGAAGAGCAACTGCACAGTTCATAAACTGTCAAATAGGAGAACAATCCAAAGGCTAATCAGATAAAATAGTCAACGGGAAGGAGATTTCTTGTTCAGTAGAAGTAAAAAATCCAAGGGTGTCCAAATCAAAGGGTGGTACTTTGAGTGCTTAGGTGTGTGTATGGCAGGGATGGAGGGGGTGGTATGTAAGAATCTCTGAGAAAGAGAGACTGATTGAAATGTAAGGATCCCTCTGGTAACAATCTTAGGTTTTTCTTTCTGGGGATATTGATAAACTATCTAAGTGCTTTGTACAATTTTGATATCTGATTATAGCCTCTTCTGAGTCCTTTACACATTATGCATTTTATGTGGGGCAAAATAAAGACTGTCTCATGCCCAAAATGACCTCGGGATACCTTTAATCACATTTGAGGAACTCTGGACATAAGCTATATTCTTGACAAGAAGAAAGCATTTTGTAAAGTGTAAAACATTATGAGCAAGGGAGATCTCTCTGTTATCTGATTCCCATCTTTTTAATTTTATTATTATTATTGTTCTTTTTGTGATTAAGAATGAGTCACAGAAAATGTGCCAGCCTGCACTGGTAGAGAGAGTGTCCTCTTTCAAGAATTCCTTATATCAATTAATTAGAGGTTCAATCCTTTTCCTCCTATTAATATTATTAACTACAAAATTTAAAAAATACTTATTGCCTCTTACACATTGGTATTCTTTACCAGTTTCTCTGAAAGGCCTTTTCAAGAATAACAAAACCTATCTTTTAGACATAGTTTCATAATACATTTTTATTTGCCTCACCAATAAAAATGATTCATAATAAAAAAACATGATGTCATAAAAATCAGAGGATTTAAACAGATACAGTCTGCTACATGTGCAAAATTGGATTCTTAAAGACTCTCATGTCTGATATTAATTAAATAATATTGTCCTCTGGTTGCCTTCATTGGAGTTAGACCATCTGATATATTAGACCAAGAATCTTGGACATAAGGAATGAAAACATTTTATGTCATTACTGAAAACTAGGCAGATGAGAGCAAGATAGGATGAAAAAATGTAACATTGTTCTCTGTAAGGTCTTTGAGATCAGAGATTGTCTACTTCTTTTTTTTTGTATCCCCAGCACAGTGCCTGGCACATAGAAGACTCTTAATAGATGCTTATTGATTGGCTGACCTATGATAGATCAAATATTCTTAAAGGTAAAGAAAACTAAGTTTATTGTAGCTCCTTGAGAAGAGGAATTGTTTCATTTTAATTAATTTTTTTAATGTTACTCTTTGTATTCACAGCACCTAATACTGTGCCTGGCACATAAGAGGTACTTAAAAGTGTTTGTGGATTAATTGATTTTTTCTCTTCTAGTTTTATCGTTAAATATTTTTGAGCTGATTTTACTTAATTGGGTCTCTCATCAAGATTTCTTTAAACCACTGCTTCTCATTGTTTTGTGAGGTAATATTGCTCATTGCTCATGATCCTATACTATTGTTGTCTGTAAAATTTTACAAATGAAATAATCTGGTCTTTCCCTTGCCAGCCTTTCTGCTTGGCAAGTAAATCAAACATTTACTGACTAAAATGGTTTCTAGGTTCTTTTCATCTTCTCATTATGACAACTGATATATGTTGGTTAGTAATAGTATCACAGATCTATCTAGACCAACTCCTTCATTTTGTAGGTGAGGAAGTTGAAGCTCCAGGAGATGAAACGACTTGCCCCTGGGGTGGCTAGGTGATGCAGGGAATAGAGCACATGCCCCGGAGTCAGGAGGACCTGAGTTCTAATCCGGCCTCAGGCACTTGACACACTTACTAGCCATGTGACTTTGGGCAAGTCATTTAACCCCAATTGCCCTCCAAAAAGCAAATAAATAAATAAGAAATTACTTGCTCAAGGTAAAATGAGAAGTGTCAGAGGCAGAATTTGAACTGAGCTCCTCTGAATTGTGTTTTTTCTGCTATAATATATATGTATGTAGATAGATAGATAAATATATACATCCATATACACATTTATCTATTTATCTATCTCCTCAGTCTTCTATGTAAAAATGCAAAAATTAGTGAGAATGTTATTTTTTCCATACATTTTCCATTCTTTATAATAATATATTTTTAAAATATCTGTTTGGAGTTATTTTATTTACATGTTGTTTCTTTTTTTCTCATTTTTCTTCTTGTCTTTGTGTTAATTTTTACTTTTGCTCTAATCAGTAAATAATCTGAGTATAAACAGATAGCTCATTCAGGAATAACTCTATATAAATAACGTTTTTGATGTTAAAATGTATTCAATTTCATTTTTGTGATGTTATTCAGCACTCTCCATTTCCAACACCTTCTGATTCCTTTCTTGAAGTATTCATGATGTATAGGAAGGAGGCATCTGTGTAGTCTACAAGCCTTTGGCCTTTCTCATTCGTTACACCTGAGAACCATATTTTCCAATGCATTTTCACTGTCCTTGCCTATTCTGACCTTTGCACTGAAGTCACTGAATATAAAACAAAATGTGATTTTAAAAGGGAGGGTTTTATAAAGAATGTCCTAGTATTTCTCTACCTCTTTATTTTCTGTAACCAATATTGGCACACAAGCTGTAATTATTTTTTATGGTTTTTTTTTTGCAAATATTTATCATAAAAGCATCACACTGTCCAAAAAGCAAATGAAATTATGTTTCTTCTTGCCTTTGGATGTATAATAAAACCATTTCTCTGAGGTCCTTTGTTTGCCTTTCTATGGAAAATGAGTCATTCGTCCATATAATTAAAACTTTATTCTCTCTTTTGCCTTTATGATGAAAATGTCAAGTTTGAAATGTTTTTGTTCCTCCAGTTCAATGGCCCTTTGTTGGTCACTAGGCAAGAATCTCACATTTAGAGAATTGACAACAAAATCTGTGATTCTTGGTGTGCAGTCTCCTCTGCCACTGTTATTGAATAAATAGATAGGGGGATACACTCCTATTATTGGTTATAATTATTTATTATGGATGTGAAAAATATTTTTGTATAATAAAACTAATTCTAAGATCCTGGGAGATCATTGCATCTGAGCAGGTTTCAGAGAAGCTGGGGTAGTAGAGCTTGAGAAATAAGTTATTGGAGATGATCTAGAGAAGTGGGCAGTAGAGATACTCCATCTGTGTCTTTTTAGCTTTATAAATGAACTATATATATGAGAATTGGAAACATTCTTCAAATAGAAAACAGAAATTTTTATGAGACCCAATAGGGAGCCTCAGATTTGAAATCAGGAAGAGATGGCAGTTTGTTCTTAATCTTTAAAATGACAGCAATGAAAGAGATTCTTAAAGATCATGACCTAGATTCATTTGCTTTTTCATTAAAGATCAAGGCTATCTAGTTCTTCAACTTTCACAGAATGATAGCATCTCAGATAGACAAGGGACCTGAGCCCACAGAACCTGGCCACAGAACCCAACAAATACTTGACCAAGGTCCTCATCTATAATATACTTGACAAGTTAGTCATCCAGCCTTGGTTTGGAACCCTCTATTGAGTAATGAGTCCATTATAGTTCAGAGTAGACAATCACTACTACATAGCTCTAAGTGTTCATATTTTTCCTAACATCAAGCCTCTTTAATTTCTACCCTTCTCTTCTTGCTCTCCCCTTTAGGGTCAAACAGAACAATTCTGATTATCTTACACAGGGAAGACTAATACTCAAAAACAAGAATTATGCTGCCCATAAGAACCTTTTCTAGACCTCTTTACCTATCCCCAGCCTCTTTAATTCATCCTAATGTGATATGATCTTAAAGCCTTTCACCATCCTGGTTGCCCTTCTCTGGATACTCTTCACCTTAGTAGTCTGTGTAGTTTATTTTAAACTCTTGTCCTTTTCTCTGAAGTAATTAAGTTATAAACATCAAGTTTGAACATTCACACCTGTGTACACACATGTGCACCCACACTCCTCCCCCCTACAAAATCTAGTACTCGATAATGGGAGATAAATTTTCTTTCACCTTGACTCTTAGCTTTTTCACACTCTTAGCTCTTTGAAAGGATGATAAGAGCAAGAGACGGATACTAGTTTTCTAGTTAATAGCCCCAATGATGGTATACTATTTATTACCAGTCCTAAATTAGGAGCCAATAAAACCTCTTTCTGATAATGTAACTGTCCCTGGCCCCTCTAAACACACTGGTTCAGAGTAGAGAGTCCAGTGAAAAATTTGGCCCCCATAGTAAAAAATGGTTGAAAATGATTCAGTGTTTTATAGATAGTGTTCAGCTAGATTTATATAGCATGAAGTGAATCAGAGAATTTGTCAGGAGCCAGTCACTATGGAGAAACCAGGAGATTTCTGCACACCCACCCCACTTCACTCTCCCACCAATAATTCAAAACAAATAAAAAATCACTTTAAAAATCTACATTAATTGGTGATATACCTCCACTTATATTAACCAAACCTCTTCATATTTACTCTTTAGATATATCTTTCAATCATAATCAAAGAGTTTGAACAATTATATGGGCCCCAAAATGTTTCTGAGGGAAAGAAGAGCACGTGTGACCTCAATTATATCTTGATTAGATAGCCACCTTGATCACTTTCACAAAACTTCCTTTTTTATCACCTATAGATAACAGCCTTCATCTAAATATCACCTTTCTTCAATATCCTCTTTTTCAGAGCATATCATAGTTCATTGATTCCTTAATTACAGAGAAATAGAAATGAAGATGGGGCAGAGAGGCATAGTAGATAGAATGCTGGGGCTGGAGTCAGGAAGACTCATCTTCCTGAATTCAAATCTGGTCTTAGATACCATGTGACCTTGGGCAGGTCATTTAATCCCGTTTGCCTCAGTTTTTTATCTGTAAAATGAGCTGAAGAAGGAAATGACCATTCACTCCAGTATCTTTGCCCAAAAACACCAAATTTGTCACAAAAAAATTAGACATGACTGGAACAACAATATCAAAAGAAATGATTATTGAAAAGATAAAATTTAGCTTTTATGAGTATTTAAAATGTTTGTGTTCTATTTTTAGCCACTTTGGCTGGCACTATTTTCCTTAGAATATTCCTTAAAAGATGTTTTGTCTTCAAAATCTTTCTAGATAGACTGCCCTAGTTCCACCCACCCTTTTAATTCAGTTCAATTCCTAGTCACCTCCCTGAAATGTGTAATTATGGCTCTGCTTTTTCCCTTTTATGTTTTCATTACTAAAAATAGTTGAATATTACTATCATGCCTTCTTTCTTACCACACCCTGACTTGGCTATCACTTAGAGATGCTGTATATCTTGAATTTTCATATTCTTTCCACAGGAGCTAATCTTTTCTTCATTTATTTGACTTTTCTTTTCCCTAAACTTCACTCAGTTTTCTTGCATCTTTCCAATACTGAAGTATAGTAAATTGGATACAGTGCTATTGTAATCTCTCCAGAGTTGCTGAGAGAAGAGATGGCTACTTTCACATTTCATGACATTATGCTTTTTCATGTGCAGTCCCAAAACAGTATTGGCCTTTTGGCTGCCCTGCTGCATTGCAAGCTTATATAAAATTCTTGTTTCACTCTTACTCAAAATCTCTTTCATCTGTGTTCCAGATTCCTTCCTTCCACTGTTCTGAAAATACCTGCCTAAGAATATTATTTTTCACTAGATATATTAATTTGCCTTTTCCCCCTCATTGGAAACTCTTTCTTTTTGAATTTTTTTCTTATGTCTCATAAGAAAAAGAAACTTGGTCAAGTGAAGAGAACACTAAAAGTGGGATCAGAGGACGGAGATTTTATTTCTCAATGCCATTGACCTGTTGGGTGCCCTTGGGTTTAACCTCACTGCACCCGACTTAACACAGAGGTATTTCAGTTCCTCAACCAAAGTGCACTCAATGGGCCAGATCCTTCAAATAAGTAAATTGGTCCTGGGGATTAAGTTAGGTCATTTTGTGGGGTGCATTAACCCTTTGAGTTGACTTGAGAACTATTTTGTATGCTAGAGGGCTATTTTACTCTGTACCTTCATTTTTGGGCTCCAGAGGACCTAAGAAATAAAGATAAGAAATAAAAATAAAGTTGACAATTAAGCATGTTGCTCAGAAATGTCTAGCATCTAAAAAAAATAGAATGGCAAGAAATGAAAGGACTCCCAACAAACACATTTAACAAAATACAAAAGAGTTACCTGAAAAAGCATGTTTCCCTCAATCTCCCAGAATTTAGTTATTTCCTCTCCTTTATGTTGCTGGCTGAACAAATGCACACATTTTGTAGCTATCATGTTGCTGCTCTGTATAGCCACCTCCACCAAATACTTCAATGACTTTCTGTTCTACTTGATGAGGAAATTCTTTCCATTAGTGAAGATTACAATCTCTGCTCACTTTCTCATCCTAGGTAATTCCTGCCTCAGATACTTACTAGCTGGATGATGTTGGGCAAAGCACTTAATTTCTCTTGACATCAGTTTCTTTACCTGTAAATCAAGAGGGTTGGACTTAATGACCTCTAAGATGCCTTCCAGCTCTAAATTTATGATTCTATGTTAATATTTGTTTTTAGTTCATGAACATATTATCTCCACCCTGTTGTAGGTCTTCCTTAGGAAAACAATAAAATAATTGAAGAAAGCACATTATTTTGTACTTTATGGTTCACAAAGAACTCCACTTATATTTAATCTGAAACAACTTTATGAGTTAGGTAGTACAAGTATCATTATTCCTGTTTTATACAAGAGGAAAATGAGCCTGAGGAAGTTTGAGTGACTAATCCAAGGTCAAACATCTAGGAAATAACAGTGCTGGGATTTAAGCCCAGATTTTCAGTATTCTTTTTATTATACACTGGAGAATACTGAAATAAATAGGAGTTTAAAAAATGATCATAGAATACATACTTGGATCTGTTTACTTTTAATAGATACCAGCACATAGGCTATTTGTATAGGATACCTTCATACATACAATAAAGGGAAATTACAAGGATGAATTGAAGAGCTAGACTGAAGCAGGAATTGTGATATCAGACTAGAAAAGAGACAAAATTGATTAGAAAAAAAAATACACACAAAAAAACTTTTGGAGAGAAAGGTTTTAATTTAAATACAATTTAAATGATGATAGGAACACAATAGCTACCATATTGCCCATGGAATAAAGAATAAGTATATACATATCACATTGACTTCTGGTTGAAATGAATAATCCTGAATGTTAATTCAGAGCTCTCCATAGTAGAACTTGCCTTATTTACCATTTCTCCTCTTCTAGGCATCCCACCCCTTTAATTTTGTTCAAGTTTTTCCTCTTAAACTTACTTATACCTGACTAGCCCTATCTTTAGCCCAAATTATCTCTTGGGAATAAAATTTTTATAAACTATACTTCATGACTACTCTCATTTAAATTGCATTTCAAGACCTTCCTCTCCAAAAGTTTTCCTGATCAATTTTGTCCTTTCATCTGATAGCACAATTCCTGGTTCAACCTATCACCTCAGGGGTAGAGCCAAGATGGCGGAGTAAAAGTAGGAACTAGCTTGATCTCTTCCCCTAAACACCTTCAAATACATATAAAAATGACTCTAAATAACGTTAGAACTACAGAACCCACAAAATGATGGAGTGAAACACTCTAGGTAGACTGACAGGAGGGGTCTATCAAACTGGTCTGGGAGTGGAGAGCAGTCCAGGGTGGGCCGTGCTGGCACATACTGGCCAAAGCAGGCCTCAGGGGACTGAATCACAGATAGCTGTGGCAGTTCCCAGACTCAACCCACAAACACCTAAGACAAAGTAGAAGATCATTGGAGAAACACTGTTGGACATGGGTGAGAGAAGATCATGGTCCCGCCCCAGCCCTGGGAAGGCAGAGGAGGCAGCTGGGGCAGCAGCTGTTGCTGCTTCTGGGGCTCCAGGCCCACAGATGGTGGTGGGATCAAGCAACTGATCATAGGCAATTGTAGGGATCTCTTTGCTGGTGCTGAGGCAGAATTCTTTTGCTTTGCCTTGTTTGGATCTGGCTCACAGTCTTGGGTGGGAGCTATGGAGAGGGAGTCCTCCTCACAGTTCCAAGACAGAAAAGATTACTTGTGGTTACTCACAGACCAGACTACAGGCAAGAAAAGGAATAAACACTTGTCCTTTGATCATATCATCTTAGAAGAACTGAAAATTTACAGGTGTGTAGAAGTAACTCTGAAAATAGCATATTGGGGAAGACCCCCAGAAAATTAGGACAGAGCACTCTCCACTCTAGAAGCAGAGATCTACCTTGGCAAAGAGCTCAAAAGTCAAGTAATTGGTTGAGAAAATGAGTAAATAGAGGAAAAAGTCAGATTATAGGATCTTACTTTGGTGACAAAGAAGAATGAAACATAAAACCACAATAAAATTCCTGCATCAAAAGCCTCAGAGAAAAATATGAATTGATTGCAAGCCATGGAGAAGTTCAAAACAGAATTTGTAAATCAAGTAAGAGAAGTAGAGGAAAGATTGGGAAGAGAAATGAGAGTGATACAAGAAAATCATGAAACTCGTCTACAGCTTGCTAAAGGAGACTAAAAAAAAATACTGAAGAAAATAACACCTTAAAAAATAGAGTAACTCAAATGGTAAAAGAGGTCCAAAAAGCCAATGAACAGAAGACTACCTTAAAAAGCAGAAATTGCCAAATAAAAAAGGACATTTAAAAGGCAGAAAATAATTCCTTCAAAATTAGAATAGATCAAATGGAAACTAATGACTTTATGAGAAATAAAGATATTATAAAACAGATCCAAAAGAATGAAAAAATAGAAGACAATGTGAAATATCTCATTGGAAAAACCATTGACCTGGAAAACAGATCCAAGAGATATAATTTAAAATTTATTGGACTACTTTAAAGCCACAATCAAAAAAAGAGCCTAGACATCATGTTTTAAGAAATTATTGAGGAAAACTGCCCTGATAAACCATAGGGTAAAATAGAAATTTAAAGAATTCACTGATTACCTCTTGAAAAAGGTCCCAAAAAGAAAACTCCTAGGAATGTCAATTTATCACCGCAGATATATACCATTGTAATTGCTCTATTTATATAAAAAGGTCAAGTTTTTTTCCTGTCTTATTTGCCCCATATGGCTCAGAGATGTACATTTCCTCCTAGAGGAATACTGCCAGTGGCAGGAGTATCTGTCTAGGCACACCAAAAGGTCAGTGTACATAATGGAAAGGATGCTGAATGTGGAGTCAGAAGTCTGGGGGTGGGATTTCATCCCTCTAAATTTACCCCAGCATACATGAAACATGGCATTCCATTTTCTTCATCTACAAAGAGAGGAGGCTGAAATAGATTATTTCTCAGGTTCTTCTGAATCCTACCACTCCAATTGAACTAATTTGGAACTACACTCATAATAGAGAGAAATGCCAACACACCCAAGAAAAATACTATGACAAACTGTATGAACTCATTGTTGAAATCAGACCAGTGGCATGAAAATGAACTGTTTCTCTCTCTCTCTTTGTGTGTATCTATCTATCTATCTATCTATCTATCTATCTATCTATCTATCTATCTATCTATCTATCTATCTATCTATATACTTCCCCTCCCTTTCTCTCTCCTCTGAATTTACCTCTTCCCTTATTAACTTTCATATAGGCTGTTAGACAATTTCAAGAGCAGAAGTGGCCATTTTGTGTAACCACCCTTTATTTGACCATTTTTTCTTTACTTGCTCCTCAGATTTTGGCTTCTGCTGCTTAATTATAGATATCATTGTTCCTCTCTACCCTTTGTATCTGTGGCAACTACCTCTGGCTTTTGTAGGACCTGTTCATCATTTGTGGTCCTTTCCTAAGTTCAACACTTCTAACTAAGCTTGACCTTTCCTGACTCCTGAAGTCAGGGACCCTTGGCTTATGTTATGAAATTTATTTGATTCAACAAGCACTCATTGAGTGCATAGTATATCCCTTGGGATACAATTAAAGAAACAAAACAAAACTAACCAAGTGACACAGTGAATAGTGCACTGGATGAGGAATCAGGAAGATCTGAGTTCAAATACAGCTTTAGATACTTATTGTGTGACCCTGGGCAAGTCACTTGACCTCCGATAGATGCAGTTTTCTTATCTATAAAATGGAATAACAATGATATCTGCTTTCCAGGGTCTTTGTGAGATTCAGAAATATTTTTAAAGGGTTTGCAAACTTTGAAGTACCATATAAACACTAGATGTACTAGAAACAATAGCATTTAACATACATAAAATAAACATAATCCTTTGGGAAATCAGGAAAGGCAATTTTTTAAAGACATAGAACTTTAGCTTAGTCTTTGAAGGGAGCTATCATTTGCAAGATGTGGTAAGGGAGACCATTCCCTTTTGCAAAGACAAAGAAGTGGTAGATGGAATGCTAGCTGGCTACATGGATCAATAATAATGTTAGTGGGACTGGAACATAGGCTGCATGGAGAATAAAACAAATTGATCCTGTAAAGGTAGGGTTAACTAATCCACCAAGTGACAAGCATTTTTAAGCACTATCTCTCTGGCAGGCACTTTCCTAGTTCTGCACAAAAACAGGAATAAAATAGTTCTTACCCTCAAGGAACTTACATTCTACTGGAGGAGACAACATGTGTGTGCAAAAATTCAAGGTCATTTTAGGGAGAGAAGACATTATCTGAGGGAAGGTAGGTCAAGACAGGTCTTATGTTGGATGTAGCATTTGAATTGAACTTTGTTAGAAACTAAAGATTTTAAACTATGTTTAAAGTGAATTGTAAGAAGTAGAAGGGAAGCTCTTTAATAACCCAGGTAAGGGTTGATATGGATGATTGTGGTGAGAGTAGAGATGAGGTAACAGTTGGGAGACTTGTTGTGAAGATGGAATTAAGACTTCATAATTGATTGAATATAAGGGGAGATAAGAATGAAGGGTTAAAAATAACTCATAGGTGGAGTTCTTGGGTGACTAGAAATATGATGATGTCTTCTACTGAAAGAGAGAATTAAAGGATGGAGGTGGGTTGGTGAGGTTTTTTATAAAGTGGAAATGTCAAGTTGGAAACTAGATGATAGTTGAATCCATTGCTGAAGAGATCAGCAACAGAAAAAGTATAAAGGGAAGAGGTCTTAGAGCACTGGGGAAAATACATACATAAAAGATGAGACTTGGGTATTTGTGTCATACACGGAAGACTGAGAAAAATCAATTATCAAGGCAGAAGGAGAACCATGATAGACATAGGAGGCAACAGCATGTAGAATGAGGAGATGGTTAACAGTTTTAGAGGCTGTCAAGAGAGAAAGAAGGATATGAATAATTAGAGAAAACAGCTAGTTAATGACAAGTACTGTACCCAATACCTACTAAGAACAAAGCAGGGAGGAATAACCCTTTATTTAATCATAGACTTAAAAAAAACAGTCATAGTCGTCTGTGTGTGTACTTTCATCTCTCTCTCTCTCTCTCTCTCTCTCTCTCTCTCTGTATATACGTATACATATACACACACAGACACACATACATGCACTCTGGGCACTTAAGAAATTCTTGTTGATATAGTGGATTAAAATATGATTGAGGAAAATGAGATTTTCAAGCAATTCACTATCACAGAATATCAGAGATAACTATCACTTCTGATGACTTCTTATCTAACTCATAAACAAAGAGGAGTTCCTTTTACTCCATTCCCCATACCTAATTATATCACAAGTCTTCTAAAGAGGCATCAATGACTCTCTATTGCCTTTAAGGTAATACATAAACTGTTTTGTTTAACATTTAAAGCCTTCCCTATGTGTCTCCAGTCTACCTTTTCAGTTCTATTTTCTATTATTCCTTATCGCACGATCTGCTAGCTATTCCTGTACCTTATTTTTCATCTCCTACTTTCATACCCTTGCCCAGGCTGTGCTCAAACCCTGGGATGCTTTCCCTTTCACTAGTGCCTCTTGAAATTTCTCACTTCCTTCAAGAGTTAGCATGTGTGTAATCTACAGTTGTCCTTTTTCTGATCTCTTCATATATACTTTGTATATACATAATGGATATATATTCAACCAGTATAACATAAGTTTCTTGAAGGTATGGATGGTTTCAGATTTTTGTGTTTTCAGTGCCTAAACAAAAATGCCTTTCATATAGTAATTGCTTAATATTTGCCTGTTAAATTGAATTGAATACGAGTAGTGGCTATCCAGCCTCTGCCTGAAGAACTTCAGTGACAGGGAACCTACTAGATCTTGAGGCTGCTCATTCCTCTTTGGGGAGAATTCCAATTGTAAGGAATCCCCCCCCCCCATATAGAGCTGAAATCTCTTTCTCTGAAACCTTTTTCATCACTCCTTTACCTTCCTAATGTCGGAGCTATTGTTGTTGTTGTGTTGGTCCTTCATTTTGAAGAGGACCACGACATCAGGGACATGATCACATGACTTGCAGTTGACTTTGATTTGAGTGAGGGAGGGCTGTGCAAGGTCACCAACCTCACTTCCTCCTTCAGAGCCATCTGGGTCCAGTGACCTGCTATTCATTGGGATGATTGGAGATAGCCCAGGATGCAATGAGAGACCCTGGCCCTTTTAGGTTAAGGCCCCTTCAGGTTGTCACTTTGAGTGAGGTAACACCCATTCAATGAATAGGCCTCTAAGAGAACAACTTTCATTATAGTCCCTACTCCCATAATACCTTTTTTTCAAATATTTGAAGGTAGTTACACTATCTCCCTTGATTTTTCTCCTCTCTAGTCTAAAAATCCCTACTTCTTTCAACTGATCCTTATATAGTATACTTTCCATTCTGTTCACCATCTTGGTGATCCTCCTGGATATTTTTTAGTTCGTGATCACCCTTCACAAAATTCAATTCTGACCTTTGAGGATGTGTACTGACATTTTCCTCTTAATATTATTTCCTTTACAACCCATGTATAAGCTTTTTTCTATTCTCAACCACCCATCTCTTCCCCCACTCCAGCCCAAATCATCTGATTTAGGAAGAAATCTCATTATTTTTAAAAAATAATATAAATATTGGGACTGATAACTAGGGTTAGAATCAGTGATCTGTGACTTATTATCCCATACCCTGCTTTCTATAGTGCATAAAGGTCAACATTTGTGGAAGCAGATGGCTTGCCAAGCATTTGAACTAGAAAATCTTCCAATCTCTAAAATGGATAAAGGGAATATATTTGAAGAACAGAATAGAGTATATCCCAGAATAAAGAGATTAAAAAGCATTAAGTAACATAGAACATACTATGTACAAAATCAATCAATGAAGTGCCTATCAAGGCTTATTATGTGGCAAGGACTGTGCTAAGCAGTGGAACTACAAAGACAAATAAGAAATAACCCTTGCCTTCAAGTTGCTTATTTTGCATCAGGGGAGAAAATCTATACATACTAATACCTAATATTTATATAGCATTAACTATCAGGCACTGTGCTGAGAGCTTTACAATTATTATCATCTAATTTGATCCTTACAACAATCCTGGAAGGTAGGTACTATTATTACCCCCATTTTACAGATCAGAAAACTGAGGCAACCAGAGGTCAAGCAATTTGCCCAAGGTCATGCAGTTACTTAGTTTCTGAAGCCAGATTTAAACACAGGTCTTCCTGATTCCAGACTTAATGCTTTAGTCTCTGTACTACATAGCTTGTACATATGTATGTATATATAACACATACATAATATATATACATCTGTGTGTGTTGTGTGTGTATACCAATACACACATAAAATAATGCAAAGTCACTTTGTAGGAGAGGGTATTAGGAAGTGTAGAGATAAAATTAATTTGAAATGCAGGTAATCCTCTCATTCAGTAAAATTAACAAAGAAAAAAAAAAAGATCTTAAGTTCAGTCACCATTCCAGACCATGGAGAAGAAGCAAGGTGAATTTTTTTCCCCCTTCTACCAGCAGAGTGTGGGGAGTCATAACTATTTACAGGCACACACAACAGAAATTTAACTAGCTGGGACGGGAGAATCAGAATGGATATTCTTTAGAACATCCTAAAGAAAATGGAGGAATTTCCCCCCTTTCTTATCAACTTTAGCATATTAATAAGATTCTGTTCTTGGCATATAATATTTCCACCAAAAGATGGAACACATATGTCCTTTAAATTCATGTATGCTGTTCCTGTGTGCTTGGGATTCCTGAAATTTTATTAAGAATTCTAGAAAATCCAACAATATTTTTTTTTCAGACATCATAACATTCTCTATAGGAATGACAGACAGCAAGCATTCAGATAAGAACAAAGGGATTAAAAAACGTCAGACATTTTCTCAGAGACAGATTTTTTTATTAATAAAATGCTTAAATGTTTTTTTTTCTGAGTTCATTCACATTGAGTGTTAAAGCACCATTAGTAAATTGTTATTTTTATGAGACTGTTTCACTCAGGAAATTTCTTAATTTATTACATTTTATTAGATCAGCAGTAATGAACCAAAAACAATATCATTTATTTTTATTACTACTGTAGGTTAAATCACAATGATTTATATAGCCAGATTGAAGCAATGACTGTGTAATTACTCTGTTATTGTCAACGATATATTTTTCTTAAATAAGACATTTAATCACATGTAAAGTCGATAAAAATGGAAACTTGTAAGTGAAAATAGTGAAAAAAAAAAAGCTGCCTAACTACCATCTCATTCTTTAGGTATGATATAGCCACATTAGAGATTATTGCAGATGTCATATTCTGATAGAACACATTCAATAATGGTACAAGAGAAGGGGTCTGTGATATAATTGGTACATATGGCTGTAGCCTCTGTGTCCCTAATTTCTGATATTATGTTGCTATAATCATAGGAAGGGATCTCAAGTCCATCTTGGTCATTCTCCTGCATTCAGAAAAGGACGTAAGTATTCCAGAAAGATAAATGTCCACCCTTTTAAAAGCTATCTATAGAGAAGGAAATTCTGTAAGTTCCTGTGAGACATATATGTCTCAGAATCATTATAGTCAGGATGCTCTTTCTTATGTCTACATTAAATCCCACCTGAGGCAGTTTTAGCTCATTTCCTCTCATGCTAGCTTCAGAAGAAATAGACAATAGCTATTCCCCATACTCCGTATAATAATCCTTCAGACACTTGATGACTTATTAACCCCCTTCAATTTTCTTGGCTAAATAACCCTCAGATCACAATGTGGGTACTACATAAATCTTAAACATCTAAAACTTAAAGAAGAGAACCATATCCAGACTTGCAGGGGCTACTAAAGGGGGGGGTCTTCTTCATGATGCCCAAAAGGAGCACAATAACAATGGCACTAGTAAAAGATTATAGCATAAAAGAAAACTACTTAGAATTCCATTTATTGGTTTTATAGAGGCTGTCCCCCACAAAAGAATTCCACTCTTCACCCCTGCTCAGGGCACCAAAACGACTGCTTGTCAGTCTGACACAATCACTAGAGATGTCTTCTGTCTCATCGGGGTATGTATCTGAGATGTGACAGAGAACCCTCCAAGACTTCTCAAACCTGATGACCACTACCTGTTTCTAGTGATTGATGTGGAAATAAATGTTAGTGCCAAGTAGGGAGCTAGGAAGAGCTGCTAATGATTATGAAGTTCCAAGTAAGAAACCAAAGATTTTAGAGATAAATATGGTGTTTTCATACTTGATCTTGATTAAAAATGGGAACAAACATCTGAAGAGAAAGACATATTTGGGAAGTGAAGAGATAAGTTAAATAGATGGTGTATTAAAATGGGATTTGGAATTCTGTAGAACTAGCTAAAATATAAGAACAATCTTGACCAGGAATGGAATGCATCTAATAAGGGCTGGTAAAACATATTCATTTGGAGTACTATGAATCCAGTAAGAGGGCTTTTTGAAAAAACTGAAAAAGAACGAGGAGATATGTAATTGTGTACAACATTTATCTGTCAAGTAATATACCACAGAGAGTAACAGGCCCAAAATTAGAAGAACAGCAATAGAAAGGACAAAAAATTTATCAGACAATATTCAAGTGGAGAGCAAGTAATAAAAAGATATAATCTCAGTTATCTATAGATAAAAAGACAAAATATCTTTAATAAAACAGAACGAAGCCTAATAAAAGGAAGCAAACTCAATCTCAAAGATGAGAGACATGGTAGGTTGGGACTCGATTATAATAAGGAAGGCAGAGAGTTATTTAATGAAAGATTCAAAGGATTTAGAACTGGAAGGAAATTGAGAGATCACCTAATACAAACTCCTTATTTTGTAGATAAAGAAACTAAGGCCCAAAGAAATTGAATAGCTTCACAAGGGTCTCACAGAACAGAGTCAGGATTCAAAATCAGGTCCCTAGCTTGCAATGCAGCACTATTTCTCTCAATACTGTATTTCCTCTTTTCTATATTGAATTTAAAAGGAGCATAATAGATAAAATGGCAAAAGAATAGCATGCAAAGTAAGAAGTCATACTCATGTGAATATATCTAGGAAGTAGAGGAGGGAAAATGGATTCAGATCAATAGGAGAAAGAGATGTAATATTGTCATGGTAGTGTACGTGAAGGGAAAAAAAATAAGGAATTTATGAAATATCACAAGCCAGGCAAAGAGGTATAATATTATAGCAATGAGGGATTTCAACCACCTGCTTATCTGCTGAATGTCTTTTTTTTCTACCAGAAGCAAATCAGTTGATGCACTTGTGCTTTGCCTTAGGATATTTTTTTCTTCAAATGATTCAGGAAGGAAAAAAAAAAGTAAATGCTTTTTTTGATATGGTTCAGATCTAAGAGCAGGAACTGGTTACTGAAATAGAAATTAAGGGAACCTTTTGTGAAAAATATGATCTAAAAATACTGATGAGGATACTTAGGGAACTCACTGATCAATGGCAATTTCTAAAAATACATAGATAAAAGACTCCAGCATGGAGAGGTAGTTGAGGATGGCCATAAATGAGTGGAATAGTTCTTAAAGAAAACCTCAGGAATGATTAAGCTCAGAAGGCAAGACTGGCAACAAATGGTAAAGGGACACAAAAACACACACATATAAATACACAGAAATACCCACACAAAGGCTGCTTTTAGATATGTTGGGAATAAAAGAAATATAAAAAGAAGGGATAGAAGTGATAGTCATTTAAATGTATTCTGATAATAAAAGAAAATATAGAGAAGTCATAACTAATCAAATTTATTCTTTTTTTATTTGCCAAGGAAAATAATTTGGTACTGGAAAAGAAAGAAAATAATGGTTGACAAATGGTTGAAACTAAAGATAGGTGGTTTGGTGGTTGTCCTGTGTACCCAAAGAAGACCAAAATGGCATCACTAGGTTGAGGTAAATGTACAGTGTTTCCAGCTGTGCCTGATTAGACTAATATGAGTTTGGAAGGCTCAGGAACAAACAGTCATTATAAACATTTGGAATGGAGATGTTTCTAAATTGATACATTTCATTTTTCTTTTGAGCTACTGCAATTCTCCTTTGCTCATAGAGCATAGCACCTTCCCTGATGTAGCCACACCATGCTGATCAGTCCTGTGCCAGTGTCTCCCATGTCTCATAATCAATTCCAAAGTTCTTCAGAGAGATCTTGAGAGTGTCCTTATATCACTTCTTCTGATCTCCCTGTGAGCACTTACCTTGTGTGAGTTCTCTGCAAAATAGTCTTTTAGGCAAAAGCATGTTCGACATTTGAACGCTGTGGCCAGCCCACTGGAGTTGATCTCTGTGTGGGAGGGTTTTATTGCTTGTCAGTTCAGATCTAGAAAGGACCTCAGTATCCAACATCTTATCTTGCCAGCTGATCTTTAAAATCTTCCTAAAATAGTTCAAGTATAATTGATTCAATTTCCAGGCACGGGATTGCTACACTTTCCAGATTTTACAGGCATACAACAATGAGGTCAGCACGATGG
Organism: Petaurus breviceps papuanus; assembly: GCF_028583685.1. Taxonomy (NCBI): domain Eukaryota; kingdom Metazoa; phylum Chordata; class Mammalia; order Diprotodontia; family Petauridae; genus Petaurus; species Petaurus breviceps. Next base: position 91,140,946 of record NW_027187419.1, on the reverse strand, counting down.
CTCTGTAGACCTTCAGTTTGATAGGCAGTCTAACACCTCTTCTCTCTCACACTTTCCTTTGAGCATCCCAAATACTGATCTAGCTCTGGTAATGTGTTTGTCAACCTCATAATCCCTGTATAGATCCCTGGAAAGAATACTACCAAAATAAGTGAACCGATCCGCAGTATTCAGAATTATCCACAGCATATGGACAGTGCAGTACTGGCTTCTGGTTTTTTGTTTTGTTGTTTTTGGGGGGTTTCTTTGTGTTAATTTTCAGGCCAAAATTAGCACAAGAGGCAGAGAACCAATCCATACTATGTTGCATCTCAGCCTCAGGGGCTACATTAATAAGACAATTATCTGTGAACAAAAATCACACATCAACTTTTCCTCCACTTTAGTCTTGACTCGTAGCCTTTCCAAGTTAAATAATTTACCACTAGTGTGGTATCTGACCTTGATGTCATTTCTGTCCTCACTGATAGCATCTACCAAAATTGCTGAACACATCATGCTAAAAAGCATAAGAACAAGCACACATCCCTGCTTCACTCCATTGTTGACTGGAAAAGTGCAAGAGTATTGTTCATTATCCAGAACCTGAGCAAGCATGCCATCATGGAACTGCTACACAATACCAAAGGACTTTTTCGCAAGGTCTCATGACTGACATTATCAAAGACCTTGGTCAGATCAACAAACATTGTGTACAGACCGCTGTTTTGTTCCTGGCATTCTTCCTGGAGTTATCAGGCAGCAACATATTATTCATTCTTTGGTACTTTCTGAAGTCACACTGACTCTCAGGTAGATGATCCTCTTCCAAGTCAAGGATCAGCCTATTAAGGAAGACTATGTTAAGAACTGTACTGGCAATGATTAAAAAAGAGACCACCCTGTATTTGTCACAGGACAGTTAAAAGTTTCTTCTTTTCTTTTTCCAAAGAAAGGTAAGAAAATGGGCAGAGAAAACTTAATTGTCTTCAATTAGTTCAAGTCACCAGGAGCAGATAAATTATTTTCTCAGATACTGCAGAAGGGGAGGGAAAACCTGATAGCTATAATACTGAACCAGTAGTGATCTCTAAAAGATCATAGGAAAATGGAGAAAAGTCATAACATTAGAGAAGGGAAAATAGAAGGAGAAGGAAAAGGAGGAGGAGGAGTAAGGAAGGAAGAAGGAAGAAGAAGAAAAGAAGGTATGGAGCAAGAAAAGGAGGAAAAAGAGAAGGAAAAGGAGGAGGAGGAAATAGAGGAAGAGGAGAAGAAAGAAAGGGGACAAAAAGGAAGAAGAGAAGGAACACATACACTATATGCCAATGATCTTGAATTTTATTCTTAGTAAAATTTTAGAATGCATTATTAATGTAATGGTTTGTGATTATTTAGAAAGTATGACAGTAGACTGAAAGAGTCTATTAAAAATGAAACTTCTGAGCACAGGGGGCAGTCAAGATGGCAGAGTAGAAACAGGACTTCCGCAGGAATCCAGCTTACACCTCCCCCAATTCATGTAAAAGGGGACTCTGAACAAACTTTGGAGCTACAGAACTGACAAAATGACACAAAAAAGCTAACCTCCTGCTGAGGACAGCCTGGCAGGCCAGCAGTAATTTACCAGCACAGCACTCCAGGAGCCAAGCCCCAGGGCGGGCCGAATCAACCACCTGCTGGAGGGACTCCATATCACCAGCAGCTGTGGCCATTTCCAGAATTATCAACACATAGATGTCAAGGACAAAGTGAGAGGTCAGTGCAGTGTGGACTTTGGGATCCAGTAGTTGGGAGTGCGTCGGCCTCTTCCCCTGGGGCAAAAGCCACTGAGGAGCTGGCCATGCAGCCGCACCCACATGGCAGCTTCAGCTCCTGGCCTGCAGAGTGTAGAGGGACCAAGCGACCAGTCTGAGGGGTAATTGCTCTTGCTTTAACCTGCTTGGATCTGGATTGTGGTCTAGGGTGGAGGTCCTGGGGTGTGTGCCTAGCTTGCCAGAGCATGTGGAAGCTTCAGAGAGGGAACCCAACTAATAGCTCTGGCAGCTAACAAAACCCCAGAGTTTGGTACGAAGCTCCCCTGTCTGATAGCAGAGTTCTACTGTGGCAAAAAGCCCAAAAGTCAAGTAATTGAGTGGCAAGATGAGCAGGCAAAGGAAGCAAACCAAGCAAAGTAATCCAACATTGGACTCCTATTTTGGGGACAAAAAGGAGCAAAGCATGGAACAGGAGGAAGACAGTGAAGTCAGAACTCCTGCACTAAAAGCTTCCAAGAAAAACACAAGCTGGTCACAGGCCATAGAGGACCTTAAGAAACAGATAAGAGAAGTGGAGGAACAACTGAGAAGAGAAATGAGGATGATGCAAGAAAATTATGAAATGAGAGTCAACAGCCTGACTGAGAAAAATAACACCTTAAAAAATTGACTAACTCAAATGGCAAAAGAGGCTCAAGAAGGCAATGAGGAGAAGAATGCCTTAAAAAGTCAAATTTGCCAGATGGAAAAAGAATCTCAAAAGTTCACTGAAGAGAATCATTCCTTCAGAATTAGATTGGAGCAAATGGAAGCTAGTGACTTTATGAGAAATCAAGATGCTGTTAAACAGATACAAAGAAATGAAAGAATAGAAGGCAATGTGAAATATCTCATTGAAAAAACCACTGACCTGGAAAATAGATCCAGGAAAGATAATTTAAAAATTATTGGACTACCTGAAAGTCATGATCAAAGAAAGAACCAAGAAATCATCCTCCAAGAAATTCTCAAGGAAAACTGCCCTGATGTTTTAGAACCAGAGGGCAAAATAGAGGTTGAAAGAATTCACCAACCACCTGAAAGAGATCCCAAAAAGAAAACTCCTAGGAATATTATAGACAGGTTTTGAAATTCCCAGATCAAGGAGAGAATATTACAAGCAGTAAGGAAGAAACAATTTGAATATTGTAGAAACACAATCAGGCTAACACAGGATCTGGCAGCTTCTACACTGAGGGATTGAAGGGCTTGGAATATGATATTCCGGAGGGCAAAGGAGCTGGGATTAAAACCAAGAAACACCTACTCAGCAAAACTGGGTATCATGTTTCAGGGGAAAACATGGTCATTCAGTGGAATAGAGGACTTTCAAGCATTCTTGATGAAAAAAATCAGAGTTGAATAGAAAAATTTACATTCAGATACAAGAAGCAAGAGAAGCTTGAGAAGGTAAACAGGGAAAAGAAATCATAAGAAACTTATCAAAGTTGAACTATTTATATTCCTACATGCAAACATGATAATTGTAACTGATGAAACTTTTCTCAGTATGAAAATACTTGAAGAAAATAGAAATATATATAGGAGAGTATATGGGCATGTGAATACATATGTGAATGTATGTATATATGTTTACAGGTGTACAAAATAGGGGGCACAGGACCAATTTAATAGGAAGGGATGATACTTAGGTGAAATTAAGAGGTGAGAGAGGAATATAACAAGAAAAAATGAGGAGACACAGAATGGGGTAAATTATCTCATTTAGAAGAGGCAAGGGAAAATGGTTACAATGGAGGGGAAGAACAGTAAGGTAAAAAGCCAAAACCTTATTCTCATTGAATTTGGCTCAGGGAGGGAATGGCATACACACTAAATAGGTTATTTCCCCCCTACAGGACAGTAGGGGGAAAGGGGATGGGGGGGGGATGATAGAAGGGAGGGCAGGCTGGGGGGGGAAATTGGAAGCACCCACTTTTGAAAAGGGATAGGATCAAAGTAGAGAATAGAAGAAGTGGGAGGTGGGATAGGAGGGAAGGAAATATATTTTTACAATATATCTACCATGGTAAGATTTTGCATAGCTACATATGTATAAGGTATACTGAATTGCTTATCTTCCAAGTAAGGTTGGGTGACAAGGGAGGAAAGGAATTAATCTGGAATTCAAAGTTTTAAAATCAAGTGTTTGAAAATATATAAATACAATTATTAATACTATTTTACATGTAAATGGGAAATAAGATATACAGGCATTGGGTCATAGAGATCCACCATGGCCTACTGGAAAAGTGGAAGGGGGTATGGGAGAAGATATGGGAGAGATAGATTGGAGGAGGTGATATCCTGTGGGACCACTATATTGGGGTGGTGGGTAGGGGAAAAACAGGGAAAAAATTTTTAACTCAATCTGGTGGAAATGAATGATGTAAACCAGAAGTTAATAAAGCATTTGAAAAAATAAATAAATAAAATGGCTAGCACTGAAAAAAAAATGAAACTTCTGTAGACATGCCTAAATTTCAGAAAAGCATTTGACAAATTGTCCTTTTTGAAAAATAATAGATATGTATGGGCAAGATGATATTGCACAAGTAGGTTCAGGACTAACTGAATAACCACACTCCCAAAATAGTCATTAATAGTTATTGTCCATTTGAAGAGGCTTCTCTAGCTGAGTGCCCTGCAAGGATTTGGTTTTGGTTCTGTTATTTTTAACATTTTAATCAATGATTTAGATGAAAGCTCAGTGCATTTAGAGGGGGAAGTGGTGATTACTAAGAGAAAGCATGACTTCATCAAGAACAGTCTAACCTTATCCATCTCTTATAAAATTTATAAGAAATATGATTACAATCTTCAACTATTTGTAAGACATTCATGTTAAAGAGCCATAAGCCTTATTCTGCTTGGCCCCAAAGGGCAGAACTGAGAGAATGAGTAAAAGTTGGAAAGATGATTTATAATTCTTGTAAAAACAATTTTAACAATAGAGTATTGGTTTGGGGAACATAGTAAGTTGTTTCACTGGATGACCACTTTTGGGGAAGGCTCTAGAATGGATTCCTATTCAATCACATACTGAATTCTGTGATTCTATAAACACACTCCCTCCACATTCTTATCTTTTCAAATTCTTGTTTTTCTTTAAAGGCCAGCTTTGCAACCTCTTCTATGCTGTGTTTCCTTTCAGCCCCAAATTAAACTCTTCCAATGGTACTTTGTGTCTCCTTTGCCCTTGGCATCACTTCACCTTATAATATACCTCCATTCATTCAGATCATCAGCGAGTTTGTAAATTTCAGTCCTAGAGGGTTGCACAAGGCACCAAATGATTAAATCATTTTCTCAAGTCATACAATAAGTAGGTATCAGAGACAGAACTTAAACTCCAATTCTTTTGACTCTAAAGCTAGGCCCTCTATCTATACCAAAATATCTCTTGCGTTATACTTTTTGTATACACTGTATGCACATCACTTAAAATGTTAGCTCTGTGAGGTCTTGGATTATGTCATTTTTTTATTTCTATTTTCTTCAGAATTACTCTAGAACAATGTCATGAATATATATACTAGGCACTTATTTGATGTCTTGTATTTAATAGCTTGATAGTCTTTTCCTCTGGTCACTTGAAATTCATACCTAATTATATTTTATCCTGTTTACCATAACTCTTCTGTCTTCTGTTCTACCCAGAATTCAAAACTCTGATGAAGGCCAAAAAGGTCAAAGATAGTCAATTTTCCATGTCTGAGTTTTAGCAATGAAATTTTCTTCAACATCAGGGAGATTATTGATAAACTTGGTAACTTTAAGAAGGCTAAGGAAATGTCAAAAAATGTTGGAAATATGTGAATTAAGGAATACTAGAAGTTAAGGGAGAAGGACAGAAATAGGAATAGAGATTAAATTTGTAAATTCACTGGCATGGGGAACTCCTAGCTCTTGTTCTGAAACAATCTTAGAAAATTGACTAGAGTACTATGAGGTTCAAGTGACTTGTCTGTGGTCACATAACCAGTATTTGTGTCAGAGGGAGGATTTGAACATGATACTTCCGGACTTTGAGGTCAGATACTTATCTGTCTTTGTATATATCTTGGTTATAGCTACTGTGCAGCTATAGTTGCAAAATACATGAAAAGAGACCATGAAAACTTAAGACAACCAAGTAGCAAGTAATTTTTAGAAACAATTCCTTTTCCTTTAACCAAAATGAATCATTCTCAAAAGAAAATTTTCATTCCTCCTACTCTCCCTCCTACTTTCTGTGGGACCCTCTTCAGGGGTTACTTAGGCAGTACTTATTTCTGTAGAGAAACTATCCCTTCTGATTAGAATCTGGTGTGTTCTGCTAGATTCCTTCTACTTCTCTCCCCCCACCCCAAGTAATCTAAAGTTAAATGAGTAATTGACCTACAATAGGCTAAAAAACTGATCTTTAGCTAGTTGGAAAATCCTGCATGTGGGTGATAGAAATATTAAAAATAAATGCAGCATTTTACAGTGTCTTAGATGTCTCTGATTATTTTCTGAAAATATTTCTTGTGGAATTATCAAGTGTAAAAAGAATGCAGTAATGTGGTTTCATATCAGCTTCTTAGACTAACTTTAATTTGAGATGTCCAATCAAGTGTCAAATGAAGCTATATATAGAAAGAATAGTTTGCTTTTTATGGGAGAATCTTACAGGGTTTGGAAAGAGGATAAATTGAAAATACTTTAAAAGTAGACATCATAACTCATGAGGTGTGGTGTTGAAATATTTGAAAAGGTGATTTTTAAAAATTTTATAATTTTTTTGAAAGAGAAGTTTAGACACCAGTATTTTCAGGACTCACAATTAGCCAAATGTTTCTGCTTTGGATGTTTGTCTTCTGTAAAAATAAGTAACTATAGGGCGGCCAGGTGGCTCAGCGAGTAAGAGAACCGGCTCCAGTGTCGGGATGACCTGGGGATCAAATCTGGGCTCAGATACTCAGCACCACACCCAGAAATAACTGGCCATGTAACCTTGAGCAAGTTACTTAACCCTGATTGCTTAAAAAAAAAAGTAACTATAGTACCTTAAAGGTTATTGAATAATTAGTTGATATACATTCAAATGTCCTGATGAGAATAAAGGTTTCTCTTCTTTTTCTTAGTGGTCAGTGTTTCTCAGGTAAACAGATACAGAGGCTAAAGCAGAATCCAGTTAATGGTAAAATGGTGAAAATTCTAAAGTGGTATTTATACTGAGTCAGCATAAAATATGAGCTGTCTTAAAGTGAAGTCCAGAGTCTTGCTCATTTTTCTTTTTCTCTTTCCAAGTCTAGAGTTTTCTTTTTATTCTAGGCTCAAAATGAACTAACAGACAGGACCTCCCATTTTCTTCAATTCCTGGCCTGTAGAATTTGCCACAGAATTGCTTTTCTTCTCTGAAATCCATCACGGGTTACTGAAGGAAATAAAAATATTGCCCTGGTCGTTGTGAAGAGCAGAAAGCAGCATTTGAAAACCAAGACAGAGGTCAGCATTTGTTTGTGTTCGAGTTTGATGCCATCATTATGAGTGGCTTCCAATTGAACAGCCCTGTCTCTATTCAGTTTATAGCTTGGAACACAAAAGAAAACATTCTCTTTCTGGAACAGACCATCTGAGAAGAGAGAGAGGGTGCCATTAGCCCATTAGAAAAACCACTGGCACATCCTTATGATAAAAGCAAAAAATGTCAAAGAAAACACTGTATTGTGTGTAGCTGAAAGGTTTAGAAGTATCAAGTCTTGGTGACATGTATTATTTTAATCTGTTCTCCCAAATCAAAGTATAAAGTAAACTTGGATTTTTGTGCAGATGTCCTGAGGTTAGAGAATATTATATTTCTCCAAAATATGCTCATTGAAAAACATTATTTATTGAATATTGGCATTGTTTTCCACTCTCCCTCCCCCACTCTGTTATCCATGTAGTGTTTAAAGTCAATACAATGAATCAGATTTGCAATGCCAGTTTTTCTTCTGAAGGTTTTATGCCTACAATTCTGGGACCTGTTGTCAGATAGTAATGGGGATTTTGATTATAGAGCATGAGGCTAAAAAAAATGATTTTTCTCCAGGTATGGTTATGCAGCATCAGAGTTTAACACATGTTTTAGAATTTGATTTAGGTATCTATCAAAATAACATTTTTTAATGCTATGAATGATACATATTCATATATGTGTGTGAAGAATTAACAAAAGGTCTAAGATTTAAAAAAAGACAGCAGAACAATTGTTAACAATACTAATTATTCCCAACATAAATTTGAGAAATATAGATTATGAGCTGAAAAGAACCTTAGAGATCATTTAGTTATGGGACACATGGATTATAAGTAGCAGTGGTGGAATTTACATTCTGGTACTCTGACTCTTCTTCATTGTATCATGGAGGTGGCCTTGCATTCTTGAAGGCTATGGCAACAGAGTGTAAGTCCTGTTAGGTTCTACTAAGTTGAAAGCTTCGAGTCTGGTTCTAGCAACAAACTTAGTTCACCATCTGAGGACAAACCTAGCCAAGTGTCTAGAGATTCCTTGGAAGTAGGTTAGCCACTATGGAAGACAGGGCAGTTATTCCCAGGAACCACAGGTTTTAGACCATCTATAAACAATTAAATTGTAAATTCTCTGTCAGATCTTTTCCAAATTACGAAATGGACATGACAGAGAAAGACCTGGATCACATTAATAATGACATTTTCATGATTAATTAAAGCAGAAGACAAAAACTTTAATTGACAGATAGATGGTTCACCTGTCCTTGAATAAGTAAGTGAATGTATTGCTAACGCTGATTTCATAATTTGCCTACATACAACAGGATAAATTATTTAATGAGAAAGTTGACTATTTTACCTTGAATTAGACCTGATGAGTATAAGAAAAAGAAGGCCACCATGAAGATTATTACAGGTTGTGTAGCAATATCTGTTGCAGAAGATAAGGTAGAGAAAATCCATGGAGAATTTGACTAGATCCTCTAAATTATGAAAGTACATAATTTATAGTTGGTGCCTTAAAGGTAAACATGGACACAGGGATAATGATGTTTTAAAAGCATATTAAAAATGTGCCTCATGTTTAATAAAGAGGCCAAAAGCTTAGAAGTTACATGCTTACATATCACGAATACTTTCAGAAGAGACTTAGAAAGTTTTAGACATGATGAGGACAAAAGAACATTACAAAAATGAAATTCATTTATACATTTTACAGAAATAGAAAAAGTTCATTTACTATTATGAGTTTTAATCAGCTATATTTGCTTTTGTTCAATTAGAATAAAAATCAATGTTGAGAAAGTAAAAAGGATAATTATAAGAAGATACTTCAAATAATTGCATCAGTTTCAACCTTACCAGTAGTAAGTGGAAAAAAGGTCAATGATACTCACCTTGATTATCAATGTTTCCTAAAAATGGAAAATAGTCACCACAATGAGGAGACCAACAAGCCCAGAAAATGTCTTATTTAACAAATAATTGGTCTCCTTGCCAAACATGATAATGTGGTTAAGACAAAGCTGGCTAAGGCTACAAACTCATTTGTACATCACTATAGGGAAGAATGACAATAATTTATTATCATTTGATAAAACAACAAAAAGAAATTAAAAGAAGTCTAGAGAAAGCTTGATGTGACACCTAACCATATTATCTGATACATAGCCATAGATAAAATTGGCATTACAACAAATAGAAAAGGTGCCAAGTAGCACTGTAATTTGATAAGTCTATTTTTATCATCAGTGATAGCAGAATCAATAAATTTGGGCCCTATTCCTGCCTCTATTCATGGTGTGCTGTTTGAGGAAATGGAAATAACACTTAAGACAAAGTCATAAACAGCAGCAGGATCAGGCCAAGTACAAGAAATTGATGGTGTATGTAACACAACCTTAAAAGCATTGAACTTTACAAGTTACCTTAAAGACATACCAAAAGAAAGGAATCACAGAGGACATTGTCACTTAAAAAGTTATTTTGAGAATCCAAATGACTACTCACTACTCTTTTATCCTTAAAAAAGATTTGTGAAAATGATCTACATATGTATGGAGGACATAGTAGATGAAACTATGAGATTAGTCAGGCTTCCATAAAGTGTTTTCTATATTGGGCTAAATCTTTATAGTAGCACAACTAACTAAAAGGTACAGAGAACACAAGATCCTGCACTGTTAATATTTCATTGGTGACAAAAGTCATTTGACTCAGTAAAGCAAAACAAAACCTTAAAGGTTTTCATCCAACATATTGGATATAATGCATATATAAAGATATTAATATCATAAGTATATTAGAATCATATAAGACTGAGAGATAAATGAAATCTTAGAGGTCACTCTTGTTGACAATGTTCTGATCAGGATCATCAAGCATAGCAGAAAACAGGAAAATGTATGTTTTCCAAAGGTGTTCACCATTTTCATGGAGAAAGTCTTATAAAAATTCCAAATAAAAGCATTCTCTATAGATGTCAGGGTCCTCTGGATGCATCTATTTGCAGATGATATTTCATGAATTGCACAAAAACCTAGGATATTATGGAACATTATAAATGGAATCCAGAAGTATTTAAGGGATTTGTCTAATAATCCATATAAGAAAAACTAAATTGATGAAAAAATACTTACTGTCCAAACTGTGCTATTCATTTGGATGTCCAGTTTACTGAGTAAATAAACCAAGTCATGTTTCTGGGATAGCACTGAAGATGAAAAATCTGTTTGACCTAGGATCAAGTAGAAGGAAAAGAGTTAACTAGATTGCATTTGGGAAATCATACAGTACTTAACATAATCATAAATTTTCCACAATTAAAATATGTACATGTACATATGTGGGTGTATTCATGTACTTGTTGTTACTCAGTCATTTCAATCATGTCCAACTCTTCATGATGCCATTTGGGGTTTTCCTGGCAACGATACTTGAGTGGTTTGCCATTTCTTTCTCCATCTCATTTTACAGGTGAGGAACTGAGTCAAACAGGGTTAAGTGATTTGCCCAGGGTCACACAGCTAGTTAAGTGTCCGAAGCCATATTCCCACCCAGGGAGATGAGTCTTCCTGACTTCTGTCCCAGCACTCTATCCACACTAACACTAAGCTGCTCCTCCTCCTTCTCCTCTTCCTCCTACTCATCATACATACATACATGCACATACACATATATTCACATAAATATTTTCCTGGTGATAATTTATGATTCCAAATCATAGAGCATAAAATCTTAGAAGAGTACAATTGGTAATTGACCCAAAGGGCAATGAAGAAGGATATGGTGGGCATAAATAGGAAACAATAAATTTCAATGATGCTGCAGACCCAAGAAATAGTATTAAGGAAATAGATAATAAGAATGGAAAATGGGCCAGTAATGTAGTGAGAACAAAAGATAACAGATGGATAGAATGATTGTTTACTATCTCTCTCTGTATATATATACACACACACATAGGAAAAAATGCCAGAATTTAGGGTAGATCTGACAAAGAATATGGAAAAATGAACAAAAAATCACACACGATATGAATTCCTGGATTAACTTCAGTAGGCTTTGGTGGACAGAATACTGTCAATGAGATCACAGCATTGAGGTGCAGAAAGAAAAACAACTATTTTTTTAATATTATAAATTAGAAATCTATCTAGTTAAAAATAATTGAGTTAAAGAAATAAAACAAGATAGGAGATTTAAAAGAAAAATAAAATCTAGTAAAATGTGGTGCTATCTTTCATCTATTCAGAACTTTCTGGCTTTGATTAATTACATTTAGGGGATGAGATTAATCTGGGTTTTGTTTTGTTTTGTTTTTGTATTTTGTTTTTCTCTTGTGGTATTGGGGGAACTTAGTTCCATCTCCTGGACCCTTACACCATTTATTTGTTCTCTCTAGCTGGTCTTGCTACTTTCATTTTGGGAACATCAAATTTTGTTTACCTTAAGCTTCATGATTTTATTACTTTTAACATATTAGAGTTCATATTTGTCCTCTGGTTTGAGTAATTCTTCCTGGTGGAACAAAACTTTTTCTGTCTTTTGTTCTCTTTTGTCATTCAACTGAAGGGGAGCAGTTCATCCAATAGGAAGACTGTAGACCCAAGTAAGATTTTCAAATGACTGCTCTTAATTCCTGCTTCTTTCTAAGAAATAATATAACTCTAATTTATAGAGTTCTTTATGGCTTAACAAATTTAGTAACATGTACATATCCATGATATCTGTAGATACTGGTGGTTTCCTCTTTGATATGATGAAGAACCTAGGCTGTGGGAGGTCCATATTGCTTGGAGGAATATTTTTTCAACCCAAGTACTGTGCCGAGATCCATTTAATTAGGCTTTCCCTGACTGAGTAGCTCAGCAAAGATTCTGTCTTCTCAAAGCCAGAGTCTCTTTTGCAAATTGTTCACATTTTGCAGCAGCCTGCATGCTGCCAAGATATGTAGATTTCTTAGCTATTTACCACAGAGATAACTATAGAATTATGTGGAGGAATTTAAAAGTGTATAAAGGTCATACCTGCACACTCCACTGACATTATGGTCTCTTCTGGATGGAGAAGTCCTTAGGTAAGTTTTCAGGTGCGAGAGTGCCACCATGTGGCTTCCTCTCCCATACCCATAAAATATGCTTGGGCAATGTGGAAGGCGGTAATGCAAATTTTGAAAAAAAAAAAGTATATTTAAAATAACAACAACAACAAAACTTCCTGCATTCTCCTGTCTATTTTGAAAGTACCTTCAGTCCTTAAAAACAAAAAAACAATACCATATGTGTACCTGTGTAGAGAGACTTATGGTTCTAATAATAAATTAGTATGTAGGTGGCTAGAGTCAGTTCCTATGCTACAAGACAGGCATTGTCACAAAATCCCAAGAAGAAAGTTACAAATATTCTGGTATTTTGCAGATGCATATATGAGGAAAATACATCTGAGAAGGGACAGAGAAAAGGAGATTCTTCTAGTGGCACAAGAAGTCATTACTACATTGGTAAACAATTTATGCACTACATTTGGTACTCTAGGATGTCTGACCCCCCAAAAGTGCTTCCTTTTTTAAAGAATGCAAATCAAATAACAGAGCATTTATGGAGGTTTTAGATAGATCATATTTTTTTAATGAAAATACACAAATTTTATAAATGTGTGGAACACATTGGGAGTAGGCAATCTCTCCATCCTATGCAGAGTATAACCTTTCTATGATTTAGTATCTAATTCCTAGACAATTGCCTGAGGCACAAAGAGGTTAAGTGACTTTGACACAGTCAGGAAGTGATAGAGGTGAAATTTGAATCCAGATTCTCCTTACTCCATGCCTATCACTCTAGGCCACAGTAGTAAACTACACTAGTAATTATATTCTATTGGATTAGCAATCTCAATAATGTATCTGTTCCTTCCACAGAATGAATCCATTCATGCTTACCTCTCCTATGTGATTCATAGCCTCACATGTTTGCCACAGGAGGTATACTCAAACAAGCCAGGGGTCCCCCCTCAAAGAGTCTTTAAATTGGACAGGAACCAGTGGAAATTATGAGATTAGCTGTTGTTATTCCATTTATCTTGCTAGCCTAGCCCATCTTTTTTTTTTTTGGTACTGCTCACATATGAATGTAAGATGGTCCATGGTCTGTGGGGAAGATTTTCAGTGTTATGGACAACCTTTGATTTTGTAGTCCTCAATCACTTATCTCAGAAGCACTTCTATTGACTCAAGTATCTGTGAGTCAGAACTGGAATATCATCACATTACAGCAGACATTTGGACATATACTTCAGTAGCGAGTGTCAAAGATCTAGTATGTTTATAAAAAGCACATATCATTTGCTTAGAGTGACAATTGAAACCTACCTACACTTAACATCTCTAGGTCTTATGAAGATGACAGCAGCAGCCAAAATGCCATCTAGGAATCAAGAATAAATCAGTAAGTACTTAATTACCCCATGATCCTCATTTGCTTTTATAATGGACAAAGATACCAATGTTCAAGTTTTTTGAGATGTTAAATAGATACATGCAATATTTCACACAAGGGCTGAATTACTGGGCTAGTATTTGTTTGGAATGTTGTGAATTATCAAGATGTTTCAGAGACACAATTGGTCCCTGGGAAGAAATTGAATTGCTTTTAATTCATGAGTGATGAACTTCACATACATTATGTTCGTGGTGTATCAAAATAAATCTTGCCTTTAAAAAATAATTTGCTGAATCTATCATTAATGCCCAGTGTGAGAGAAAACTGAAGGCAATTGAATGAGAGTGATATCATCATTCTACAAAAATGAAAAGGAAAAAGATAGGTCAGCTCAAAAGAAATATAAACCAGTACAGAAGCTCAGAAAGAGAGGGAAAGTTATTATCCATTGTTGTCTCTAGAGCAGGGATACTTAACCAATTTTGCTTCATGGGCCAGGGGAAGGGATGCAGAAGTGAGGCGGTGATTGTGGCGACCAGATTCTGATGAACTAGCAGATTCACTGAATGGATTCCAGACCTATCATCAGCTTCTAAGGATGGACTCCCACTGGTTACTTCCTGGCGGAGAAGGCAATTGCTGCCAATCATGCTAGGGACAAGCAACAGGCAGTGAACACCATGCAGATCACTCTGAAGACCCTCCAGCAATAGACCTTCAAGATCAACATCATCCCCAAGGAGCCAGTTAAGGCACTGAAAGAGAAGATTAAATCTCAAAAAAGAAGGGATGCCTTTCCAGTATCAGGCCAAAACTTAATTTGTGCAGGCAAAATTCTGAATGATGACACTGCCCTCAAAGAATAGAAAATTTATGAGAAGAACTTTGTGGTGGTTATGGTGACAAAACCCAAAGCAGCAACAACTTCAACACCATCACCAACTACAACTCAACAGTCAAATTCTGCTATAACTGCTTCAGTTAGTTCTCAAGTCCCAACTCCTTCCCCTACCTTGACTTCCACCTCTACACTTACATCTGTCACTCCAATACCAGTTGCAGCAGCTTGTGAACTTATATCTGGGTTCCTAAGGTTTCTATAACTAGTGCTGCTAAGGAAGCGAAACCAACAGAGAAGCCAGTAGGGGCTCCTATTGGCATTAGCCCAACATTATCTGACAGACTTTATTGGTACAGAGAATCTGAGTTTAATGAATACCATTATCATGTGTGCTTCTACCTAATGAGGATATTTCCATGTCCTCTCCAACAGTCCATACTAACATTGCTTTGCTGATGCGGATAAAGTAATAACTCACTTATCCGGATTCCAAGTTGAGAACCCCCATTCTAGAGGAAGAAACCTGTAGGAAAGAAGGTATTACTCTTCTTGGAAGCTTTGACATTGAGAGGAGGGCTGTTGCTTATGACCATTTTAAAAAGATGAAGACCAGCTATGTGAAAGTCTGAGAAAGAGACCAAGAACTTAAAATTATCAGTGGGACACAACTCATGCATAGGTTTTATGGAGAGCAGCTCTAAGAA
Organism: Petaurus breviceps papuanus; assembly: GCF_028583685.1. Taxonomy (NCBI): domain Eukaryota; kingdom Metazoa; phylum Chordata; class Mammalia; order Diprotodontia; family Petauridae; genus Petaurus; species Petaurus breviceps. The sequence continues at coordinate 91,125,711 of NW_027187419.1, read as the reverse complement.
AACTCATCAAAGTCAAACAAGATCAACTTATATTTCATTTTTGCTTTCTTTTCCTTCCCTCTACATTTTAGCATTATTTTGTTTATTTTTTGTTGCTGGTCAGTCGTGTTTTCAGTTGTGTCCAACTCTTTGTGACCCCTTTCAGTTTTCTTGGCAGAGATACTTGCATGGTTTGCCATTTACTTCTCCAGCTCATTTTATAGATGAGGAAAGTGAGGAAAACAGGGTTAAATGACTTGCCCAGGGTCACACAGCTAGTAAGTGTCTGAGTGCAGATTTGAACACAGAAAGATGAGTCCTCCTGATTCCAGTCCCAGCACTCTATTCACTCCCAACCTACCTGTCTTTTCCTGCTTCGGCTCCATGCAGGTGAGGAGCTCCAGGTTCCAGCTTCCGCCATCTCCGCCACCTCCTCCTTCTGTGCCTCCAGCCTGGTTCTGTGCCCCCACCACGTGCCCGCAGCATGCCATCCAAGGGGCCACTCCAGTCTGTCCAGGTCTTCTGGTGAAAGAACACAGCCACTGCTGTGACTCATTGCAAGAGAGGCAATGGGCTGACCAAGGTGAATGGGCGACCACTGGAGATGATTGAGCCTCGCACCCTGCAGTACAAGCTGCTTGAGCCTTCCCTCCTATTAGGCAAGAACGTTTTGCTGGAGTCAATATCTGGGTCCATGTGAAAGGAGGAGGCCACGTGGCCCAGATTTATGCTATCCGCCAGTCCATCTCCAAAGCCCTGGTGTTCTATTACCAGAAGTATGTGGATGAGGCCTCCAAGAAAGAAATAAAAGACATCCTTATCCAATATGACCGAACTCTGCTGGTGGCTGACTCTAGTCACTGCAAGTCCAAGAAGTTTGGCAGCCCTGGAGCCTGGGCTCACTACCAGAAACCCGATCAATAAGGCAACTGCTAGGATTGTGGGTCTTTTTGCAATAAATTTGGTATATGACCTTTTCAGGTTTAATTAAAAAAACCACCTGTCATTATTTATTAATGATGTATTATTTCTTATGTATATACATATATTTACAAATAGGTGAAATGAAATCTGTGTGTAGGTAATAATATCTAAATTTTTGTATCACAGTATGAAGCTTATGAAGCACTTTATATACATTACATAAATGATTCTCATATTGGTCTTTGAAGTAAATATAGGTATTATTTACATTTTATACCTGAGGAAACTGAGTTCAGGGGGAAGGTTTTTTGTTTTGTTTTTAAAGACTAAGTCTTTCTATCTGTTACAGGCTAGAAATATAGGGGCCGGTGGTACTCTTTGGCCTAATGCCAACTTTCGCCTAATCTTTTTCCTTACATGCATTGATTTGCCCCTCCTTAGGCAACCTGGTGGTCCCCCGTTTCTAAGATCTTACTGTATTAATTTTAAACTTAGTACAAGACTCCAGATTGGCTTAGATCACTGCAACTCAAAAGTCATGAGTTCAAGACATCTGCTAGCCTTAGATCACAGCCTCTGGTGACAGGGAACATAGATGTCTCTAGACCATCTACATAGATGTCTAACATTATACCTGGCATTAAATGACTTTCCTATGGTTACTTAGCTAGTATTAAAGGCATGATTTGAACCTAGGTCTCTACTCATTCCAGGTACAGTGAACTTTCTGTTAAATCACATTCCATATAAATTTCGATAGATGTCATATGTATATATAGAGAGATGCATATAAATTCATATGCAGTATTCATTTACATATACATACACACCCATGGTCCTGAGAGTAATCCTGTATTCCTAGTGTCATTCTTAGGTTCTAGGTTCTGGAATTAATTCTAGTCTTAAGATATTTCAGGAGATGGACTCTGTCCTAATTTCACTCTAATCAAAATTCAGACAAGGTTAATGGATCCAGAAGTGACAGCCAATGCTCTGGAAATGGCCTTGATGACTGCTGTTCATCTCTGGCCTAAGCAGAACCATCATCATGACTCATGAAAAGAATAATGTGCAAACCTTGATTAGTAGTAGATGCCTAACCATTCCTATAGCAATTTTTTTTATCACTATAACTTAAATGTGTAAGTGTTTTTATATGGAATCAGAAAATCATTATCCTAGATTTATTAGAAAAATAGTAATATATGATTAAATATGACTGAAAGATTTTAATTACTTTATTTAAGATTTTAGATCAGCTTAGGAACTTTGGTATAAACTATGCCAATATTTAAGAAGGAAAAGTCCTCCCTTTTAATGCCAATAAAAGAATCTTGCCTTCCCCCTCCTCAGTTCCAGACCCTTAAAAAGCAACTGTATTGTTTAAATTAAATTTAGTATCTTGGGGCAGCTAGGTGGTGCAGTGAGTAAAGCGCTGGCCCAGAGTCAGGAGGACCAGAGTTCAGTTCCGGCCTCAGACACTTAACACCCACACAAAAAAACTAGTCTTGTAACCTTGGGCAAGTTACTTAACTCCAATTGCCCTCCAAAAGGCAAAAAAAAAATTTAGTATCTTGCCAACAATATCCAATTAATCAACACTACCAGGATGAGACCAGAAGGTTGGCCAATTGCTATTGAATTTTTTCAGCAACCAAAAGACAAAAAAAACTTCATAGCAATAGTAATAAAGTAGGAGTGGCTTATATTTATATAATTCCCTAAGGTTTAAAAAAACCAACTTTCTTCACCCCCATTTTATTGATGAGAAGACAGACCTAGAGAATTAAGGTGATTTATCCATGATTGAACAGTATAGCAGCAGAGTAACTGTAATCTGTGACAGTGTAGAGAATAACCCTCACTAATGACATTAAAAATCCTTGAACTATTGAAATAAGAAGATTATGTACCTTTGAGTATCTTCTTGAGAAATTGTCAATGATCTATGAAAAAACAACAGAAAATTGGAAAAGTGCCATAGGGACTGGAGAAGGGTTAAGGGTGTCCCTTTTTTCCCCAATAGAGTCTACAAATTACATATAGGTGAGCTTGAATTTGATTCCTGGAAAAGATCTAGGATATATTATATCATGTCATATTATATTATATTATATTACATTATTATAATATATTATTTTATCATATCGTAGCATAGTGTGTCGTATCATATCATATTATATTGTGAAGGTCTAGAGATTCCAGGGCATATTATTTAGTGAAGATCTAGAAAATGAAGTAATGAACACAAAGAGCCGGTATGGCTTCATCAAGAGCAGGTCATACTAAACTAACATTTCTTCAGTCAATAATCAGTCAGTCAACAAGCCTACTATGTGCCAAGCCTTGTGCAAAGTACTATGGATATGAAGAATGGCAAAAACAGCCTCTGCTCCCAAGGAACTCCCAGTCTAATAGGGGAGATAACATGCAGTCAACTATCCACAAACAAAATATAGACAGAATAAATGGGAGATTTTGTCAGGGCTTTTAGTCTGGTAGATCAGGAGTATGCTATTAGTATAGTTTGCCCAGATTTTAGCAAAGTAATTTATATTTCTTATGATATTCTTGTGGATAACATGAAGCTGTGTGGACTAGTACTATGGACCTGGTTGAATGGTTTGATGTCAATTTATAAGGAGAACATCAATGGAGTACACTAGAGACCCAAGCTTAACCTTACACTATTTAACGGTTTTATCAGGGACTAGAATAAAGGCATAGTGATATGCTTACCAACTTTATTGAGGACATAAAGCTTGCAGTGACAGCTTACACACTGGTAGACAGAATCAGGATCTGGATAGATCTCTACAGGTTAGAATGCTGGACCAAATGTAATAAGGAAGTATAATAGATGTAAATGCAAAAATCTTTCATGCGGGATTAAACAAAATCAGCTTCATAAGCACAAGATGAGGGAAGAATGGCTAGATACCATTTAAACTGAAAAAAAAATTAGGAAGTTTTAGTGGATGGCGAATTGAATATGAGTCTACAGTGTGCTATTCTCAGATACTTCTCAACCATTTGACCCTAGGCAAGTCACTTAAATGTTGCCTGCCTCAGTTTCTTCATGTATAAATAGTGATAACAATGGCACCTACCTCCTAGGGTTGTTGTGAGCATAAAATAAGAAAGTATTTGTAAAGTGCTTTGCAAGCCTTAAAGTACTACATAAGTGCTAGTTGCTATTGCTGTTGTTTTCATTATCATTGTATTGCAGCCAAAATAGCTAATGTGACCTTGACCTTTATTAAGAGATGCATAGTGTCTAGCATTATCAATCGATCAATAAACATTTATTAAGTGCCTGTTAGGTGTCAGGCACTGTGCTAAGGATACAAAAGGAAGCAAATGAAAATCTCTGCCATCAAGAGGTTTACAATCTAATGGTTAATTATATAACCTAACAGATTATAGAAATGGCAGCCTCACTGTACCCCATCCTGATCAGATCACATATGAATTTATATATTCAGTTCCAGGAATCATATTTTAGGAAGAACTTTGTTAAACTAGAAAGAGTTCAGAGCAAGATGACTCAGATTGTGAAATGCCACAAGATCACATTGAAGAAACTGGGTATTTAACCTAGAGAAGGTAAAATTAAGGGAAGACAAGATAGCGGTCCTCAGTAATTTGAAGGGCTGTTATGTGGAGGAGGGAGTATCCTGTTTTACCTTGAACTCAAAAAGTAGAATTATAAAGACTGGGTAGAAAGGTCTAAGAAGTAGATTTAGTCTTGGTTTAAAACAACTAAGGTAGACCGATAGGTAAATAACCTGTTCTAGGCTGTAGCAGGCTTCACTTTCCTAAAGGCCTTCAAGTAAAGGTTGGATGATCACTTGTTATATGTGCTGTTGAGTAAATTATAAAGCCTCTAATGTCCTTTTCATCCTTGAGATTCTATGAACCTTTTCATATTTTGCTTAAGAGAAAATATTTCTGGGACAACTAGGTGATGCAGTGAATAAAGCACCAGCCCTGGAGTCAGGAGGACCCAAGTTCAAATCTGACCTCAGACACTTGACACGCTTACTAGCTGTGTGACCTTGGGCAAGTCACTTAACCCCAATTGCCTTGTCTTCCCCCCTCAAAAAAAAAGAGAAAATATTTCCCCTAAATAAAGTATCAAGGTTCAACAACCAAGCTATATGTTATTTATAATCAACACTATAATAATATACATGATAATACTACTACTGCTACTGCTAATGTTTTTGTCACTACTGAGTTGAGTTCCTATTTGTATTTGAACAACTTAGATCTTATATAGACATTGTAATCTAGATAATTAAGCCCCCAAATCCCTGTATTTTCATTCAAATCATAAACCTGGAGGTCCCAATTGGCCACACATCTTTCACACAGGACTGCTGATATAAATTATCTCAAGGAAGTGACTGCATTTTTTTCCCCCTTAAAACCACCAGAGAAGGATAAAAAATGAAACTCACTTTCTTCCTCTTGACAGAGACCTGGGACTACCAGGGCAGAATTCTGCATACTTTGGACAGATCAGCTGAATCTCTTGTTTTTTGCATAACTGATTTTCTTTGTTAAAGGGGAGGATTCAATTTTGGGCTGGATATGAGTTATATCGAGAAATATATCATCTATAAAAACAAAAAAAACCCCCAATAAATCTCATTTTAAAAAATCTACAGTGAAGGAGTTGCCTTCAAAGCATACATTCTAGTGGTTTATAGCCTTTAAAATCAAGCAGAGTTTTCCTCACATCATTTGGCAAAATGGGATCTAGGTCTCTGTGGTGCAATGATATGAATATTGGGCTAGTAGTGAGGATAGCTCAGTTCTAATTCTATTTCTTTCACTAACCAGCCTTATGACATAAAACAAGTCATTTAACCATAATCTTTTGTGCCTTAATTTCCTCACCTGCAAAAAGGAACATAATTTTATCATACTTTTTTCCCACAAGTGTGAGGATAAAATGAAGAAATAAAAAGGCAGAAAGGTGGTATGGTAGTTTAAGAACATGGGAACTGGAGTCAAAAAGTATTGAATTCAAATTTTGCCTTAAATACTTCCGAGTTCTAAAATCCTGGGCAACGTAATTAATCTCCCTAAACCTTGGTTTTCTCATCAATAAAATGTGGATAATAATAGCAGCCATCTCACAGGATTGTTTTAAGGATCAGTTGAAATAACAGATGTAATTGTTTCACACACCTTCAAGCTCTATATAAATACGGTCTATTTTATTATTATTTGTTAACATGTCATTTGATGCAAGATATTTGACTTCAGGGATCTCTAAGTTGCCTCCCAGTTCTGAGTCCTGTATATGTGAAAGCACTTCCCAAACATTTACAAGGTCACACAATGTAAAGGATGGTGACAATGATGAAAAATCTAATTCTACTAGTTAGACTTTTTGACTTCATGAGCAAATGACCAGGATTCCATTTTCCTCTTTAAAAGACCTAGTATAAAAATTGGCAGATAAGAATAAATTTCTCCGGGCATCAAATCTAATTGCTGCACCACATGGCCCATATAAAACAGGCCTCACTTGCTGTAACCTAGCTTTAAACAAGGCCTTTTGATAAATGTTTTCTTCTCTCTACTCCCTTTTACTCTCACCCCCCTCTGTATTTTAGACTCCTATGGTATTCTTCTTACCTTTTGGTTAGCAGGTCATAAGCTCAGAATGAATTAGGAAGCTAAACATATTTCACCAATTAGCACCCTTGGAGCTCAAGCTGCTTTTTGGCAATATTCAAAAAGGATGATTTCAGCACCTTTTATGCCCAGCTTGTTTGATAATTCACATTCCCATGTCCTTGAATTTGGCAGGCAATTCAACGCTTGAGGCTCCTTCCTAGGTTTGTGATGTAAGTGTGAGAAGCTTGAAGATGCTAAATAGGGACATTAGCTACATCTTAACTAGATATATACACTGTTAGTAGGTTTTTGTCTCTGGCCTGTTTTCTCTGTTTTTAAGTTCAATTCCACTAAGAGCTTTCCTGAGAATTGTAGTGAACTCTATGCCAACCACCAAATAGGTCCTGCTATTGACTGCAAGTCAGAAACTAGCAAAAGGAGCCAAAATAAGAGTAGAATAAACTTAATATAGTAACCTATGTCAGCCTCAGGTTCCCTCTCTTTAAAACAAGGAATTTGGAGTAGATGATTTCTAAGTTCTTTTCTAGATCTGACATTTATGGTCTTCCTAATCTTCCTACCTTCTGACCTCCAGGTTGCTAGTTAGGAGGTGAAGTGGATAGAGTGCTAGGCCTGGCATCTGGAACACTTGAGTTCATATCTGACCTCAGACCCTTACTAACTAAAGGACCCTGGGCAAGTCACTTAAATCTGTTTGCTTCAATTTCTCCAATTGTTAAATTGGGATAATAACAGCACCTATCTCAAAGAGCTGTTGTGAGGGTCAGATGAGATATTTGTAAAGCCCTTAGCATAGGGTCTGGTGTATGATAGTTGTTATATAAATGCTTAATCACTTTCCATCCCCTCTGGGAGATGAATAGCATCCTAGCTGGTCTTTTATCCTATTGCTCAGAGGCTAAAACAATTGGAATATCAAAAAGAGGCCTGAGGATGCTATCTTGCGACAATCATTGAGTTGACATATTCTGGACAACAGGCCAGCTATGGGACACCTGGGATTTAGTTCCTTCCTATGAAACTTAAGGTTAGTGCATAGTAACTATTAAAACAGTTGTCAACACCCTTGCGAAAGTTTTGTGGAAATGAGAAGGGAAGAGGGAAGAAAAGAAAGTGAAGAAGAGAGGAAAAGGAGGAAAAAAGACAAGAAGAGAGGAAATAAAATTTTAAAAGGAAAGAAAGTAAAGAGAGATTGACACCATCCCAGCTATAATGATACCATCCCTGTCCCAAGCACCTTCCTCTTGGGTTAGTATTTCAGGGGAAATCATAGAATTGCCTGCATAAGGCCAACTCTCCATATAGTTGACAGACAACCCCATCCCTGCACACTGAATGGATCAATTCCTTTCTCCAATGATAAACCAATTCTATCCAAGCAAGAGATGAAGCCTCTTCTATCATCATTTCACTGAACCTACAAAACTATTCAGTCAATTAATACCCAGTTCTTTAGGTTTCCATACTGTTCTTTTTACCCAAAAGTATAAAAGTAAATGATAGTGAAAAATCTAATGTCATCAAGTAAATTTAGTTCACAGTCAAACTATCTTCTAGTTTGAGGTGGCATTTGCATGAAATAAAGGAGACCTGTGTGTACTATTGGCATTTGTGTTATTACTTTTCATTGTATCATATCTAGGACTAACTTTATAATAGTCGACTAAAGATTAGGAGAAAAATAAGAGGTGCAGGCTTTTGATAAAATATTTCCTCCCTCCTCAAAACTGAAACCTAAAAATATGTACTGACAATTGTCAGTTGATATTTTTTACCTTTACCCTTAAACACACACACACACACACACACACACACACACACACTCACACAGGCATGCCTGAACATGCCCCCCCCCTCCCTGCCACCCTCCTCCCCTTCCCCGGTCCCTTCCTGCAAGCACTTTTGGCTAACATGGCTATATGAAAGGGTCTGGCTAAACTTAACTTTCCTGAGGAACACCTAGACAAATTAAATTATCACACGTATATTAAATACCTTCTATATGCCAGTAACTGTGCTAAATGCTTACAATGACAAAGAGTATTCTATTAAACAAGAGAACAATAATTTAAAACAATAGAACACCATAAATAAAATGATAGAACAACAATAAAAGACACCACTGGGCTTATCCATAGCTTAAACTGAATACACCAGGAGATGGATCAGATGCAAGGACTATTTCAGGGATGGAGGCTGCCAGGATAATGACAAGGTCAAGACCAATACTACTTGGGGTCTGCAGAAGCTCTAGAAGCCCTGCCTAAAGCTAGCATGCTTTCAAATTGCATAGCACCTACATACCTTAAGGAAATTTGGCATTTCCTAACTAGATTATACAGGAAAATAGATAGCAAAATAATAGTAATTGGAAATCTTAGTGTACCTATTTCATATTTAGGCAAATATGACAAAAAGAGAAATAAGAAAGAAGATAGAGATCTGAATGGAACCTTACAAACATTTACATAATAGATCTCTGGCAAATACTGAGTAAGCCCATTTTTTTTTGCTTTGTATGTCATCTTTTAAAAAGTCATCATGTGGGGCAGCTAAGTGGCAGAGTGAATACAGCACTAACCCTGGAGTTAGAAGGATCTGAATTCAAATCCGACCTCAGACACTTAAGGCAAAAACTATATTGTGACTTTGGGCAAGTCACTTAACCCCAATTGCCCTGCCCTTCCTCCTCCAAAAAAAAAAATAAGTCATCATGTTCCCATGGAGTAAAAAATTAAACAAATGCAGAAAATAAAAAGTTTACTATGATGCAATATGCATTTTAGTAAGGGGGATTTGAAGAAAGAATTCAATTTTTAATGGGGGGCCAAATAATATAATTCTAAAGAATGTAAGTCAAAGAAAAAATCATAGGAATAGCAACAATTTTGAAAATAATATTTTAACATTCACACTACAAAAACTTGTTGATTGAAGCCATGAAAATACTTAGGAAAAAATTTATGCCTTTAAATACATTCATCAAGCCAAGAGAGAAACAAGTACTTAATGAATTATACAGGAAACTAAAAAAGGCATAAAAAATAACAAATCAAAAAATCTTAAATAAACACAAAAATAGGACTTTGAAAATCATGTAAATGATAAAATTAGAAAAAAATGGGCTACTTATAAAAGAATAAAAAGACAAACTATTAGCTTATTTGACTTCTCACCCTCAAAAAAGAAAGGGAAACTAACTTAACAAAATAAAAAATGAAAAGAGAAATAATAACAGATGAAGAGGAAATAAAGGAAATCAGAAATCATTTTGCCTAGTTTTGTGTTTGCAAAATAGATAACTTAAAAGTAAGAAAATACTTACAAAAATGTAAAATGTATAGGTTTATAGGTAAGTAAATATACAATTTATACTGTGCCCTCTCAGAAATAAAAAATTGAATGTCATAAATGAACTCTCAAAGAAAAAAATACCCAGACTCAGATGAGTTTTCAAGTGAATTCTTTCACATAGTCTAAGAATATTCCACTTCTACTATTAACTATTTAACTACATTGATTATTTGTAAAAATATAGAAGACATTTATCAATTTTTTTCTCCTGTTACTTAAACAGGTGAGATAGAGCAGAAAGAGAAAACTAGAGACTAATATCACTAAGACATATTGATACAAAAATATTTAATAAAATGTTAGCAAAGAGGTTACAGCAACATATTCCAAGAATTGTTGATATGACCAGGTCTGATTCATATGAGGAATCCAGGGATGCTTAAATATTAAGCCAACAATGAACATAATAATAGCATTAGTAGCAAAATAATAAAATTCAAGATTATTTCAATAAAAGCCAAAAATAGTTTTGAAAAACTAAAGGCACTAGAATTCATATGAATACCCAAACATTTTCTCAACTTGGTAAATATTATCCATATAAAATCAACAATAAGAATTATCTGATTTGGAGAAATAGTGGAGTACTTTCCAGTAACATCATGAGTAAAACAAGGCTATCTATTATCACCATTACTATTTAATGTAGTTCTAGAAATACTAACCACAGTATTAAAATGGAGGTGCAGCCAAGATGGCAGAGAAAAGGCAGGGACCTTCGTGAACTCTCTCCTCAATACCTCCAAAACCTTTAAATAATGCCCCCAAACAAATTCTATAGTGGCAGAACCCCAAAGAGGATGAAATGAAACAATTCTCCAGCCCAAGGCAACTAAGAATGTTGTCAGGACAGGTCTGTTGCACAAGGATGGGAACGGGATACAGTCCAGTGCAGGACGTGCTGGACCCAGTAAACCAGCAGCAGGCCTTGAAGGCAACTAAATCAGTGGTGGCAGTGATAGTTTCTGGAACTTTCAGTCCACAGATGGTAAGGGGGTCAGACAATTGTTTAGAAGAAGATTACAGTGGTCCCTCTGCTGGCCTCAGGGGCAGAACTCTGTTACATTTCCCATATTTGGATCAAGGTCAAAGTCCTGGGTCTCAGTCCCAGGGCAAGGAGCAGCAGCACTACCATACCAGAGGAGCAAGGACCATGGTCACAGGTTCAGGGTGGAAAAGAGTGTTTGTGGTCACTCACAGACCAGTGCACAGTACAGGAGAGTAGTAAACACAGGAATAAGAAGAGACTAATGATATAATAAAACCAAAAAAAGTTAATAGGAAATAAAGTCATTGCAATTTGTAGATAATATGGTTTTCTTAGAGTATCTTGGAGATTTAAATAAAAATTAATTGGAATAATCACTTCTATAAAACACAATAGTAGGATATAAAAATTCACAAAAATCATTCCCCTTTCTGGCTATTACTAATAAAACACGATAGGAAAACATAGGAAAAAATCTCATTCAAAATAACCACAGAATGTATAAAATATCTGTGAGTTCTCCTCCTAAGGCACACTCAAGATTTACATGAATATAACTACTTCACATAAAGGGAAACAAATTATTAAATTAAGTAACTAATCATGATTGTCATGTGAATAAAATGAAATGACAATGCTACCTAAATTAATTTACCAATTTAGTCTTATATAAAAAAACCCCAACAGGCTTATTTTGTATGTCTTAGCAAGATACTCAAATATTTAATTTCATCTTTGATCTCATAGTCACAGGAGTTCTATAGAATGATGCCAGTTGCAACTCATCCATGTTTGCACCTCTTCTTTGACTCAAGTGCATGTCTTTCTGAAAGTTTTCCTTAGTGACTCCACTCAAGGTGCTGAGGCTTCCTTCACTTTCTCCCAACTAGGTAAGGCACCAGTGGGGTTCTTTGGCCATCCACCTGCCATACCTTCTTCTTGACATGTGATGAATTCATCTTTTCTTCCAGTCATACAAATCTTTGATGATATGCTTCACTTCTATTATCCTTTGGAATTCCTCATTTGTTATATATTCACATATAACAGCTCACAGCCACCATGAACCACTTCTTTGGCCTCTGTGATGTTTGCCTTTAGTTCTTCAGAAATAGTGGTATTTTAGGGCTCACTGCCATACAGCAACACCAGTAAAATGCTTGAATTGAAAACATGGACCTTTGCTGCTATGAGGAGATGAAAGATGGTAAAAGTGCCTGCAATTTCCTGAAAGCAATTTACCCTGCTCTCCTATTTTTTTTTCAACTCTTGGCCCTTAAAACTGCACTAATACTTTTGGAATATCCTACATTTAAAAAATGATGCAAATATATTAAAACTTACATCAAATGAGATGAAGAGGCAAATCTCAAATAAAGAAATACAAACTCTAAGCAACCATATAAAATAATGTTCCAAATCATTAATAGATTCTGAGGTTCTATCTCACACCTATCATACTAGCAAAAATGACAAAAGAGGAGCATAATAACTGTTGGAGGGGAAAAAGGAAAACTAATGTTCTGTTGATGGAACTGCAAGTGTGTTCAAACATGCTGGAAAATAATCTATAACGACTCCTAAATGTAGATATAGATACAGATATAGACTATACAAGTAAGCTGTGATTTTCAATGACTTAGAGAAGACCCAATGAGGTAATTCAAACTTCCTCTTTCAAAGAAGCTTAGAAATTGTTTTATAATTTTATTCTATATGATTATTCTATAATTTAAGGCCGTTCACAGTCATTCAGGGTTACATAGCTACTATAAGTCAGAAATAAGATTTGAACCCAAATCTTCCTGATTTCAAGGGTACTTGGAATATAACACTGACTCTCTATTATACATACATATGTACATACATACAAATATATACATATATATACACAGATATATTTTTCTTCCATATTTGTTGGAGGACAAACCTATGCAGCTCTGTGTGTGTGTGTGTGTGTGTGTGTGTGTGGTTGGATGTGGTTTGATATGAGTGTTATAGGAATGTAAATTTTTAAGATCTTCCCTGCCCCTAGGCTTATGTGTACCTGGAGCCTGTGGTGGGAGGCTTGTTTCTCAGGAGATACTTTGTGATTGGGCAGTGGGTCAAGAAAGTGAGCCAGGAGAAGGCTATACAAGTGCTGATGGGAGGCTTTGCTTTGGGGCTCACTTTGAGAAATGTTGTGTGATTTGACCAGATGAGAATCTGGGCAGCCATTGTTGAGAGACCCCTGGCTTTGAAAAACTCAGATGTTGATGCTTCCCTCTCTGGTAACTGTGATTTGGTATGGATGTAATGGTTGGACAGTTTGGAAGCCTGTCTGCTTGAAATATTTCTGTTTGTATACGCTGAAGTTTGAGGTGCTGACCTTTTCCCCCTGAACTAGGTAAATGATATGTTTGATTGATTAAAGCAAGATTGTTAACCCATTTTGAGTTGCTTTCCTTTAGAAAAGCAGATCTAAGAACCTTTGTTGGCAGCCACCCTGGGGATGCTGGGGTGCTTGCTGCTGCAATGAATGGGTGAAGTATGTGTGTGTGATATCATAATGAATGAAGATAATAAGCCTTAATTACATGAGAGAAAAAGTTTTGGTGGTAGATATGAATGTGAATCAGGAATATAATGGTTTCAGAATGAGTCTGCTATAGCATAAATAGAAGCAATCTATGTAAGGATCAGACACTTGCCCTTCTTTTTCATAGAGCACTAATCAGACCTTTATTGGAGTAATAGTCTCAAAGCTCTGTCTAAACTAGTACAATGTAACAATTCAATTCAACCAATATTTCTTCAATTCCCCCTTTATGCTGAACACTTGGCTTAGCACTTAGGAACCTGCAAAATCTATATAAGGATAATAATGTCAAATTTATTTTACGATTAAGGTTTTACAAAGCTTTTTTTTTTCATAAAGACCCTATGAGTTAAGTACTCTGGGTATATTATAGCTATATTTTACACATGAAGAAACTGAGTCTCTTGACTCTCAGAGATTAAATGATTTGCCCACATTCACATAGCAAGTAAAAAATCCAAGCAAACAAACCAGTTCCTTCTCTAATGGAAGTTACAGTAGGAGAACAAAAATTAAACATTGAATAAAAAACTGTTTTAAATACTATTACTGTTAAGTATGGGACAGCTAGGTGGTGCAATGGATAGAACACCAGGCCTGGAGTCAGGAAGATCTGAGTTCAAAATGGGTATCAGAGAGCTACTAGCTGTGTGACCCTGGGCAAGCCACTTAACCCTTATTTGTCTCAGTTCCTCATCTGTAAAATGGGGACACATAAGTGAAAGAAATTTTAAACCATTTCAGTATCTTTCCCAAGATAAAACTATAAATAAAATCCATAGGGTCATGTAGAATCATACATGACTGAAAAATCAAATAACAACAAAAATGGATAAAGTATATCAGAGAATTGGAAAAAAAAGAAGAAAGAAGACTACACAAAATTGTAGTGGTACAGTCATGTACAAGAGGGATTATGAGGGAAGGAATCACAGAGTAGCCTGTATTTGGCTTGTATTAGAGGATGGGTGGGAATTTAGTGTCCAAAGTGAAAGGAACTTACTTCAAACATACAGAATTATTATGTGAGCAAAGGAATGGAGGCCAGAAAGCCTCGCTTTTGTTTGTAAAGGAATTCTAGAGTAAAGCAAAAATATAATAAAAAAATATTTAGGGAAAGGGCCTATGTTGAAATTCTAAAAAACATGGGTTTACCTAGCCAGTAAAAAAGAAAACTTTTAAAAGAAACCTATCCCTATCAGCTATCTTAAAGTTGATGGTGAAATAGTATGAATGGACTTACTGAGGCATTAAATTATACCAAGGTTGGCTGAGGATGTAAGGAGTTGCCCTGAGAAGTTCAGACCTGGGACCGAGACCAGAGACCCAGCAACCAGAAAAGTAGTTAGGGCCTGACCTGACAATGGTGTGTACTTGCTACATGATATAAATAGAGTCTATTAGAAAGCACAAAGTTGACTTGCCCAAAGGAGTGGAGTGAGGATCAGAGTCCAGATGCTGAACTAGGGGTCAAAGCCAGGTGACACAAACATCATACATCCACGGTCTAAGATCCAAACTCGGGATCAGAAGTCAAAGCAAGCATCAAAGACAAGCAGGTTAAGGAGTGAAGTCAGAACTCTCAGACAACTCTGGTTCATAGGATTTAGAATTGAAAGAGACCTAAGAGATCATTTAGTCCAACCCCCTCAATTTCAACACTATTGAATTAATAGAGATTCCTAGTATCTACTTAAGGATAGTACCAGGCAATAACAGAATCATTACAAAGGGGCTTTGACAAATGAAAATTTGGAATTGACATTAGGAAAAACTTCCTTGAGGAAGGTGAAAAAGACTATTTCTTTTTTCAGATGCTTAAGATAAAATGAGCCAATTTACTTTCAGGCTTGGATTAGAAGAATTATCTTATTCTTAAAACTCTTCCTCTCATGATTATTTAAACTAAACACCCAATTTTAGCTTCTATGAATGTCTAAACTCAGAGCCAGTTATAAGTTATGCAGTTTCATGTATCTATAATTTATATCTATGTACTCAAATAATTTGCATACATATCTATGATTTAATGGTCCTAATAATAGTTGGGGAAATGCACTTAAGAAAACAGTGTAGAACTCACTAGAGGTAAGTGCAAAGTCATATTCCTGGAGATAAAATCAATATAAATTAGAGGTAAGGTGACATATTGAATCAGAGTCAGGAAGACTGGAGGTAAAGTTTCACTTCTGACACCTACTGAGTGTACAACACTGAGAAAGTCAACCTCTCAGTGTCTCCAAGTAACTCTATTAATTCAGCTGGATGACAAGAACGTATAAGTAGGTATTGAATATATATAAAAGAAAAAAAATACAATGTTGTGAGAAAAAAAACAAAGTAGTTTGAGTGGGAGAGCACCAACAATTGGTTTCATGTAGAAGTGTTTGACCTGAGTCTTGAAGTAGAAGAGGAACTTGGTGAGATAGAGGTGAAGACAAAAGAGGGACTTCATTCTAGACATAGGAAAAAGATGGCCAATGCAAAGACTTAGGTAAAGTAAATGGAACATCATGTGTGGGAAGCAAAAAAAATGTTCAGTTTATTTGGATGATAGAATGTAGGAATGGGGATAATGTATAATGAGGCTGAAAAGACAGACAGGGGTCAGGTTGTAAACGGCTTCAAAAGTCAAATGGGGTACTTGATATTTTAACCAAGAGGTAATAGGGAGCTACTGGAGTTTGCTGAAAAAGTGAAACAGAGTCAGATTTGTGCTTAAAGAAAATCACTTTAAGAATAGTGTGAAGGACTAATGAAAGAGAAGGGCCAAGATGTAGGACAAAGCAGGAATATTTCCCCCCAGATTTCTCAGGTTGACAATAGTTTGGTGATAGGAGAAAAAAAAACTTCCAAGAGAAGTTTTTTAGCCATGTTTGTGAGGAAGACTGGAAAAATTAAGACTGAAAAATTATGGGAATTGATAAATAAGAAGAAAAAAAGAGATGCAAAAATTTATTAATAAGAGTAGCACAGAATTTCTGAGTCAGAAGGATTCTAAGATAAAGCTAAGAGAGCTAAAACAGAAAATGTTGGTAATGTCGACATTCTGTCTGTTGTTCTATCTGTTGTTCTGTGTTGGTGTTACTTTTTCAGACAGAAGCACTCTCTGTCTGTTGAATTGTCTTACTTTGTCAGACAGAAGCACACTTTTGATTTGTGGTGATTTTTCAGACAGAAAGTGAATTGAGATGAAAGTGCTGGCAATGTGTATAAATACTGTTGTAGCCCTATTGAACTTTGTTTTCCTAGAAACAGAAACTGTGAAGAACTTGGGGTGGAGCAGTTACTGTAAACTGCAATATGGAAAAGCAGCAGAGAGCTGCCTACCTGTGAATCCAGGCAACAGTTTGGTGAATCCAGGCAAGAACTGGGAACAAAGAAGAGCCATGGGTTTTGGAAGTCAGTCTACAGTGAAGTTGAGAGGACCTTTACTTGGGTTCTTAGTGCTGAATGATGAGAGTATGACTTACTGAGAACTAGGGGTGGATGGCCTTTTTACTTTCCACTACCCCTTAAAGATGATTAGCTTAGAGGGATGTAGTCAAGATGGCAGAGTAGAAACAGGACTGCCACAGAGCTCCTGCTCCCACCTCCTCCAATTCATGTAAAAAATTACTCTAGACAAACTTGGGAGCTACAGAACCCACAAAATGACAGAGAAAAGCTAACCTTCCACTGAGGACAGCCTGGCAGGTCTGCAGGAAGAGGCCAGTACAGCAATCTGGGAGCCAAGGCCAGCCCCACAGGAGCCCAAGGTTTTAGCCTCAAGGTGGCCTGACCAGCCACAGCTGGAGGGATTTCAGATCACCAGCACCTGTGGCAGTTTCCAGACTTATCAACCCATAGATGCTAAGGACAAAGTGAAAGGTCAGTGCAGTGTGGACTTTGGTACCTGGGAATTGGGAGTGCATTCCAGCGTTTGCCCCCAGGGTTAGAAGCAGCTGAGGCTCCACGACCATGCAGCCCCCCTTCCTATATCAGCAATGCAATATTCACAATGCCTATGGAAATTGTAAATATGCCGATGTAGTTATCAATCACAAATTTATCAGGCTTTCTATATGGGGGATAAAGAGAGAACATTTGTTAAAATACCAAAACACCGAGTCCCAAAAACAGAAAGTCAAAGCCATCAGAGTAGTTATGAAATTGGCAAAGGTAGATAAAGTAGAAAACACCCATATTCTCAAGCCTTTAAAACAGAACAGGCTACCTCAGGCTAAGGTCCTCCTCTCCCCACTCACAGCAACCACCCAGCATCCAGGAAGCGTGCTCCCAGCAGCTTCGGCCCCTGGCAGTCCTCAGCAGGAGTCCTTAGCAGAAATTCTGACTGACTCAAAAGGGGGTTCATGCTGCCACTGCTGCTTCTGCTACTGCTGCTTCCATTGCCACCACTGCTAATCACTGCAGGAACTCTAGATTGGCTTCCGCTTCCTCTTTCCCCACCCCTTCCTGCTACGTCAGCAAGTCCAATGGGGCATGGAAGATCTTTAAATCCCATAACCCTTACATTCGGCCCCAAGATCTTTCATGTCCCTTACTTGGCAAAAATACATTAGGAATAACTGGTGTCAACAGAATTTCACAACAATATAACAAGGATAGCACACAATAAACACAGAAAACCATATTTTAGGGTGGGGCTTGAGCACAAGCTCCCCATCATTCCCCCCATCCAGAACAAATGGGGCCCCAAAATCTTGTGGTAAGGGCTGAAGGTCTCTTCTTCCATGGCTACTTGCTGCTGAAATTGGATGTGGAGCTGTCCCTGTCCCAAGGGGTCCCATTTGAGAGGTCAGTTCTTAATATGCTTGATGCCAGGTCCAAGGGTGACACATCACAGTTGCAGACAGGGGGTGACATCCAGCTTAAGCTATCAGGCCTCTACAGGTACCAAGCCTGCGGAAACAAATCTAGCAAACAAGGTGAACAGACAAAAAGTCAAGAAGAAGCAAAGAGACAATAACCACACTATTGTAGCCTCGCTCACGGTAGAATAAATGAGTTAAGGGTACAATTTTGTAATCATCTTCTCCAGAATAAACAATAGTTACAGTGTTATCCCTCCCATGTGCTATAATCTCTGCAGTCTTTGGAACATCATTTGGCTTCCGTTTTACCCATACTTTAGCTCCTGATTTTATTCTATCATTAGAACCAAATCCTTCAGTTCCTCTGACAGTTATTTTGGAAGGAGGGGCAGTTTTTACAAGTGGTATTGTTTTACAAGGAATGATAATCACTTGAACTATCCTATCATTTTTATGAATCTGTATGGGCCCTTCACCTAAATTATGGAATGTTACAATGATTTCTCCTTGATAATTCTAATCTATTACTCCAGCCAATACATGTATTCCTTGAGCTGCTAATCCTGATTTGGGTAAAATCTGTCCAAAGTGATTTTTAGGGATTCTTATGCATATCCCAGTGGAGATTTTTCTTATTTCTTTTCTGTCCAACCAAAAGTCCTCTAAACAATGTAAATCATACCCCACTGAACCAGGTGTTCCTGGGTACAGTGCTGGGACATCTGGCCTCAAGGTCCAATACTCAATATTTGGGATCTTATGTATTTGTTGTTTTCTAATTTGCAGATTTGGGGTCATCATTCTGGCTAGAGGTGTACTTCCTCCCAATGGTCTATTATTTAAATTACATAAAGCCATGAACAAATTATCCTTCCAATGTTGATATGAATTATTGGAACTTAACTTCCTCAACTGTTCTTTCAGTAATCCATTCATTCTTTGAATTAACCCAGATGCTTCTGGATAATATGGAATATGATATATCCATTCTATATTGTTTAGTATACAATACTTCTTCATTTCATTGCCTTTGAAATGTGACCCATTGTCACTTTGAATCTGCATTGGGGATCCATAATATAGACTTATGAGATCTAGAGTTTTACAAGTGTTTTTCTGGGTTGTATTCTTGTAAGGACAAGCCACTAGTACATCTGAATAGGTGTCAATACAAATACATATAAATCTACATCCTCTATCCAGTGGTAGTGGACCAATATAATCTATTTGCCAGATTTGGGCTGGGACTTTTCCTCTTGCTATCTCTCCAGTTACTACCCGAGGAACAGTTTGCTCCTTTTCCAATTGACATATATAACATTCTTCTGCTATCTGTTTTAACAGTGAATGAGAGATACTAATACCTCGATCTTGTGCCCACTGGTGTGTGGCCTGGACCCCCAAATGGCCTGCTGTTTGGTGGACCCATTTTGCTAATACCGGATCATCAGTTGTTGTCAAAGTAGGGACAATATGTTCAGTAGCAATCTTTGCCAGTCGATCAGCACGAACATTGTATTCACATTCTGGTGTGGTGAGGGCCACATGAGCATCTACATGAAAAACTGACAAGTCAGTGACCAAAGACATGTTCCAGATATCTTCCCATAGTTCTTTGCCCCAGACTTGTTTGTCATGAATTTCCCAATTTTCATATTTCCACATGGGCATCCATGTAGCTAACCAGTTAGCTACTGCCCATGAATCAGTGAATATATGACACTCTCCTCCTTTTTCTATTTTGATGGCTCAATATATTGCCATAAGTTCAGCATATTGGCTACTTCCACCTATCCCAGTACTTTCCAAAGTCCTTCTAGTACATGGGTTATAGGCCACTGCTTTCCAATGTCTTTTTTGGCCCAAATATTTTGCTGTCCCATCAGTAAACCATGCATGTCTCTTTTGTTCCTCAGTTAATGTATCATATCCCTCATTCCATTTTACAGTGGACTGTACCAACTGTTGCTTTGGCTCAGGGGGTGTGTCATTCCTCTCAATTTCTATGTTTGCTACAGATTCATGTAGAACAGAGACTTCCCTTTTGCCTGTTTTCACTCTATTTTGAATATACCACTTCCATTTGATTATACTAGCCTCTTGGGCATGTCCAATTCTGTGAGAAGCTGGGGTACTCATTACCCAGGTCATAAATGGGATTCCAGGTCTTAATATCACTTCGTGGCCCAGAGTCAGTTGTTCAGTCTCCACCAAAGCCCAATATGCAGCTAACAACTGCTTTTCAAAAGGTGTATGCTGGACTCCAGATGAAGGGAGTTTCCTACACCAAAATCCCAAAGGTACATTTAGGCTTTGTTGTTTTTGCCATAAGCTCCAGTTTGCATAATCATCTTGTACACCTCCCCCCACTCCCCATGTGGCTGCTTCAGAGCTCCTGGTCTGCAGATTGTAGGGGGACCAAGTGACAAGTTTGAGGGGTAATCTCTCTTGATTTAACCTGCTTGGATCTGGACCGCAGTCTAGGGTGAAGGCCTTAGGGTGCATGAACAGTTTGCAAGAGCATGTGGAGGCATCAGAGAGGGCACTCAACTAATAGCTCCAGCAGCTGTGAAAATCCCCAGGCATAAAGCTCCCATTTCTGGTAGCAGAGTTCTACTGTGGCAAAAGGCTCAAAAGTCAAGTAATTGACTGGCAACATGAGCAAAGTAGGCAAAGCAAACAGAGCAATCCAACTTTACACTCCTATTTTGGGGACAAAAAAGATCAAAGCATAAAACTGGAGTAAGACAGTGAAGTCAGAACTCCTGTACCAAAAGCTTCCAAGAAAAATATGAGCTGGTTACAGGTCATAGAGGAGCTTAAAAAGGATTTTGAAAATCAAATAAGAGAAGTGAAGGAAAAAGTGGGAAGAGAAATAAGAATAATGCAAGAAAATTATGAAATGAGAGTCAACAACCTGACTGAAGAAAATAAGACCTTAAAAAATGGACTAACTCAGATGGCAAAAGAGGCTCAAGGCAATGAGTAGAAGAATGCCTTAAAAAGCCAAATTTGCCAGATGAAAAAAGAATCTCAAAAGCTCACTGAAGACAATTATTCCTTCAGAATTAGATTGGAGCAAATGGAAGCTAGTGACTTTATAAGAAATCAAGATACTATTAAACAGATCCAAACAAATGAAAAAATAGAAGACAATGTGAAATATCTCATTAGAAAAACCACTCACCTGGAAAATAGATCCAGGAGAGATAATTTAAAAATTATTGGATGACCCGAAAACCATGATAAAAAAAAAAGAACCTAGAAATGATCCTTCAAGAAATTCTCAAGGAAAATTGCCCTCATGTTTTAGAACCAGGGGGAAAAATAGAGGTTCAAAGAATCCACTGATCACCTCCAGAAAAAGATCCCCCAAAGAAAACTCCTAGGAATATTATAGCCAGGTTCCAGAGTTCCCAGATCAAGGAGAAAATATTACAAGCATCCAGGAAGAAACAATTTAAATATTGTGAAAACACAATCAGGATAACACAGGATTCAGGAGAACTGCTCTTGATTGGCTTTACATTTATGTCCAAAAATTTAATTTATGTACATAATTTATATGCAAAAAGATAATCTTGACCAAATTTGTTCCAGTCTTGGTTGTTTGGTTCTTGCCATTTGCATTGTGAATATTGTTTTTTTATCTATTTTGTTCATACCTATGTAAGTATTTGTTGTTTTCGTCAATTAAACTATAAGATCTTTGAGGGCAGAATCTGTTCTCAATTTTGTCTTTGTGTCTCCAGTGCCTAGCATGGCATTTGTCACAGACTAAATATTTAATAAATGCTTGCTTGCTCACTTGCTTCTTTGACTTGTTCCCAGTCCCTCCATTTACATTACAAATATTGTTTCCCTGGCTCTCTTTATATTTTATTACTGTGTGTAAGATTTTCCATGCTTCTTAGTATCCATAATATCCACCATTTCTTACAGCACAGTAATATTTCATTATATTCATGTATTACATCTTATTCAACCATTCTCCCAATTAATAGGCAACTATTCTGTTTCCACTTCTTTGCTAACATATGTCACTATGAATATTTTGGTGTGTAAGAAAACTTTTTTGTAAAGGATATCCTTGGAGTATATACTTAGAAGTGAAACCTTCGGGTCAATTTATTTGAATTTCAAATTTCTTTCCAAAATGATTCAACATTTTCACAACATTACAACAATATATCCATGTACCTATGTTTCCCCAGCTTTTTTTTTTGCTTAATTTGTTTATTTTTAGTTTTCAACATTCATTTCCACAAGAATTTGAGTTACAAATTTCTCCCTATCTTTCCCCTACCCCCACCCCAAAATAGTGATTCTACTGAATACACTTTCCCCCAATCTGCCCTCTCTTATATCCTCCTCCATTGCCCCCTCTGACTTTCTAGTAGGGCAAGATGGATTTCTATACCCCAGTGCCTGTATATCTTATTTTCCAGTTATATGTTAAAAAAATTATATATATGTATTAACATTTGATTTTAAAACTTTGATTTCTAGATGTTTTCCCTTCTTCCCTGGTCACCCACTCCTACTGGGAGGAAAAGCAATTCAATATATGTTATACATATGTAGTTACACAAAACATTTCCATAGTAGATACATTGTGAAAGAATGACTATATTTCCCTCCTTCCTATCCTGCCCTCCACTTATTCTATTTTCTATTTTGACCCTGTCCCTTTTCAGAAGTGTGTACTTCTAACTACCCTCCTCCCCCAATCTTTCCTCCTTTCTATCATTCCCTGTCTTATCCCCTTCCCCCCTACTTTCCTGTAGGGTAAGATGAACAATTTAGTATATATATTATTCCCTCCTTAAGCCAAATTCAATGAAAGTAAGGTTGACACATTGGCTGTTGCCTTCCTGTTCTTCCCCTCTATTATAACAGTTTTCTCTTGGCTTTTTTTTATGAGGTAATTTACCCTATTCTAGCTCTCCCTATCAGCTCTAATTATATTCCTCTCTCACCTCATAATTTTATTTAGATACCATATCTTCATATATATATGATCCTGTACCCTCTGTCTATGTAGACATGTACACATATATATACACTCACATATGTATTTATATGTACATATACCCTCTTATATAAATATACATATATGTGTATACATATATATTCCCATCAACTATCCTCATACTGAGAAAACTCTCATGAGTTACAATTATCATTTTACCATGTAGGAATACAAATAGTGCAATTTTAATGTTTCTTTTGATTTCTTTTCCCTGTTTACCTTCTCATGCTGCTCTTGCTTCTTGTATTTGAAAGTCAAATTTTCTATTCAACTCTGGTTTTTTCATCAAGAATGCTTGAAAATCATCCATTTCATTGAATGACCATATTTTCCCCTGAAATATTATACTCAGTTTTGCTGGGTAGGGGATTTTTGGTTTTAATTCTAGCTCCTTTGACCTCCAGAATATCATATTCCAAGACCTTCAATACCTTAATGCGGAAGCTGCTAGATCCTGTGTTATCCTGACTGTGTTTCCACAATATTCAAATTGTTTCTTCTTTGCTGCTTGTAATATTTTCTCCTTGATATGGGAACTCCAGAAGCTGGCTATAATATTTCTAGGAGTTTTCTTTTTGGGATCTTTTTCAAGAGATGATTGGTAAATTATCTCAATTTTAATTTTGCCCTCTGGTTCTAAAATATCAGAGCAATTTTCCTTGAGAATTTCTTGAATGATGATTTCTAGGCTCTTTCTTTGATCATGGCTTTCAGGTAGTCCAAAATTTTTAAATTATCTCTCCTGAATCTATTTTCCAGGTCAGTGGTTTATCCAATAAGATATTTCACATTGCCTTCTATTTTTTTATTTGTTTGGATCTGATTTATAGGATCTTGGTTTCTCATAAAGTCATTAGCTTCCATTTGCTCCAATCTAATTTTTAAGGAGTTATTCTCTTCAGTGAGTTTTTGAAATTCTGTTTCCATCTGACAAATACAGCTTTTTAAGGCATTCTTCTCCTAATGGGCTTTTTGGACCTCTTTTGCCATTTGAGTTAGTCTATTTTTTTAAGTGTTATTTTCTTCAGTCAGGTTGTTGACTCTCTTTTCATGATTTTCTTGCATCATTCTAATTTCTCTTCCCAGTTTTTACTCCACATCTCTCACTTGATTTTCAAAATCCTTCTTGACATCCTCCATGGCCTGTAACCAATTTATATTTTTCTTAGAAGCTTTTGATACAGGAGTTGTAACTTCATTGTCTTCCTCCCATTCCATGCTTTAATCCTTTTTGTCCCCAAAAAAGGAATCTAAGGTTTAATTGTTCTTGTTGCTTTGCTTCCTCTGCTTGCTCATGTTGCCAGTCAGTTACTTGACTTTGAGCTTTTTGCCACAGTAGATCTCTGCTTCTGGAGAGGAGAGCTTTGTCCCAAATCACTGGGGATTTTGCAAATATTGTTAGAGGTCTGAGGAGGGCACCCTCTCTACAAACACCCCACTAGAAAACTGGTATTTCTCACCTCAGGACCACCCCCCAAGAAAGCAACCCAGATCCAAGCAGGTCAAAGCAAGAATGATTACCCTCGGAATGGTTGCTTGGTCTCCCTATGATCTGCAGGCCAGGAGCTCCTGAGACAGCTAAGTTGCATATGCTGCAGCCACCCTGCCTCTACCACCTCTCACCTCTGGATCTGGGGCAAGCCTATGCCCTGCTTCCCAACAGAATTCCCACTGACCTTTTACTTCCTTTGTGGCATTTTTCGGTTGAAAAGTCTGGAAACTGCTACAGCTGCTATTCATTCCCTCTCTTTGTGTCTGTTCTGGCCACAGTGCCTCCCTGGGGCCAAAACCAATAGGCTCATGTGGGCTTCACTTGGCTCCCAGCTCACTGCGATAAACCATTCCTGTCAGCCTTCCAGGCTGCCTTCAGTAGGAGATTTGTTTCTCTCTGTCACGTTGTAGGTTTTGTAGCTCTAAAATGTGTTTACAGTCATATTTTACAGGTATTTGAGGTAGTGGTGGGGGGAAGTCACAGAATTTCCTGCTTCTACTCTGCCATTTTGCCTTTGTCCCCCTCCCCAGCTTTTTCAATATTGACTTCTCTTTATTGTTCATCTTCGTCAATTTGCTGGATATGTTTTGTTTTTTATTTTTCTTATTATGGTATTTGTTCATATGGTTGATAATAGTTCTCAATTCTTTTGAGAAGTGCTTCTTCATATCCTTTGACCCCTTATCTATTGGGTAATGGTTTTGCTGTTATATATTTGTTTGCTGGTTATAAATCTTGGATATCAAAACCTTATTTGAGAATTTCAATGCAAAGTTGTTTTTTCTTATTCAACCATTTCCCTTCTTATCCTAGATAAATTAATTTTTTAGCACAAAAGCTTTTCAATTTCATGTATTCAAAATTATCTATTTTATTTCTTGTAATCACCTTAGCAGTTATTTGATTAAATATCAATCTCTTACTTATAGCTATGAAAGACATATAATATTATTCTTCTCCAACCCAGAAACAAGTTATAGACTTCAATATGACTCTGAGACAACTATTTTAATTTATTGCTGAATATGGTATAAAATGTTGGTCTAAGCCCAATTTCTGCCTTATCATTTTCTATCCTCCCCCATCCCCAATAATTCTTATCAAGTAGAGTTTTCTGCCTTAATGTTTTGAGATTTATCAAATTGTGGGTTATTGAGTTCCATTTTTTTATTCTTTCCTATTTATTCTCTCCCCTTGATTTACTTTTTTCTCAAAACATTTTACTTTTTTTCTAATTACACATGAAAAAAATTAACACATTTTTAAAAAATGAATTCTAAATGCTCTCTCTTCTCTCCCTCCTCATTGAGAAGGCAAGAAATTTTATATTGGTCATACCTGTGCAGTCATGTAAAGCACATTACATATTAGTCATGTTGTGAAAGAAAACAGAAACCCCCAAAAAAGTCAAGAAAAAAAAATTAAAAAAATTTTTTTTAAGTTTACTTTAATCTACATTCAGTGTTCCTTAGTTCTTTCTCTGGGTTATTTTTCATTAGGAGTCTTTCAGAATTTTCTTAGATTATTGCATTGCTGAGAATCACTAAATCATCCACAGTTAGTCATTGTACAATATTGCTGCTGCTGGAAACAGTTCTCCTATTTTTAATTATTTCATTTTTTATCAGTTCTTGTAAGTCTCGGTGTTTCTCATCTTAGTCATTTCTTACATCACAGTAGTGTACTATCACAATCATATACCCAAACTTGTTCAGCCATTCCTCAGCTGATGAACATTCCCTCAATTTCCAATTGTTTGCCACCACAAAAAGAGCTACTATAAATATTTTTGTACATATAGGTTCTTTTTCCTTTTCTTTTTTAATATCTTTGGGGTGCAGACCTAGTACTTTTTCTGGGTCAAAAGGTAAAGGTTTTATAGCCTTTAGGAAATAATTCCAAATTTTTCTACAGAATGGTTGGAAAAGTTCACAACTCCACCAACCATGCATTAGTGCCCCAATCTTTCCATATTCTCTAATCAATAGTGACTTAAAACATTTTATATGACTATAGATAGCTTCAGTTTTATCTGAAAACTCCCTCTTCATATCCTTTGACCATATCAGTTGAGGAATGACTTGAACTCTCATAAATTTGACTCTGTTCTCTATGTATTTGAGAAAAGGAGGCCTTTGTCAGAGAAACACTGTATCACTGTATTTTTTTTTTCTTGGTTGTTATTTCAACTATTTTTTTTAATTGATTCTGTAGGATTCTTCAAGTTTACTTTCATATCATTTGCAAATAATGATAGTTTGTTTCATTGCCTATTCTAAGTCCTTCAATTTCTTCTTTTTCCTGATTATTATAGCTAGCATTTCTAGGATACTATTGAATGATACTAGATTTCTTTGCTTCATCCCTCATCTTATTTTGAAAGTTTCTAGCTTATCCCCATTATTAATAATGCCTTATACCCCTTATAGATGATGCCTGCTGATGGTGTTAGATAAATGCTGCTTTCCATTTTAAGAAAAATTCCACTTATTCCTATGCTTTCTAGTGTTGTTAATATGAATGAGTGTCATATTTTGTCAAAAGCTTTTTCCATATCTATGGAGATAATCATCTGATTTCTGTTGCTTTTGATATCGATACTGAACTAATCCTACATTCCTAGTATAGATTCTGCCTGGTCATAGCATATGATCTTTTTGATATATTATTCTAATCTTCTTGCTAGTATTTTATTTAAAATTTTTGCATCACTATTAGGTAAATTGGTTTGTGTTTTTTTTCTCTGTTTTTACTCTTCCTGGTTTATATTTCAGCACCATATTTATTTCATATAAAGAATTTTGTAGGATTCCTTATTCTCCTATTTTTCCAAAATATTTATATAGTAATGGAATTGATTTTTTATTTAAGTATTTGGTAGGATTCATGTGTTTTGGAGTTTTTTTTTTAAGAAGCTGATTGATGGTTTGTTGAATTTCTTTTTTTTTTCAGATAAGATGCTTTAACAATTCTATTTCCTCTTCTGTTAATCTAAGCAATCTATATATTTAATTTAGATTCTTAGATTTATTAGTATATAATTAAGCAAAATAACTCCTAATAATTGCTTTAATTTCGCCTTTATTGGTGGCAAATTTGCCCTTTCCATTTTTGATACTGGTAATTTGGTTTTCTGTTTTTGTTTTGTTTAAATCAAATCAAACAATGGCTTATATGTTTTATGTTTTTTTTTCATAAAATCAGCTCCTAATTTTATTTATTAGTTCAATGGTTTTCTTACTTTCAATTTTATTACTCTCCCCTTTAATTTCCAAGATTTCAAATTAGTGTTTAATTGGGGATTTTTAATTTGTTCTTTTTCTTGTTTTTATTTCAGTTGATGCCCAATTTTATTGCTCTGCTCTTTCTCTGTTGATGTATTTAGAGATATGACATTTCCCCTAAGTACTACTTTGCCTGCCTCCTATACATTTTAGTTAGTTGTTTCATTGTTATCACTCTAACAAAATTGTTGATTTTTTCCTGTGATTTGTTCTTTGACCCACTCATTCTTTAGGATTAGGTTATTTAGTTTCTAATTTAGGGTTGTTGTTGTTTTTTTGCTTTTTGGAGGGCAATTGGGGTTAAGTGACTTGCCCAAGGTCACAAGGCTAGTTTTTGTGTTAAGTGTCTGAGGCCAAAATTGAACTCAGGTCCTCCTGACTCCAGGGCTGGTGCACTATTCACTGTGCCACCTAGCTGCCCCTCTAATTTGGTTTTAATCTGTTTCTGTGGCCCTTTATTGAATACATTTTTGTTGCATTTAACATTTCTGTTTTTCTGCATTTGTTTATAAGGTTTTTATGCCCTATCAAATGGTCATTTTTTTTTTGTTTAGGTGCCATAAACTAATGAGACAAAGGTATATTCCTTTCTATTCCCATTCAATTTTCCCCAGAGATCTATCATATCTAACATTTCTAAAATTATATTCATCTCTTTAACATCTTATTTTGGTTAGATTTATCTATCTCTGAGAGGAAAAAATTGAGATTTACCACTAGTATCATTTTATTATCTATTTTCTCCTGGAACTCATTTAGCTTCTCCTTTAAAAAAATTAGATACTATTTCATTTTGTGCTTGTATTTAGTATTGATATTTCTTCATTTTCTATGGTACCTTTCAGTGAAATGTAGTTTTTCCCCCTTATCTCTTTTAATTTGATCTATTTTTGCTTTTGATTTGTCTGAGATCATGATTGCTACCCCTGTCTTTTTTTTTTTTTACTTCAGCTAAAGGATAATATCTTTTTCTCCATCCCTTTGATCTGTTGGTTTTTTCTGTACTTCAGGTATGTTTCTTATAAACCACATATTTAGATTTTAATCTACTTTGCTATCTACTTCTTTTTTAACTTTTATTTATTTTTTCCTTAATACTGTTTTTCCCCAATCACATGTAAAGATAGTTTTCAACATTCATTTCTGTAAGATTTTGAGCTCCAAATTTTTCTCTCTCCTTTTCCTCCCTAAGACAGCAAGAAATGTGATATTATTTGCTTCTCTTTTATAATGAGTTCATCCAAGTCACATTCAGTTATGATTACTGAGTATTTCCTTCCATCCTACTTTACACTCTGTTTATCATCCTCTCTCTCCTTTCACCCTGTCCCTTTTCAAAAGTGTTTTGTTTCTGACAACTGCAGTTCTGCCTTTTTTTCTATCCCCCCTCCTTCTCTTATGCCCATTTCCAACTGCTTCCCTATAAGGTAAGATAGATTTCTATACCCAAGTGAGTGTGCATGCTCTTCCCTTGTTGAGCCAATTCTGATGAGAGTAAAGTTAAAACATTGCCCACCACCCTCTTCCATTTCCCCCTCCATTGTAAAAACTGTTTCCCACCTCTTTTATATGAGATAATTACTCCATTCTACTTCTTCTCCCATCTTCTAGTGCATCTCATTTTCTCACACTTTTTATTTATTTATTTTTAATATCATCCTATCAGAGTCAACACACTTGTGCCCTTTGTCCATGTATTCTCTTTCTAACTACCTTAATAATTCATTTACTCTGCCATCTTGGCTCCTTCCCTGGATCTACTTTTCTATTTTTAACCCATATCAAGTGGTCCAATTCCTTTCTAAATTTATGAATAGTAACTACAACATGCCTGACAGGTGGTCATCCACCCTTTGTTTGAATACCTCCAGGTACAGCAAATGTCTACTTCATGAAGCTATTAAAAAAAAACAGGTGTGTGAAGATATATTTTCCTTATGCTGAGCCTAAACTTTCTTCTTGGTAACTTCTATCCCTTTGCTCATTTGACCTGGTTCTCCCCTTTGGAGTCAAAGAGAATGTCTAATTTCCCTTTTACATGATAACACTTCAAATAATTTAACACTGATAAATTCTCCTCACAAGATTTCTCTGCTAGAAGATACAAATCTTCCCCTTCTTCCTCCATTCCTATGATGTGATCTTGAGTCCCTTTATCACCCTCCTCCCTCTCTTCTGCTTGTCTTGAGGCTTCCATATCCCTTCTAAATGTGATTCTGGAATTGAACATAGGGCTGCAGATGTGGTCTGATCAGTGCAGCTGGACTATAACCTCTCTTGTTCTCTACAAGATACTTTTATTAATGCATCCGAAGATGCTATTTACTTTTTTTGGCTGACATATTACACTGTTGACTCAAATTGAGATTACAGTAAGTAAAATCTTGTCTTTGTTACATGAAAAAAAATTGCCCTCATCCTTTATCTGTGCAATTTACAATGTGAATTTAAGTGAAAGCTTTATGTTTATCTCTATTATATTTACTCTTGATAGATTTGACTCATAATTTCAACCCATTGAGAACTTTTTGGAGACTGGTTCTATCCACTGACATATTAGTTATCTTTCCCAATTCTGTGTCATCTAAAAATTTGATGAGCATTCATTCATCCATGCATTAAACATTTATTAAGCACCTACAATATATAAAAGCCAATGCTTAGGAAAGTCTCTGGTACATTGTAACAACTTGATAAATGATTGTTGGTTCTCTGACTGACACTGCACTATATACTACGCATAAAAAATAAAAACAAAGCAATCTCTTTCTTGAGTCAAGAAGATAGAAATTCAAATTCTCCCTCAAACATTTACTAGCTATATGGCCTTGGGCAAATCACTTAATCTCTGTCTGCCTCTGTTTCTTCAATGGAAAAATGGGATAATAATGGTATTAAATGAAGCGATATTTGTAAAATGCTTAGCAAAGTATTTCGCATATTGTTATTCAGTCATGTTTTAGTCATGTCTGGCTTACCATGACCCCTTTTGGGGGGTTTCTTGGTAAAAAAAAAAACTGGAGTAATTTGCTATTTCCTTCTCCAGCTCATTTTTATAAATGAAGAAACTGAGGCAAATAGGATTAAATGACTTTCCCAGGGTCACATGAATAGAAGTATCTCAAGCTGGATTTGAACTCAGGTTTCCTTGACTCCAGGCTCAGCACTCTATCCACTGTATCACCTAGTTGCCCTACATGGTACATAGTAGAAACTTAATAAATGTTTCCTTCCTTACAGTGAAGTACGATGTACTTTTCTGGAAGGGAATAAACAATTCATTGAGGGGAACAGGAAATATATAGAAGATAACACTTGAGCTGAACATTGATGGAAATTTTTAATTGAAGCTTTTGAAAGAAGTCAAGAATTCTTAGAAGTCAAAGTCAGGAAGGAGAGCATTTCAGCAAAAGCACAGAGGTGTGAGATGGTATGTTGAAGATTGGGATATTTGCCCAATATTCCATTTTCCTCTTCTGTTCTCCACAATTCCTCAAAGATCCCTGAAAGTGGTTCAATGATTTAATTGGCAAGTTCTTTCAGTGTACTTGGGTGTAATATCTCTGAGCTAGGAGACTCAATGTCATTTAGAGCAGCAAGATGTTCTCAAACTATCTTCCCCCAGATATCTTGGATTTCAATTCCCCCTTAACAATTTGTGCTGTCCTATTTCCAGGCTGAAGATCATTCTCTTTCATAAGGTAGAAGCAAAGTAGTAGCTGAGTTGCTCCCCTTTTTGTGTCTCTCCTGTTAATATTATACCATGCACTCAGGCAGTGGACACATCATCATCTTCTCCTTGCTCGAAACTGGGCTTGAAAAGCAATTGTTTTGTTATTACCACTTTTCACCAGCCTCAGTTCATCATTTTTCATTACTATAGTATCTCTCTTTCTCTGTTCACCCTTCTGATTAAGGCATAAGTTAATTAGTTACCTCATTTCATCAACTACAAAATTGAATAACTCAAAAAAGGCATAAAAAGTTATTGAACATGTGTCATTTGGCATATATTTTTGTGTATCTCTGTCTAATATACAGAGTGTTCCAAAATGTTAGGGAAGTTCTTTAATAGTTTGAAACTCTATGGGGCAGCTGGAGTCAGGAGAACCTGAGTTCAAATTTGACCTCAGACACTTGACATAATTACTAGCTGTATGACTTTGGGCAAGTCACAACCCCAATTGCCCTCCAAAAAGTAAAAAAAAAAAATAGTTTGAAACTCTAAGCTATATCTGAGGTGAGATTTGAACTCTGGCCTTTCTGACTCAGTGCTCAGTACTCAGTATTCTATCACCATTTTTCTGCCTCGTGTATGTGTATATACACACATGCACATATATGTGTGTTTACATGAACACATAAATTTATATGCATATGTTTATATATATGTGGTAGAGATGGGCCTAATTCTAGAAGTCTTAGTTCAGAATTGAGATGAAATTAGACACGTACGTGTCACTGAACAATTAAAAGGAGGTTTACTTTGCCCTAACACAGAGAGGATCTACAACAAAGATTCAGTGGTTCTTAGCTTCTCTGATTTGACCTTCATTTCCATAGGGAAATGTGTCTGGTCATCATGTCAGGATATGATGAAAGACATAGTGAATCAGTCAGTCAATAAACATTTATCAAGTGCCTAGTATTTGCCAGGAACTGTGCTAAGTACAGAGGACACAAAAAAGGGAAAATACTGTGGCTGTTCTTAAGGAGCTCATTGTCTAATGGGGGAGAGATAAGATTCAAGCAACTATGTATGAACAAGCTATCTGTAGGATAAATTGGAAATAATCGACAAAGGAAAGGAAATAAAATTAAGGGGTGGGACTATAAAAGGCTTCATGCAGAAGACGGCATTTTAACTGGAACCTGAAGAAAGATGGGGAAGCCAGGAGGCAGATATGAGGAGGAAGAGCATTCCAGGCCTGGGGGACAGCCAATGAAAAAGTCCAAGATTGGGACATGCATGTCTTATGCAGGAACACTGAAGAAGAGGAGAGATGTGGAGAGATGTTTTTTTAATTACCTTAGGTGACCAGGAAGTTGCATCAGGAAAGTATGAGACAATCAAGCAGTTCTCTGGGACCACTTTATCTCTTCTTAGTGAAAACATATTCCTATCACAGCAGAGAAAAGAAGAAGGGTGCGCCCAATCTATGTTCATGGGATATTTGTCCTATTATATTCATCCTATTAATGGCTATGATGGTAGTGGTAGTGGAGGTGCTGTTGCGCTGATACAGGTGAGGCCTATGATTTCATTCACGTGGGGAGCTCTTGCTAAGTGATTTCCTTTGCCACTGCAAGTGAACACCTTAGCTGTAAGTTATAGGGTTAGTAAATTGCCTGGGGCAAAAAGGAGTAAATTACTGGCTCAGAATCAAACACCTGGTGTGAGTCAGAAGTAGGGCTGGAGTAGAGTCTTTCTTATTTTCTACTACACCATCTTGTTGTTGTTTGGCCTTAGTTCTTAAAGAGGACCAATCACCTCAGGAGGGTGATGTCTTTACTTGCAAATGAACTGGATTTAAATGAAGCAGGGGTTCTCAAAGACATCAGCCTCGAAGGCATCAGAGTCACTGGAGTCCAGTGGCAAGACATAGGTCAGATGAGTGGTGATGGTTCCAGATGCAGCACTCTATCTTACTGAGAGAAGCAACTCCAAAAGCCCGTAAGTTAGACTTCCCCTTGCAGGGCTTCTTAAAATTTTTCCACTAGCAACCCCTTCAGCTCTTTTTCAGCTGTGGGTTGTATCACAACCCACAGTTTAAGAAGTGCTGAACAGTTTCCTGTTTATGTCATCTTTGTGCAACCTACATAGGTGAAGATAATTTCTGACAAGGAATTCCTTACATCAAGGCTATCACAGGTCTGAACTGAATAAATACTCATAAGAACAGGGACTTCTACAAAGGAATCATGAAATTAAAGTGTGGCTTTACTAGAAAATCACTTTTCTATAGTTCCTGTTCTATAGGCTTCTTATATCTTTCCAAAAATCAACAGCATCTTAACTTTTGTCAAACACAATTTTTGACATCATCCTCTTTTTTATCATTCTGCTATATTAATATACTAGAGACAGTTCATTGGTATGACAACATGTCTGGCTTAATATGTAATAAATTTCTTTTGTTAAGCAGTGATCAGTCTTTTTATGATTTGGCATAGCCACACTATTATGATAAATTGCCTTAAACAGGTTCAACCAGATAACTATGAAAAAGGTTACATTGTTCTTCAATTATTCTTCTAATCAATCTCCCAGGATAATCATTCTGCCTAAAAATATGTTTCTCAATACTAATTTCATTATCTAGGTGATTCTCATCACTAATCATTAAAGTGTGATTCACCATATTCTTAACAACTCTTGCTTTAACTTTAAATGGGTGATTAGACTCAATATACAGGATATTACCTGCACAGTCGTCTTGATAATATATTCACTTTCTTAACTATATCCGTGTCTTCATACTAATGGATGTAGAACAGCTTTCTTATTAAACCTTTCCACAGTAAATCATATGTTTAAATGAATGTAATCTTCCAAAAAAATTAAAAAGGGACAAAAAGAGGGCTATTTTTTAAACTTTTGTATGTTACTATCAATGTAATTAGGAGGAGGTTACATCTCTCATCTTAACTTATCATATAGTTAGATATAGGTGGAGACATAGAATCACTTCTCTAAAACAAGTCCTTGCCTAGTGTTTGGTCAATTCATATTATCAGTCTCTATCCTGATAACTTGACTAGCTCTATACCTGACTAGCTCTACACATTATTTCATTTGCTCCCTTAAAAATCAATGAGTCTCTGATTTTTCAGGAATATGAAAGATGAGACCTATATTCCCTGGTCAAATATCCAATATAGTATAATGTTGGTGAGTGTCGTTGTGAAAAGTGCAGTTGTCTGTTCAACACTAGCTTTTGCTCCCTTCTGCTTATCTCCTTTGCTTCTTCCATGAATTTAATCTGTCATACCCTAATCCAATAATTACCACATATTTTTAAAAGCCTACAGGCAATATAATGACCCCTCAGGACCACATGATCTCTTCTTCTGTTGCCTTGTGGATCTTTTTTTTTTTTAAGCAATTGGGGTTAAGTAACTTGCTCAAGGTTACACGGCCAGTTATTTCTGGGTGGGTGCTAAGTGTCTGAGCCCGGATTCGATCCCCAGGTCATCCCAACACTGGAGCCGGGTGCTCTTACTCACCGTGCTACCTGGCCGCCTCTGCCTTGTGGATCTTTATGTTAGTATAAAAGTTAGGAGTATAATCACAATTGCTCAGAGCCCCCAGTTGGGAAAATTCCTAATATTTAAGAAGAGATTTGTCTTTCTGCCCTAATTTGAATCTGTGTTTATCTCTAGCTAACCCTTGACCTCTTTCTAGTTCAGATAAGAATTCAGCTTACCAAAAATGACCTTAAAAAAAAAAGGAAGCATATTATAGTATCCATTAATCAAATGAGTGCTTGGCACATGGTATGCACTGAATAAATGCTCATTTAGGGACTGGGAGGGGAAATTGGAGGAAGAAGAGAGATTTTCTTGGAACTTCCTTACCTCAGTACTTGAAAAGCTAAGGGCAATCAGTAATTTTAGTCTTAGTCTTCTGCTCCTACATATCCGTAGGGGCCAATGGACCTCCTGGATATTTCTTCCCTACCATAGTTGAGCCCCAATTTTGCTTTCTCCTTTTGCCTATTACCCCTGAGCTTTAGATTCTTTCTGACAGATCATGAGGTCTCCCTTCTTCCTTTCAGTCTTTCTCTCAAAAACTAACAGTACCTCTCTAAGAACTTTAAGTTGTAACTCAATTCTGCCTTCTGCCTTAAAGATTGCACAGTAGCAGTCAGTCCTCAATCTTTCTCAAAGATGAGAAGGAAGCCCTCATCCCTCTGAACTACAAACTACAAGGAAGCCCTCAACCCCCTATTCAGAAGAAATCACACCAACTCACTATAGGGGAAAGAAAAGATAGCCAACAGGCATTCTAAGGAGGATAGTGTTCATTTGGGAGAATGGATTTAAGAATAGCATTATAAGGACAATTTCAGTCAAAGAAACTGCTGTACATAAAAATTTTTCAGCCAAGGTGGAGAGAAGACAGGTTAGATGATTAGAACTGGAAGGTTCTGGGACATGGCTACTTTTGAGTGAGAGTCTTTCATGTAAGGTACTTGTTTAGGGCAAGCAAAGAAATGGACAAACTTCTGTACTGTACCCACAGGCCGAATGGCACATCTCCAGGTTCTGAGAAGAGTAGAAATGAAAATAATGGCTTTTATTAGTGGTTTGTAGGAAACTATGCTATAAAATCATATTCATTCTGATATTCATATTAGGGAACTTTCTGTCTAATTTATCATCAGTAAATTCACTCAAAATGTTTATTTAGGCAGAAATCAAGTAGGAGAGTGGAAAGAATATTCAGAAAAGCCCATAGTTCACAATCTTAGTTCTGAAAGTCACGAGCTCTGTAACCTTGGGCCGTTCACAGCTTTACTGAGTTTTAGTTCCCCCATCTATAAGATAGGAATAACAAAATTTTCACTGTTATTTCATAGGCAGGAATGAAGCATTTTCAAAATATGAGTTACTATTATTGGGTAAATGTAACTAGGGTTATTTATTTATTTTTTAAATTAAACTTTATATCAGTAATGGAATGTAGAAAATGAAGGAGCACCTGCTTATGACATATTTTGACATATTAAAAAAGGTTCTCTACTTTTCCTAGTGAATTTTCCCTTGAAAACAATACAAATTTCTTAGATTATAATTAATTCAAAGAAAACCCTTCTTGCTTCAATACTTCCTTTCTCGATAAATCTGATCTTACTCTCCTTTATTCATTCTTTCAGCCAAATGTGCGTATTTGCTGTTCTCCAACCTCTATGTTCCATTTCCTTGCCCCTGTGTGTTTTCATAGGAAGTCCCTCATTCTAGAAATGTATTCTCTCCTCATTTCAGCCTCCTATTATCATGAAGTTCCTTCAGCACTTAACTAAGATGAAACTTCTTATGGAAAGCTGTTCCTTAAATCCCCTTGTAGGCAGCCCTCTCTCCCCTTCCAAATTACACTGTATTTATTTATCTATTTACATAGAACATTTCTCTACTATAATATGAGCTCCATAAGGGAAAGAATTTTTAAAATATTTTTTGTTTTTGTACCCCTAGTACCTAGCATTGTGACTTATACGTGGTGATGTTTAATAATAATTTACTGAATTGAACTTTCATAATTCTAATGAGAGATTGACAAATTGTTCTTTTCTTTGTATAATTCAGTTACAATATACAAATGAAGGTAATGCTAGTAATAAAAAGAAAACATTTTGATGAGTTACTATGTCCCAGGCTACTACTCTATTTCTGAGAGTCACACATTGGGAAAATTCCTAACTTTTAGACAGAGGTTCAGTTCTCTGCCCTAATTTGAATCTGTTTTTATCTCTAGCTAATCCTTTGCCTCTATATGGTTGAGACAAAATTTTAGGTGATAGAAATGTTGGGATAGAGAAACCCAAGATTGTTGGTTTTTTTCTTTTTTTTTAGAATATGCACAGCTATTCTATCCAAGCTTGACCATTTAATAATGTTTTATTCTCCCTTTTGCCAGTCTTTAAGAATGAATGAAATAAACCTCACCTAAACCAGTCTGATGGCAACTTAGATTAGATCACATGATTACTGCTGGAAGTAAGACAAAATAAGAGGATGTGATTACTGCTGCCACGTTTTTGTGTGTGATTTTATGTACTATGTCTTTTTGAGAAACATTTGAGACCAATTATTTAATCCATATGGTATGAGAAAGAGAAGACAAGTTGATGTCTTTGCTAATCTCTGAAAGAGAAAGACAAGTTGTCTTTGCTCCTAAAAGCAGAATCTTTGAAAAAATAAAATTGTTTTTTGTTTATTTAAGTAAAAGAACTGAGGGAAGCCAAAATTGGATGAGTTTCTGTTTTTTAAAGAAAATACTTTTAGTCACTTCATTTAAAAATTTTTCATCTTTCCTGATTCTTTTATTCAGAGACACTCAGAATAAATTTGTGAAGCACATGCAGTGTCAACATATCATATTGAGATGCATTTGTAAAACAAACAGAAAAGGTGACATACTCTAAATCATTTAAATACTAGATTTGATTTTTAGGAACATTTCCCATATCTTCTCTCCACCCATGAGATTAAGCATATGCTATTTCCTTTAGATCAGGATTCTGTCCAATTGCTTGCCAACAACACTGATGGTTTGCAAAAAAAAGAGAAAAGGGGGGAAAACCACCCGCAACTCTTTGTCAAAATGACTTATACCAGCTTAAGCAACAGACTTC
Organism: Petaurus breviceps papuanus; assembly: GCF_028583685.1. Lineage (NCBI taxonomy): Eukaryota > Metazoa > Chordata > Mammalia > Diprotodontia > Petauridae > Petaurus > Petaurus breviceps. The sequence goes on along the minus strand of NW_027187419.1, from coordinate 91,087,253 downwards.
CTAAACCAAGACTTATCACTTCAGGGTTATTTCCATGTGACCTGTGGAGGATGCCCATGAATAGCAGGGGAAAGCATGTGGTTTTCTCTGCTGTAGGGCTGAGCTGTTCAGTACAAGACTGGAAGGCAGTCCTGAATGTTGTGAAGTAATCATTAAGTTCCACGCTTGTCATTTCTTGTACATTCACTCAGAACTAATGCACATCACTTTTTCCAATTATAATCATTCCACCATTTAACAAGCACAAAAGGCTTTAGATTCCAATTTGCCACTGATGCTTCACTCTCCTTTGCTTATTTCTTGGCATTTCAGTATGGCTAGGTTGTGCCCAGCTCTAATAATGGGGAGCATTCTCCCTTCCTAAAACAAACTTACAAATGAGGGAGACAAGAACAGCTGGTCTCACATTGGAGGGCAGGCCATTTTCGCTGGTATGGTAATTTTCCTATTCATGCAATTTCTTTTCCTTTGTTGTAAATACATTTTATTTCGTGGTCTCCTTATTGCCAAGGCTAAACATAAATCACACAGTGAACTACTGCATACACTTCTACCCAGGCTCCTCAGCTGCCTAAATCAGAGTTTCTCTAGTACATGTCTCATTTCATTTAGTTTCTCAAATCTGCTCTGTTTCTTTGCAAGCACAGAGACACATGGAAGCAAACATTCAGTCCAAGACACATCATTGTCTTCCTACTTCGTTAGCATCACTCACATCAGTGTAAATAGTAACATGTTGGGATGAGCTGGGAAACAAGCTAACAGTGCAGACAAGCTCGGAATCAAAGCCCGTTAATGTTAGCTGCGTGTAAGATGAAAATCATATTTCCATTTGCCTCACACACTCTAGCAATATCAAACAATCTAATATGGGGCACATGCCATATTTCAGTAATGGTCCCCTTGAGGATTTCAAATACTAATGGCAATTTAAAATGACAGCCTTCCATTTAGAGAGTTTCTTCATCACAAAAGCCTCTCACTTTATAAACTTCTATGGGAGAATCATTTTGTTCACCTTCCACTGAAATGATTCCACCTCTGGGCCTGATACAGCTCCAATTTCAAAGGCAGTTCAGTCCTATAGATATTTATGACAGAAAGGGAAGAGGAGTAAAGTCAATGAAAAATTAAGAAGAAATGCTGTAGACAATTGTGATTGACGAAAGAAATTTGGCAAATGCTTTTTTTAAGCCTTAAGGAACCAAAGGAGTTCCAAAGTGTCTCTAGTGACCACAAGGGATTAGGACTATGATGTCCATCCCCAATTCACTAGAGGGTATTTCAGTGATTATAAATTTAAGGCTAAACTTTTAGCTAAGCAAAGGTAAAATTTATAATCCAAATAAAATCACAGAGATCTAGAGCTGAAAAGGACCTTAGTAATTCTCTAATTCCAACTCCATTATGTTATTGTGATTTGCTCAAAGTTATGCTGATAGTTTCAGAGGAAGTGTTAATGATCATGGAAACAGAATATTTATGTGCTTTAGGATTTGCAAAGTACTTATAAGTGAGGGTCAAAACAACCTTGTGAGATAGGCGCTATTATGACCTCCATTTTACTGCTGAAGAAATTGAGATGGAAAGAGCTTAAGTCTCTTGCGTGTTGTTATATTGCTTGTATGTGTCTGAGGTAAGATCTGAACTCACCTCTTCCTGACTCCAAGTCCAGAGATCTAACCTCCAGGTACCTAGCTTCTACCTATGTTATATAGTCTTATTTGTTGTTGTTCAGTTATTTTTTCAGGCTTTTCTGACACTTCATGACTCCTACTCCCCCCCAGTGTGAGGTTTTCTTGACAGAGATATGGGAGTAGTTTTCCATTTCCTTCTCTGGCTCATTTTACATATGAGGAAATTGAGGCAAACATGATTAAGTGACCTGCCTATGATCACACAGATAGGAAGTATCTGAGGCCAGATTTGAACTTAGGAAGATGAGGCTTCCTGACTCCAGGCCCAGTGCTCTACCAACTGCACCAGCAAGCTGCCCGCAGGAGGCTCAAATTATTGTTAGCTATACGCAAATGTCCATCAGACATCCTGACACTTTGTAAAATCATGAAAGTCCCTCTCTCTTTATCTAAATTTCTGCCACTGGGTAAAGGAAAGCATTTACTAATACGATTATAGCTAAATGCACTTTGAATTCAGCCATAAAAGATTTCCTACAGGGGTGAAAAAAAAATTAAGGATGACACATGGTCTATTTTTAAGTTTAATCTGTTTTTATTTAATGCCTAAATAGGGGACACATGCTAATTTATATGCCCGGATGGAGTTTTTGTCATAAACTCAATATATTCACAGAGGATATATATCTAATGGTAAGTATACTAGAAATGAGCATAACTGGTTCACTTCTGCCTTCTTCATGATCAATACTTATTCTTACAACTGAATCACTCATTTGGTGATTGTATCTAATGTTAAAATGGACCAATAAACATGTAGATTCCTATTTAGCATCTTTTCCTGTTTGATGGTGCAGGACAATGAATGGTATCTCTTGTCATGAATGGATTTATAATAAATGTGGTAACAAAGTCTGAGCTATGCAATTTATTAGCGAGACATGCAATTGTAGAACAAATTGGGCCCAGGGCCCCCTTTGTAGACACAAGGACTCTGAAGAGAGATGTACAAGGGTTTTTAATAATAGAGTACAGTTACTATGTATAAATTTAGGAACTTTCCAGAGTTTGAGACTCTGGTTGCATCCACCTACATCCTGCAAAACAGTTAGAGGCACAATAATAAATGACTTCCCTGAAGTTATGTGACTTATAGGACAACTGTACTTAACTCAGGAAAATGAAACTTAGCTCCAGAAGCTGTACAAAATGTTAGCAATGATACAAAATGGAGTCAGTTTGGTTCCTTTACTCCATAACCACATCTCAAAGCCTTGACTTTAAAGTTCAACTACAAAACCTCTGGCACTCCTGGAGCTATTCAGAGAGACTTGGAAGATCCAAGGAAACTAAATTCATGAAGTGCAAACCATTCTGAGATGGGGCTGGTAACATAGGGAGAGTACAGTTCCCTGCTTCTTTTCCTTACGATTCCAAGCTGAGGAAGGTATCTGGAGCTTCTAGTTGGTCTACCTCCTCCCCCATCCCACCTCTCTTAGCATGGTACTGAATGAATATTGGTCAAGAGCCTAAGTTTACCAGTAGTTCCCTAGATATGAAAGTGAAGTCTGAAATGGAAAATCAAGGTCTCTGAGGGCTGAAATGAATGTCAGTTTTAGGCCTCTTATAATGTTTTTTTTTGGTGAATCATACAGGTCTTCGAAGGCATTTTTGGATCTAGCATATTGCCATAACCACCAGGTGCAAATCTTCCCTTTAACCAGCTGGTTTGTGTGTCACTCCATGACTCATTGGATAGAACACTGAATCTGAAATCAGGAAGACCTGAGTTCAAATCTGGCCTCAGATACTCACTAGCTGTGTGACCCTGGGCAAGTCACTCAACCTCTGTTTGCCTTAATCCACCAGAGAAGGAAATGGCAAAACATTCCAGTATCTTTGTCAAGAAAATACCATACACTTAACACCAATTGCCCTGCCTTCCCACCTGCAAAAAAAAAAAAGAAAGAAAGAAAATACCATACAATGTCACATAGAGTTGGATGTTATTAAATGACTGAACATCAACAACCATGATAGCAAGGGGCCCTTGTGATAGTCACCATGTAATAGACAAGATATGTTGTTATATGGAAAGGAGGGAATTCTAAGGAGCAGGGACATTTAGTTATGCTAGACAATCATCCATCAATGTTTCTTAGGGTTGGGAAATAGTAGCAGCTAACTGGTATCTGATTCCATCAGAAAGGAATTTTATTGGTAGCAAAACCAAATTCAATCCAAGTTAATCACATTTATGTGGTTCAAAAGGAAGGATGTGGATATTTATGGATTTTTCATTGGCAGAGGGTTTTAGTGCTGTAGCACTATGAACTTGTTCCCAAATCTAGTGCCTCATGTTACCCCAAACAGTGATCTATACTCTGTTTTGCATTTAAACGTGGTGAGAGCTTTGCTTTGGTTTTTCAGCTTAATTATCTATCAAGTGTTTACTCTGAGAGAGATGTTGAGGATACAATTACAAATAAAAAGTCCCTGCCCTCCAGGAGCTTATGTCTGTCTTACTGTTGAGCTAAAGCCAAGTGAATATATATGTAAATGCCAAGTATATATTGTTATTTATAGTAATTTCAGGAAGAAAAGAGTACTAATAATGGTGGGGAATAGAAAAGGTCTCATGTGGGAGGTACCATGTTAGCTGTGCTTTAAAGGAAGTGAGAGAGGATAGAGTCACCACTGGAAGAAGTTAAAACATGGGAATTCTCTTCTTAGAAATTGGCTTGTTGCCCACTGTGAGGCTGTTCAATATGCAGTGCTTTCTTGTCACTGTTCCAAGAGATGTCAATCTTTCTCATCATAATAAAGCTTGGTGAAGCACAATTTTGGAGGGAATTTCACGCTTCCATTTCCCAAATGGAAAGAAGAGTATTGTCCTAGTAATATGTGATTGTTATATCCACAGGGTTGCCTGTTCACCTTAAGCTTCACCTGAATCCCAATACATGGCCACATGGGTATGAAAATCCTCTTCTTGAATCACGTGTAAAGTCTATTTAAATTCACACCATGATTCATACACAGGCAATTTGGGAATACAGTGTAGCAAGTTCCAGCTAGAAAGGTGTGTTTTTTCTCTTCCTTTTGTGAACAGAACACTAGGTAGTATAAGGCTTTCAAACCTCAAAAACTTCTATCCTCTTCCATAACTCTATGGACTAGTGCTTAGAATTTTTATGTCCTTTTTTCCCTGTGTAGAAACTTTCTCTCTTTTAAGAGTTCTGTTATCAGATAATATTCTTAGTAACAGATGAATCAGAATATACTTTTTAAATGATGTACCCTTCTAAATATTTAGCAAAGAACTCTATTGTGGTTCTTCTTCTTCTTTCTTCCTTCTTTCTTCTTTGCCTATATCTGAAAAAAAAAAAGTCCCGGTGAAGATAATTGTCAATAATAATTGTGAATATCAATTTCTTTCCAATAGTATGATATTTTTATTGAGCATTATACCCATGTAGGGGCTATGAAAAAAGTGGACTCTGCTGTAAGTTAAGTCTCTTGGAGAGTGAGATGTTCCTGGCTTGTTTGGTGGCTGTAGATCTTACCCACAAGGGCATATCTAATCATAGTGTCCCTTTATAAGTATTGGTATTTATATCATATTTCAAAGTTTGCAAAGCACTTTACATGGATAATCTAATTGGAGACTCACATGAGCTTGTAAGGTAAATACTACAGATGTCCCCATCCTCATTTTAGAGATGATGACATGGAGGATTAGCATGGTTAAATGACTTGCCTGTCATTCAGATAGCAAACATGAAATTCAGGATTCCAACTGAGATATGTCTAACTCCAGGTCTAACATATGATCCATTTCTTCTTGTTGATTCATTCAGCTGAGTACTATTCTTATGAGAAATGAGGCAATTTTAAAATGGCCAAAAGCATTTATTAAACACGTACTATGTTCCAGACACTATGGAAAATGCTGAGGATACAATGAAAGGCAAAGGATTGTGCCTGCTCTCAAGGAGCTCACATTCTCATGGAAGAGGGAAAAATGCAAGCAACTGTTCAGGATAAATTGGAGGTAATCCCAGAAGGAAAGCCCTAGCAGACAAAGGAAGGTGGGAAGGAGAGAAGGTGTGGTGGGGACCAAGAAAGACTTCTGGAGATAGAGATAGATGATGGAAGAGAGAACATTCCAGGCATAGGGAACAGTCAATGAAAATACCCATAGTCAGGAGATGGAGAGAGAATAGAACAATTACAGCCAATGGGCTAATCTGGGAATTCTTTTTTATAACGGAGATTAGTCTCAGTGGTCTCAAAAATCAAGGAACAAAGTTTGATGAAAACTGAAAGGGATTACAGTCACGACTGTGAGGTCTATTTACCAAAATGTGAGTCTACTTAAGGTGTAATTATGAGTTGCTGCTGCCTTGAAAGTCTTTCCATTTCAATTTTAAATGACTGGTGAGAAAAGTCATTCTCAAACCTTAGGACAATGAGCTGATGATTTCTTTTAGCTTTGGTGCAGTTAGTAACTAGTTGACCTTACTTTCATTGTATAAGAAATTCTTAGGACCTATTTAAAGAGATTTATGAGTATTTTCAGAAAGCTTCACAAGTTTCAATACTGATGTTTTATTAAATAATAAATAGTAGCTCACATTTATGAAGTGCCTTAAAGTTTGTCAAGTACATACATTATCTTGTGATCTTAATAATTATAATAATAGCCAGGAAGCATTGATATAGAACTTACTATATGTCAGACTTTGTGATAAGCACTTTACAAATATCACCTCATTTGATCCTCACAACAATCCTGTAAGGTGGGTGCTATGCCTGTTTTACACTTAGAGAAAATTAAGCAGGCAGTGAGTAAGTGACTTGCCCAAAGTCACATAAGTAGTAAACATTTGAGGTGAGATTTAAACTCAATTCTTTCTGACTTCAGTCCCAGCACTTCTACACCACATAGGTGCCTCACAATAATCTTACGCACTTAAGTACTATTATGCCCTTTTTAAGGATAGAAAACCTAAGGCTGAAAGAAATTGACTTGATCAATGTCACAGAGCTAGTCAAAGTCTGAATTTGTATTTCTTATCAGTTATTCCTGACTTCAGATTCAATATGGCTTTCAGTAGACCATTCTGCATCCAAAATGAATGAATGGATGAATGAATGAATAACAAGCCAAAAGCTGTGCTTAAGGGAAAATGAGACATGTTTATGGTACCTGAAATTTTTGGTCTACCATGGGTTGGTTACCTTTGAATAAAAAGAGACCCCTCCATCAATTCAGGTCAGTATTATTTGTGCAGGTCATAGACTTAGAGATTACCTTGATTAGTGATCTGTAAAAAGTTGTAAGCCAGTATGACTCAGGGGCTGCACTTATGCCTAGACCTTCCTGCCTCCAAATCCAGGTCTCTATCTATAACTTCACCATAAAGGAAACATGAGTAGGTAATACTCATGGCTTGGTTAAGTCTCTGGACTCCTCTTCTGAAGGCTTCTCCGTACCAAACTCTTAGCTGCCCACATCAGAAGCTGTGGCCTAGATGAACTTATGTCTCTTCCACCTCCTTCCCACTCCAAGTATGGAACCATGATCCATGATCAATTTGACTCTGCCCCTCTTTCTGGATGGAATATGGTAGTCTATACCATCATGAATCCAATCATCCTTACTATATAACTTTCTGGTCAAAATGCCTCACCCTGGCTCCCTCTCTCCTTTTTGTGTAGTTTCTCCCTTTAGAATGTAATATCCTTGAGGACAGAGACTGTTCTTGCTTTTATATTTGTGTCTGCAATACTTAGCACAATGCTTGATACATAGCAAGCATTTAACAAATGCTCTTTCATTCATTCATTCAATCCATTCACTCAGACCTTATCTATAAGTTGACATTAATTGATGAACACGTTGAGAATTTTGAGAAGTAATTAACTGGTGGATTTATAATGCTATCTCCTTAAAAGGGGAATTTGTTCTGTGTTACAAAAATGTTTTAAGACTTAGGTTCTAAAACATTTGTCATGATTTGCTCAGAATTTGTTAAATTTGGGTCAATTTCTCTATGTATTCATATCTAGTCAGGTATCTCAACTGAGTTAATTGTTATGAATCTTTCATTGGATGATGGTTCAGGATACTCAAGCTGGAAGACCATCTAGTCCAATCCTCTCATTTTACAATCAAGGCAATTCAAGCCTAGGGATGCTAAATGACTTGCATAAGGTCATCCAGGTAGTATTGAACTCTGATTCCCAAATCAGTGCTCTTTCCTCTGGCTCATTTCTCTGGTTCTAGGAATACTCTGTTATAGTCTGGGCAGACCAAATATTCAGAGAAAGTTATTTTGAGCCAGATTTGAGCCATTATTATTATGGAAAATGCTTGTCTCATGTAGGTGGTTAAAGCACTGACTGTTCAGAGTTTGAAGAGATCTTCAGAGATTCCTTAGTGGAAAATGCATTTTTAAATTTCATTAAGGGTCAGAGTTGATAAGACTAGTCAGATGATAGTTTTCCTGTAACACTGCCCTGACTCTGACTCTTTCTTCATTTGTGTCCAGTTTTAGAGATCATATTTGAGGAAATTTATTAATGAATTAGAGATATCCAGAGTAAATGGAAGTAAATGATAAAGTACCTGAAATCCTGACACATGAGATTCATTTGAAAGAAATGGGGATATTTTGACCAGGGAAGAAGAGATTGTGTATGTATATGTGTCACAACATGAGAGTTAAGCTATTTGCATGTATTTGAAGGTCTGTCACATAGGAAAGGTATGAGACTTGCTCTATTTTGGCCCCATGGGTAAGCAATAAATGGAAAATGAAAAAGAAGCATATAAAGAAGAATTTAAATAAACACCACACACACACACACACATACACACTTTCTTAATAATTAGAGTGATCCAAAAGATGGAATGATCACCCTCAGCATGGGAACAGTTTGCCTCTCACTGGTGGTCTTCAGGCAAAGGCTAGATGACCATTTGTTAGGTATGGTTTGAGTTAGATGGGTTCTGAGGTAACTTCCAACAAGTGGTATGCTGGTAAATATTTTAACAACTACACACATTTACATTGAATCTTCATTATTAACAGGTTTTTTTCCCACCACTTTATTTAAAATAGTCAACAAGACAATAAATCAAGCTCTGATTTGTAAGATTCACCAAATTCTGAGGCGTAAATATTTACATTGAAAATTTAACAATTAGCTCTCAGGAACTGGTCTAAGCTGGTTCCAGCATACCAATGCTTCCAAATCCAAAATTGTGTGATTCTTCATCTCACATATGAGTGAGCTGAGGGAGGCCAAATGACTTACTTAATATTAGAGAATTATATGATTGTAGAATTTTCAAAGTTTATTAACTAGCAAAAATAGCCAAATAAATAGATGAGTGAGTGAATGAATGGATATCCCTAGCCCAAGTTTTAACTCAGCTAGTACTTAACTTTAAATTTTCATGGCTCTATGACATTGTCCGTTCATCTAATTGAATATTCTCAGCTGTATGTTAATCAGAAACTGCTAAAGGGCAGAGAGTGTGTTTTGAATTTGCAACAAACAGTGTCAAATTCATGTGTACACAACAAAAAATCTAGAACAATGAGAAGGGAAGCTACAGACTTCCAAACATTGATTAGATTCAGTTATGTTCCTTTGTTTATTAATAGTCACCCAATAACATGCTAACTACTACTGCCAGAATTTGTTTACATGTCCTTTTTCAGAAAATAAGAGTTTCAAAAAACAAAGCAATGGGAATCTCCTCTGTAGGAATTTCTAGATATTTCCTCTAAAATGAACATATTCAGGTATCCTGAATAATCTTTTAAAAATTAAAGAACTTGCTTTCTTTACCGTCTTAGGTATGATTCTTATCTATATAAGTCTTATCTATATATGAGTGGTCATTTCCTTGATTTTATAGAAGTTTTTTTTTTTGTCATTAGAAAATGTATATCTTCCCCTAGGCTTAAGAAAATAGTAATTTTGTAAAGCTTTGAATTATTCTGAGTTCAGTCACATGATAAAACATGGCCCCAGTGTCCACCTGTGTAACATAATCTGTTTATGCCACATTGAAATATCAATTTAGAGATGCCACTTTCCTTGAGGAGCAAGTAATTATCTGGAGGAAACATATTTTATCACTACCTATGACTGGTATCAGGCAGCAAATCTTCAGTCCCTGGCACATGATCCTGTGTTTCCTAACAAATTGTGCTGCTGAGCAGTACTATACCTTAACACTTTTAAATAAGATCTTGACACCCATGTCATTGTACAGTCTCACAACTGGGCTGCAAGAATTTTTTCCCCTTAATTTAAACGCACTATTTTTCATCAAGCAACAAGCATACATTATGGCTCTCCATTTTAACCAAGGCACTAAAGGCTATTTCAATTTGACTACAGCAGTTTTCTACCAAATGGCTCCTCGAAGTTATATTGAGCACATTACCCACCAGAAAGCACCGAGTTGATGAGAGTGCACTGTCAACTACACTGCACATCGATATGGAGGTTATTTGATTTGAAATTGGATTCTAGCCTTCCTTGATCTGTTGTATAAATGGAGAAGCATGTGTTGGAGAAATTCCCACAAAGTTTATGAAGAATGTGATGTACTATCCCCCCCCACCCCCTTCACCGCTCCCACCTAGAGTTTGTTTTCAGCTTTGTTAGTCTCCAGCAATCAGGTCTCATCTCCTTGATAAATATTTTAAAAAGAATGTGGGAGGGCTTTTTTAAGAGAAAGAAAACTAAATATTATTCCATGCATGAATTTAGTCTCTGATATAAGTTGGGTGAAGGTTGCACACTTTTGTAGCAGGGCAGCTTTGTGACCCTTCTTTAAACATTTAAGACTTGGTTCAGAAGTTCACTGAATGTGATGAGACATGTTTCTTAAGTACAGTGTCTTCAAAAAAAAGTCTTCTAAATATATAATATTCTCTGAGAGACATGTCACTCATTGTCAAGATGAAAGTACTTTAAATGCTAAGTTTCTAGTAAACTATGTCCATATCTATCGGAGGGCCCTATTCACAAAGCAATGCCTTCCAATATGTGATATGCATACTAATATACACATATAGAGTATGTGTTGTATATACTGTGTGTGTGTACACAAACACACACACAATTCCATTAAGGGCCATACTGAACTGTAGCTATTGTGACTTTGGCAGGGGGTGGAGGGAGGTGTTGATGGGGGAAGAATGGGTGGAGAGAGTTTGCTATGCAAGTTACATGCACATCACCAGTATATAGATGGCCCTAAGGGCAGCATACAGAACTTCAGAGAAAACATATTAAATGGGCATGGGGGAAACATCCTTTTGACCCACATAAAAGAGCCTTTGTGTAGCTTTCAGGAGCACAAGATCTTATTTTCAAGTGGATAAAGATGTTCAGTTTCTTTAGAATCAAAGGTAGGTTGGCAACACTCTCAGTAAATGGCAAAATCATTATGTCTGTTTGGTATTCATTGTAAAACATTCATCATTTTGAATGGTGTTGGCATCAAGGAGCCTGTAATAGGGGATCCCACAAGAATCTCCATGTAGGTTAGTGTTAATTGATGCTTGCTTATTGTAATGGCAGTTGATAAGTTAAAAGATGCTGAATTGAAGAAGGAAAAGAGAGTGCCCTGGACGGTTCTTTATAACCTCAGCCTGTGACTGATTCAAAGGTCTGTCTCTAGCTGAAAAAGGATCAGACAAAAACACTATCCAATTTTATAAGGAAAGAAGCACATGTGGTTGTGTGTGCGTGTTTATTTGTGTGTGCCTCTGTTCATGTATGTATTGAAATGTTAGTTATTAGCTAACTTGATAGTTAAGCCAAAATACACCAATTATAAGTCTGATGAAATACCTTGTATACATCTTTGTAGCATAATGTAATAAAGACGTGCTGAATAACAAAGCAAAGACCCAAGTTCCAATTTTGCTTTGGCACTGTTATGTATGACCTTGCCTAGGTTGATAAACTGCCTTTACATCAGTTTCCCTCTTCCTTCCTCATGAGGTTATTCTAAGGAATAATTAAAATGCTCACAGAGCAATTAGAAGTCCTTAAAGAGGTCGATTCCTCAAACGTAGCAGATTATTAGTATTAATTATCATTGATACTGGTTTTCTTGCTGTGATATATTCTAGCACCTTGGAAATTTCAATGAGATTGTATACTTTAAAATACTAAAAGAAAACCCATAGGATGTTTTTTTTGAACCATGGTAAATAGGCAATGGAATTTAAGAAGAAATTGATGATCTTTTAAAAATGTGTTTTAGAGGAAAACTGTCCTCTTATACAATTTTCTAATGGAAAATATTTTGTCTTAATTCTCATTTCTAATTTACCCTATGACCATTTAAGATTGGTAATTCCTAGGAAAAGAGTCCATCTTCTTAAAATTTGCATTAAATTTTACATAAAATATAAGGTTTCTTGATTTGCTACAAATTAATAAAAATGATGTAATTCAAACAAAAAAGTATTAGATAACTTCAGAGCATTTTTCTCTTTTAAAAAAAAGAGTTCAATGTATACATAATTTTAGAAAACAGTGTCCATTTTGTTGTCATTATTAAAATGCTTTCATTAGGTCTTTTAGAAATAGCTGGAATTACATTTCAATTTTATCTAAGATGTTTCCCTGCTGTTATTGTTTTGCTGTGCTAGCTGAATTTTTTTAATGCTACATAAAACTGCAACTTTCAAGTTAACTTCTCTATCAATGAGATGAAAATAATTCTTGAATAGCAACATCAGGTTGGTTAAATGTCATTTCTCATAATGGTGATGGAATAATAATAAAGTGAACTGCTAATTACCTAGGTGCATGGGCTTTGTTCTGTAAAATATTAAGGGAATATTTTCTAATTATTTAAATCATGGAAGCCATTTATCTTTACTCAGCCCAGGACTTTTGGAGCTTGCCTGATTCTATCTTTTTAGACTCTGCTTAAAATACTTACAAGATATATTAGTAATTAAGTATACAAGTATTACTAATTAAAAATATAGGTATAAGCTCCTTCTCCCCTTTTCTACAACTCAGAACTGCTCTACGCCAAGTCCTTCCACCTCCACAATTATTTTCATTCTTTGTTCTAACTTCTGAAAAAGAAATGGTTTGCTCCTTGCCAAGGCCAATTTTCTACCTGCATCCTCAATTTGATGCACACCCATTTCCTCTGGGAGCTTTGCTCCACTGATCATTCCCACACTCATATTCAATTTCTCTGATGCTTACAAACATTCTCAACTCCTCCATTCTATAATATTAATAAAATTCCATCACTTGAGTTACCACCCCCTTAGCTATTATACAACAGCTCTTTGTTTTTTTAAGCCAAAGTCCTAGGAAAGTTATCTATGGTTGTCCCCACTTTCTCGTCTATCAACTCATTTCTCAATTTACCATTTCTAATTGCTAAATTCGATGGCCTTTCCTCACCCCTCAACCTTCTGGTATCTCTTATTTTTGTTGTTGTTGTTTTGTTTTTATCACTGTTGATCACCATCCTCTCTCTGTATTCTCTTCCCTGTATTTTCATGACAATGCTCTCTCTTAATTCTCCTACCAATGTGGCTGCCTCTACTCGGGCTCCTTTGCTGCATCATCATCCATGATTCACCCCTTAACCATGGGCTTTGTCAAGAATCCAGGGCTTTGCCCTGGTCCTTCTTTCTTCTGTCTAGATCTCTTCTCTTCGTAATTTCATAAGTTTTCATGTGTACAATTATTGTCTTTGGTGATGACTTCCTGATGTAGATATCTAGTCTAGTAAGTCTTTCCCCTGAGTGCCAGCTCTACAACACAATGGCCCACTGGATGTGTCCAGATCAATGTCCCATAAGCATCTCAAATTCAAGCTGGTGAAAATATTATTCATTGTCTTTCATTCCAAATCCACTTCTAATTTCTTTATCTCTGTCAAAGGTACCATTATGCTAGCAATTGAAGTTCACAACCTATAAGTCATCTTTGATCCTTTAATTTCTCTCAATCTATATCCAATGGGTTGCCAAATCTTTTTGCTTTTATCTATACAAGACTATTCACGCCCATTCCCTTCTGTTTAGTTACCCATTTCACTGCCTTTAAGTCTAGCATTCTCCCCTCTCCACCAAGCTGCCTCAATGAATGATTTGTTTTTAATTGAATTGACCATTTGTTTGAACTGGCTGTGCATATAGACACAGACTTTTATACAAAGCTGTCTGAAAATTTATAACTCAATGCAGGCTGCTATGGGGTTTAAACAGAATGTGAGTAAATTCTCTGGTGGTGACTTTAGGTAACTGCAACCTTTGGCTCATATGACCAGTATCTATGGGCAATTTTAATCATGAGTCATCCTGGATTGGTTGTATCCATTGCTTTCTGTCAGCTGAGGCATCAGATAATAATTGGCCTTTTATCATCTTGCTGTACTGCTGTTTTTCATTTTGATATATAATCTTTCTCATATTATTTTAGAAAATTTTCAGTGATTTTCCTTTTTTTCAGTGTTTTTAATAATACTCTGTTTCCCCCGAATTATATGCAAAACAATTTTAACATTCCTTTTTTCTTAAATTTGGAGTTCCAAATTCTCTCCCTCTCACCTTCCTTAGGTCATACATGTGCAATCATGTAAAACATTTTTCTATGTTAGTCATTTTGTGGGAAAAAGAAAATAAAAAAAAGGTAGGAAGAAAGAAAGTGAAAAAATGTATGTGTTTCTCTGATCTTTCTTAAAGAGGTGGGGGCAAGGAAGAGAGAGATAAAGAGAAAGGAAGACAGACAATCCTCATGTGTGGTTTTTGCCATTCTCCAAAGCACTGTGCACTTTACTATTTCTCTATGCTTCACCTGTAAATGTTTTTCAAGCTGCCTTGTTGGAGGGAGTATCTGCAGTGATCCCAAATCCATTTCAACATTTGAGTATTTTTAGCACTAAAAATATTCAAATAGGGTTACAAAATTGCATGAATTCCAAGCCACATATTTAATGCCTCTCAACTCCTTACTTAACTATCTCCCTCATTTCCTTTAAATTCATATTGCCACTTATATGAGATTACCAGTATCTCTGGCCACATCTATGTTGAGAATTCATTTTCAAATGAAAAAAAAAATTAGGTTTTCATGAGAACTAAATAGAAAGAAGAGGCAGAAAACATGACTTTTTTTAAGATATGTTGCTTGACATTCATTTGATTTATTGCCTGGTTTCTTAAGTTCAAGTGTGTGGGCCAGTTCTGTTTTGTCCCTAAAATTCTGCCAGCTGATACTATTTTATCCACCAGATTCCATTCCTTATGCTATAAGGTCTTTCAGCTGGAACTGATGATTATGAGAAACAGTGCTTTAAGTTTTGCTAAAAACTTTATATACATTGTCTTATTTGATCCTTACAACAACCCTATGAAATAGGTACTATCATTAGTTCCATTTGATAGATGAGAAAGATGAAGTTGAGAAAAGTTAAGTGAATTATTCAGGGTCATGTATCTAATAAGTATCTTGGGGTTTTTCCCTTGGACTTCCTGACTCCAAATCTAGAATACTAGCCACTATACCACATACAAGATCTCTATGGATGGGGAAAATAAAGTACAGAGGGCAACTTGCCCAGTGTCATACAGAGTCATACATATGACAAAAATCAAGAATAGAAGCAAGATCTTTTGACTTAACCCTGTGCTTTTTCCATACACAGAAGGCACTCAACATATGTGTGCTTAAAAAAGGAATTAGTTGGGGCAGCCAGGTAGCACAACCAGTAAGAGCTCCGCTCCGGGGTCGGGATGACCTGGGGATCAAATCCGGGCTCAGATACTTAGCATCACACCCAGAAATAACTGGCCTTGTAACCTTGAGCAAGTTACTTAATCCTGAATGCTTTAAAAAAAAAGGCATTAGTTCTCCACAACTTAGCTACCAGACTATTAGCATCATCATTGCCAAAATGAATATTTATAGAATTCAGTTTATTTCTTTGCTTATTATATTATGCTTGTATTGGCTATTGTCCTTGTCCTTAATATTTTAAAATTTAAGTAGACAACAGTGATGATAGATAATATGTAAAGTCCAAAGAAACTGGGCTAATCCTATCAAAAATTGGAAAAAATAAAGGAACAACTTTATTTCCACTCATAGTTACATTTTGTTATAAGTATATCCCACTTGGGTATATGATGTTGTGCTGTTCTTTATCTAAGGATATTTATTGTGATGCCCTTCTTAGGCTGACTCATTACCTTAACCCATACTACTATCTCCAAAAAAAAGCTTACTTGATCATGGGCCTCAGTGTCCTGCTGTCTGCTAGGTAAGGTAACTAGCCAATCTATTAAATTCATTCATCAATCAATCAACAAACATTTATTAAATGCCTACTCTGTACCAGGAATTGTGTTGGGCACCTGTGATACAAAGAGGCAGCTAGGTGAAACACTGGATGGTGTAGGATTTGGATTCAGGAAAACATGATTTGAATCCTGTCTCAGACACTAGCTATTTGACCAGGGAAAGTCATTTAACCTTTCTTAACTTTAGTCATCTGTAAAACAGGGCTAATAATAACATATACATCAACAAGTTGTTGTGAGGATCAAACAGGATAACATATGTAAAGTACTTTGCAAATCTTAAAGTGTTGTCTAAATGCTAGTTATTATTATTATTGGCAAAAGTGAAATCATTTCAAGAATGTATTCATGGATACTAATGTGGGATGGTTACCGGTCTCCCTGTCCTTTGTCCTGAATATCCTTTTCAATTTCATTTCAATAGTGTTTTTCTGGAGACAATTTTTTTTAAGCAATAGGGGTTAAATAACTTGCTCAAGGTTACACGGCCAGTTATTTCTGGGTGTGATGTTAAGTATCTGAGCCCAGATTTGATCCCCAGGTCATGCTGACACTGGGGCTGGTGCTCTTACTTGCTGAGCCACCTGGCTGCCCCTGTCTGGAGACAATTCTTTCACCTCTATACTCTACTACCTAATGATTCAAATTTAAGGTTAGAAAGGAAAGAGGGGGTAGCAGCATTTTAAATATTTGAGAAGATTTTGAGAGATGGGGGTACATTTATATCTTTTTCTTTCTCTTACAGAAAGAATTGCTCTACATTGAAAAACACAGGGAAGGAGGGGATGTGGAAAAATAGGTACACTAATGCAATGTTAGTGGAGTTGTTAACTTGTCCAACCATTCTGTAGAACAATTTAGAATTATGCCCAAGGGGCATATTTATATATGTAGATAGATAGATAGATAGATAGATAGATAGATAGATAGATAGATAGATAGATAGATAGATAGATAATCATTTTAGATAAAACTGCATACCCTTTGACCCAGCAATATTACTACTAAGTCTGTATCCCAAAGAGACCAAAGAAAAAAATATTTGTAGCAGCTCTTTTTGTGGTGGAAGAATTGGAAATTGAGGAAAAGTCTGTCAAATGGGAGGGGCAGAAAGAGGTGGTACAATGGATAGACCTGCAGTCAGGATGACTCATTTTCCTGAATTCAAATCTGTCCTCAGATACTTATTAGATGTGCAAGTCAAGTCATTTAACCCTGGTTGTCTCAGTTCCTCATCTGTACAATGACCTGGAGAAGGAAATGACAAACTACCCCAGTGTCTTTGCCAGGAAAATCCCAAGTGCGGTCCTTAAGAGTCGGACATGGTTGAAACAACTGAACAACCATCAATTGGGGAATGGCTGAACAGAGTGTAGTATATGATTATGAGGAATAATAATTGTGCTATAAAAATGACAAGGGAGATTGGTTCAGGAAACCTGTGAAGACTTTTATGAACTGATGCAAAGTAGAAGCAATATTGCAATGATGACCGACTAACTGTGAAAGATTTAGCTACTCTGCTCAATACAATGATCCACGACAATTTTAAATCACTCATGCTTAAAAATGCAATCTACCCCTAGTGAGAGAACTGATGAGCTTTAGTACAGATTGAAGCATATTTTTTCACTTTATTTTTCTTGTTTTTTTACAATAGGGCTAATATAGATATATCTATATTTGCACATGTATAATGTATATCATAGTGCTTATCTTCTGAATGGGTGAGTGATGGGTTGTGGTGAGGGAGAGAATTTGGAACTCAAAATGAAAAAAATCTTGAAAATTAATATATGATAAAGAAAATGAAATTAAAAAGTAAAAGAAAAACCAAGAAGGCATTGAACATATGAATACATAATCAAACATATGCAGTGAAATAAATATGTTCAAAACCTTGAATTGACTGCCTTCATTTATGGGTCTTTTGATGTGAGAATAGTTATATTCAGGAAGCAGAGATGGGCCCCTAGATGTCATTTTAAAAATCTGCCTTTTAACCAGAATGCACCTTATATCATTCCCTTTGGATCTTTACTTTTTGTAAACTTTAAGTCTAGTCATTATATTCACATCAGAGAGGAAAGCATTTTTCAGGTAGAGAATAAATTGCAGCTGAGAAATTAGCCAGAATTTTAATAACTGTCTCCACCTAGCTATTAAAATTGATTAAACTGTGTAGTGTAAGGAAAGACATAGGACCAGAATTCAAATTCATGCTCTGTCACTATATGCCCTTTGGAAAGTCACTTAAGCAAATATTCGAGGTCTCTGTGTACATGTCTATAAAATAAAATAGTTGTGTAGGATGTTCTTTAATCCTTCAAGCTCTAAAATTATGAACCTTAGTGTATAATCCTCTGTAGACCTGCATTCATCAATTCCATTAAAAGGTCAATTCATAATAAAAGGGACAACAATAATTTACATGATAGCGAATCTAATTTTTTTTTCAAAATTTGTTTTTGGATAATGAAAAAATGTTTCTTAAGTACAGTATAGTTTAGCAATAAATAATATCAAGTATAATCATCAAGGTGTGCCCTTTGGAGTTAAGAATAGTTGAAGTTTACTATGATTTTCTGTGTATTATTAAGCTGTAGCCAAGAAGTTAAAAGGTGGGCAGAAAAGGGGAAAGTATTTCTTATATAGCTTTTATCTACCTACTTGTTTCCATTAAAAGACTAAAAGCGACAGTATGCCTCAGTTGCATTATCATGCCTACAAATGAATCGATCAGATTCTAGTAACTTTCAAAATAGAATTCCCTTTGAAACATGAAAAAAAGTCCTTTTAAAGAAAATTAAACAACCTGAACCTCTTCCTGTAATCCCAAACCAAGGCAATGATTCCTAAAGGGAGGCAGGTTTTTCATCAACAGCAGAAAGAGAGAAAGGCTGTATTGTTCCCTAATCCTCTCCTTTGAGATTGGTGTTGATCTCCTGCTGTCATTTCTCCTGGACTTGAAAAGACTGTTCATTCTTTGCTTACTTCTCTTTGGGAAGGTAACGTTAGCTCCTAGTGCAGTGCTGTGCACAGAACTCATTATCTTTTCTCCTAAACCCACTCCTCCTAACTTCCCTAGTTCTGTTGAGGGGACCACCATCCTTTCAGTCATTCAGGTTCATATACTTAAGAGATAGCCTCAATTTTTTCACTCTCTCCAACTTCCCATATCCAATTTGCTGCCAAGTCTTGTCCAGACTGCTCGCACATTTAACTTATGAATCTACTTCTTATATTCATGTGAGTACTAGCCTGGTCAAGAACCTCATCTTCTCTTGTCTGAACTATTGAATTGGATTTCTAATTCTTCTCCCTGCATTTAGTCTTCTCTCCAATTAAAAACTACACAAACTGATAATTTAGTATTCCTAAAGCATAGATTTAAATATTTCACTTCCCTGATCAGGAAGCCTCAGTGGCTCCCTATTGCTTCTGAGAGAAAGAACAAACTCCTCTGGTTCAAATTTAAACTGTATATGACCCTTCCTAATTTGGCTTCCATTACATATCTAGCTTTATTACAATTTCAATTATATCATCACCACCATCTACTACATCATCATCATCATGTCTGACATTTATATAGAACTTTAAGGTTTACAAAGCACTTTACAAACACAGTTGCTTTTTATCTCCATGATAACCCTGTAATGTAAGTGCTTTTTATTATCCCTGATATTTCCCCTCATGCATTCTATGTTTCAATCAAACTGTCTAGTCGACTTGTTATTTCCTATACATGATATGCCAACTCCTCACTCCATAGGACAGGTTTTCTCCAAACCTAAGAATTTCCTCTCCTTTTATGTCTACCTCTGAGAACTCCCGATGCATTTGAAGGTTCACCTCAAGTGCTAGCTCTTATAAGGGACCCTTTCTGATTTGCCCAATGATTAGTTTCCTCCCCTCCCCACAATCACTTTATATGTATTTTATATATTTTCTATTGCCTTATCCATTTACACAAGATTTCTACCAGTTGAATATGATTTCCTTGAGGGTAAAGACTCTATTTTTTCTTTTTTATCCTTGTCTACCATAAACCTTGAAACACAGTTGATGTTTACTAAAAGCTAGTCAAATTGAATAGTAGAAAGTTAACATTTATTGAATCAAAGAAAAAGCATGAATATTTCACATACTGAAATAATCTGTTCTAAACTGGATGGAGAGTGAAATTAAGTTTCTAATTTCCAATGATCATTTTAATTTCCACATTTTATTATCTTGAAATCTGTGGTTCATGGGTATAGAGAGTAAAAAATGAAAGCTAAGGACAGTATAATGAAACCAATGGATCTGAGAATTGTATACGACCCTTGTTACTTCTTGAAAAGTCTCCTTAGGGGGTAGAGTCAAGATGGCAGCATAGAAGCAGGAAAACTCCCTGAGCTCCCCCCCATAACCACCTAAAACACCTATAAAATATGACTCTAAACAAACTTTAGAGCCACAGAACCCAAAAAGTGACAGAGAGAAACAAATCTCCCACTGAAGGCAGCCCAGGAGGCAGACAGGAAGGACTGATTGCAGTACACTGGGAGCAGAGAACAGCCCCATGTAAACCCTCAGTGTTAGCCCCAGGGTAGCCCTGACCAGCCGCAGCTGGAGGGATTTTGGGAGAGTGGATCACCAGTTGTTATGGTGGTTTCCAAAATTATCAACTCATAAATGTGAAAGGCAAAGTAAAAGGTTGGTGTGGACTTTGGGAACAGGGGTACTGAGAGCACAGTCTGGCCTCTGACCCCCAGAGTAAGAAGTGGCTGAGGTGTGATGGCTGACACCACATAGCTGCTTCAGAGCTCCTGAACTGCTTATCATAGGAGGAATAAACAACCATTCTGAGAGGTAATCGATCTTGCTTTAATCTGCTTGGATTTGGACCATCTTGGGTGGAGGTCATGGGGTGTGTGACCAGGTGCCAGAGCCAGTGGAGGCTTTTGAGAGGGCACCCAACTAAAAAATCTAGCAACTTTGAAAAC
The DNA here is from genome assembly GCF_028583685.1 of Petaurus breviceps papuanus. Classification (NCBI taxonomy): domain Eukaryota; kingdom Metazoa; phylum Chordata; class Mammalia; order Diprotodontia; family Petauridae; genus Petaurus; species Petaurus breviceps. The sequence continues at coordinate 91,066,244 of NW_027187419.1, read as the reverse complement.
CCAAGCTATTTGGAACAAAGTACTCTCTCTGGAAGCAGAGTTCTACTAAGGCAAAAAGCTCAAAAGTCAAGTAATTGAGTGACAACATGGGCAAGAAAAGGAAGCAAAGCAAGCACAGCAATCGAAATTTGGATTCCTTTTTTGGGAACAAAAAGGATCAAAGCATGGAATGGCAGGAAGACAATGAAATCAGAACTCCTGCATCAAAAGCTTCCAAGAAAAATATAAACTGTTTACGGGCAAGACAGGTGCTTAAGAAGGATTTTGAAAACCAAATAAGAGAAGTAGAGGAAAATTTGGGAAAAGAAATGAGAATGATGCAAGAAAATCATGAAAAGAGTCAACAACCTCACTGAAGAAAATAACACCTTAAAAAATAGACTAACTCAAATAGCAAAAGAGGCCCAAAGACCTAATGAGGAGAAGAGTGCCTTAAAAAGCCAAATTTGCCAGACAGAAAAAGAATCTCAAAAGCTCACTGAAGAGAATAATTCCTTCAGAATTAGATTGAAATAAATGGAAGCTAATGACTTTATGAGAAATCAAGATACTATTAAACAACAGATCCAAACAAATGAAAAAAATAGAAAAGCAATGTGAAATATCTTATTGGAAAAACCACTGACCTGGAAAATAGATCCAGGTGAAATAATTTGAAAATTATTGGACTACCTGAAAGCCATGATCAAAAAAAGAAACCTAAAAATCATCCTTCAAGAAATTCTCAAGGAAAAATTGTCCTGATATTTTAGAACCAAAGGGCAAAATAGAGGTTGAAAGAATTCACTGATCACCTCTTGAAAAAGATCTCAAAGGGGGCGGCTAGGTGGTACAGTGAATAGAGTCAGGAGGACCTGGGTTTGGATCCGGCCTCAGACACTTAACACAAAAACTAGACATATGACCTTGGACAAGTCACTTAACCCCAATTGCCCTCCAAAAAGCAAAAAATAAAAAATATCCCCCCCCCCCAAAACTCCTAGGAATGTTAAAGCCAGATTCTGGAGTTCCCAGATCAAGGAGAAAATATTACAAGCAGTCAAGAAGAAGCAATTTGAATATTGTGGAAACACAATCAGGATAAACACGGGATCTGGCAGCTTCTACACTGAGGGACTGAAGGACTTGGAATATGATATTCCAGAGGTCAAAGGAGCTGGGATTAAAACCAAAAATCACCTACCCAGCAAAACTGAGTATTGTGTCTTAGGGGAAAATGTGGTCATTCAATGAAATAGAGGACTTTCAAGCTTTCTTGGTGAAAGAAACAGAGTTGAATAGAAAATGTGATGTTCAGATACAAGAAGAGAAGCATGAGAAGGTAAACAGGGAAAAGAAATCATAAAGAACTTATCAAAGTTGAACTATTTACATTCCTACATGGAAAATGATAATTGTAACTTATGAAACTTTTCTCAGTATGAGGATAGTTGAAGGGAATATAAATGTATGTGTGTGTGTTGTGTGTATATGTGTACATAATATATATGTCTATATAGGAGGGTATATTGGCATATGAATACATATGTGAGTGTGTGTATATATGTGTACAGGTATACATAGACAGAGGGCACAGGACCACTTGAATAGGAAGGGATGATGCTTAAAACATGAAAGTAAGAAGTGAGAGAGGAATATAATGAGAGGAGATGGGGAGAAACAGAATGGGGTAAATTATCTCACATAGAAAAGGCAAGTGAAAACTGTTACAGTGGAGGGGAAGAACAAGACGGCAAAAGGGAATGGGTCAACCTTATTCTCATTGAATTTGGCTTAGGAAGGGAATGACATACACAATAAATAGGGTATCTTACCCTACAGCAGAGTAGAGGAGAAGGGAATGAGAGGGGGGATGATGGAGGGGACGGCAGGGTGAGGGTGGGAGGGAAGTTGGAAGCACACACTTTTGAAAAGGGACAGGGTCAAAGTAGAGAATAGAACAAGTGGGAGGTGAGATAGGATGGAGGCAAATATAGTCAGTCTTTCACAATATATACACTATGGAAATGTTTTGTGTAGCTACACATGAACAACCTATATTGAATTGCTTATCTTCCCAGTAAGGGTGGGTGATAAGGGAGGAAGGGAAAGAATCCGGAATTCAAAGTTTTAAAAAACAAATGTTTAATATATGTGTGTGTGTGTGTGTGTGTGTATAATTATTATTACATACTACTGGGAAATAAGATATATAGGCACTAGGGGATGGAGATCCTTCTTGTCCTACCAGAAAGGCAGAGGAGGGATGGGGGAGGATATAGGAGAGAGCAGATTGGGGGAGGGGATATACAGTGGAATCACTGTTTTGGGGTAATGGGTAGGGGAAATATGGGAAGAAAATTTGTAACTCGAAATCTTGTGGAAATTAATGATGTAAACTAAAAATAAACATAAAATTTAATTTAAAAAAAAGTCTCATTGGTCATACTTGTGTGAGACCTGGGTATGGTATACTTCTTTAGTTGTTTGCTTGAACTCTCCATTTTTTCTCTACTTCATTTATAATTTCCAGCTAGGGTTTCTCATGTGGTCGGCAGGATTACAAAGAATAGTGCCTCTATTTGTTCCATGATCTATGGTGATTTAGATTGAAATTGTAAGGCCAAGTATCCTAGAGGTGTGGAATATAATAGTAATGCAATTTGATTCCTTTGCATTGGCAAAGCTATCAGGTACTTAAGTCCTAGTTTGAAATTAATTAGATCAAGCCTCTGTTAAGAATCAAAAGTTATGAACCCCTGTTGCTGATGTAACAGGAAGGGGAAGAATAGGGAGGAGCTAATAGATATATAAGGAGAAGCCCTAGCTGGAATTTCAGATCTTCTTGGAATCAGGTTCTAGAGGCTGAGGAAGAGAGACCCAGGATGGAGAGAATGATTTTTATTTTGAGAACCTAGATGAAGTGATTTTTTTATTCTGGGAACCAGACAAAACTTCTGTTGAAGTCTTCTGGGGGCCATCCAGAGTTGCCAGAGGAAGCATGACTGTGGTGTCAGTACTTTGTCTGTTTGTGGTTTTGTTAAGCCTTGACTTCCCAGGAACAGACTGTGAAGGATTTAAGGTGTACTGGACACTGTGAGCTTCAGTGTGGAACAAGAACTGCATGGAGAGCTGGACAAGGAACTGGGAGCTGTCTGCTTTTGAACCCAGGTGACAGTTTGGTGAATCCATGTATGAGCTTGGACCATGGAAAGGGAACCAGGAAAGCTGAAAGCCTACCTCAGGTCAAGATGAAAAAATCTTTCTGTGGACACTGAGTAGTGACTGATAAAATTGTATTGTATTTCTTGTGACTCAGTGGTGGATGGACTATGCATTTTCCACTACCCCTTAAGAGTGTACTGAGTAGTGACTGATGATGATATTTTAACTTAACTGTATTCCATGGGTGGAGAAGCTTGACTATTGTACTTTGTGTCCTTTCTCCTTAAGAGGATTATGTTACTAAATGATTGAGTGATTGAATTAAGGAGGTTTGCCTCCTTAAGTCATTGAATGATTGAGTTACTATGTGATTGAATGATTGAATTAAGGACTTAGTGATGGAGTGACTAAATGAATGTACTTTGTTCAAAACTATGTGAACACTTTGGTGGAAATTATGTGGCTATTTTAGTGATAAGTTGTAACATTGTGAATGCTGTATTTTGATTTCTGTGAATGTTTTGCCTTCATTTGTTACTGAATAAATAGAGTGTTCACTATACTATGTAATCAGAACCTTGAAGCTGTTCCCAGCAGTAGCCCTCTGGGAAGCTGCTTGTGCTTGGCTTTATAGTGATTTATAATAGATCTTAGATTTTATAGGGAGTCAGTGAAGTTTATGGAAGGGCAGCTAGGCTGGAGTCAGGAAGATGCATCTTCTTGAGTTCAAATCTGACCTCAGACACATACGAGTTGTATGACTCCAGGTAAGTCACTTAGCTCCATTTACTTCAGTTTTCTCATCTGTAAAATGAGCTGGAAGAGGAAATTGCAAATCACTCCAGTATCTCTGGAAAGAAAACCCCAAAATGGGGTCACAAAGCATTGGACATGGATGAAAACAACTGAAAATTAGTTCATTGAAGAGAGAAGTGATATTGTCAGAACTGATATTTAAGAATATCACTGACAGGGGCAGCTATATGGCACAGTGAATAGAACACTGGCCCTGGATTCAGGAGGACCTGAGTTCAAATCTGGCCTCAGACACTTGACATACTTACTAGCCATATGACTTTGGGCAAGTCACTTAACCCCAATTGCCCTCCAAAAAGCAAAAACAAACAAACAAAAAAAGAATATCACTGACAACTCCACAGAAGATAGATTGGAGTGGAGAAAGAATTGAAGCTACAGGTACAAGGTAAAAATAAAACAGCAGTTGATTTTGTATGATTTTGATGAAATTACTGAAGAATTGAGTAAAATGTACAGAGGACTCAGGGCAGAATATTAAGGAATACCCACCCTTCAGGGATGGGAGATATATTTTTGGTACAACAAAGGATCAGTTAAGCAGGTAGGAGGAAAAGCAGGAAGAAGTAGTTTCCTCAGAATCCAAGAGAAGATGGAATATTCAATGGGAAAGGGTGTTCAACAGTGTCAAAAGCTTCAGGCAAGACAAGGTGGGTGGGAACTAAAAAAAGGCCAATTAATTTATCAGTTAAGAGATCACTGACAAACTTAGATAAAGTAAATTTAAAAGAGTGGGAGACTTTTCAGGTGTACAACAGGAAAGTTTCTAATAGATGATCTCAGTTTTCCAACAAAATAGGAGTAAAGGTCATAAAGTCAGTAGGACAAGTATTGGGGCTCAAGGAGACAGCTTTGAAACAGTTACTTCAGGAGTCATGATAAAAAGCATATCAGAGAAGAATAAAAGATAAATATTGCTGTAGTGTGGGTCTGATCGAGCTTAGATAACATGAACTTATTAAGCATATCTTCATTAACATTTAGAAACATGAGAGTAGAAATGAAAAAATCAGGTTGTGTGGGGTGACCCAGAGTCAAAAATTGGTCAGGACAATGGTAGGACTGATTCAAATCTAGAAGACAAGTTTACAGTTAAATTGGTCAACTGTAGGGTCAAAATCATGTGGAGAAGAAAATAAGGTAAGAGCAAGTTTAATTGAGAGAACAGAGTATTGGAAAAGAGTTATGGGGAAAATCAAGAACAGATTCAGAAAAAGTAAAGAAGTGAGTATGGAAAGACAGGAGATTGTAATTAGTGGAGAATTTCAGAGTTTGAGATTGTGGATGTAGCACAGTTACAGGAAATGAAGTTTTGATAAATCTTTAACAACCAACTTTCCAAAATAAGAATTCATCTGGATTAGTAACATTTTCTCTATCACTTTCTAGCCTAGACCAAGATTCCTGCTTCCTGTTATATATGTCCTGTGAGTTTAGAATGGTTTTTACATTTTTAAATAAGGGTATATTATATTGTAAAAAATTAATAAAAGCATGCTTAACTTTTGTGCTACAAAAAAATATGCAGAGAGCCCATATTAAACAAGCTGAATGCCAAATTTGGCCTATGGGCTATATTTTTAATGATTCCTGGTCTAGAAAATCAACAAAACAATAAATCAAGCCCTGATTTGTAGCATTTGAAAGTGTAAATTCCCACTGAATTTTAACCATTAGCTCTCAGGAGTCAGTATGAACTGACTCCAGTATACCACTAGATCAGTGTTGCTGGCATCTAAGGTAAGAAATCTCCTGTGAGTAGTTGAAATGAAACAAAAATGTAGATCATTAGATTTAAGGAGATGATGAATTAAGAATGAATTAAGAGCCCTGAGAGCCTGGTCTCTACTTAATGAGCATATTGCTTATCTTGCTTGGTCCCAGGATTACTATATTTGTCTCTATGCCATTCCACACTTTATTCCTTCCCTCTCCCTTTCCAAATACGGCTCCAAAACCAGTAATCAAATCAACCTTATCATTCCTGGAAAGGACATGCCAATAAATTGCCCAGGGTCCAATCACTATTCCTCTGATTTCCTGTCCTAAAACATTTCTCCCTGATACTTACTAGACATCACTCCCCTATATGTGTTGTTTTCTTCCATTACAATGTGAGTTCATTTAGGCAGAGAATATCATGATGCTTGTGTTTGTATTCCCAACACTTAACATAATGTCTGACATGTAGTAAGCATTTAATAACTGCTTTTTCTTTCTTTAATTCATTCATTCATCCATAAGAGGTCAGTACATTCAAGGTAACATCAACATCTATGGTAAAGTTCCCATCTATGAGGTCAAGGTATAGAAGTAGACAGGAAGACTGTAAGCCTGATGTAGAACTCCTTTAGGATAGAGGGAGAGTGACCTACAGTCCAGTAGATTGCCGACCAATAGTGAGGCTCAACTGAACTTATATAGTATGAATCAGTAGTCGACCTAATTATCAAAATATCATTCATTTTTCCAACAATGCTTGGTAGCCTGGGAAAATAAAACAGTGAAGATTATATAAGATCAGGGAAACGGGTTATGATGATAGGTCAAGTGAGCAAGAAATGTAACTTGGAACCTCTTCATGCCTGAGTAGACAGTTGCCATAACTTTCTGCAGTCAAAAACAGTCTTCAACTGATAGTCAAACTTCTCTGGTGATGATCCTTTCCACAATTACCTAGGTTGGCTCTTGGACAATTATTTCCTAGGGTCTTGCTGGACCTTGTCTCAAAGGCTTTCCTATTAGCAAAGGATTTCTAGTGGTCTCTAGCTTCTAGGGACCCCCCAATTAACATATTTATTTTGTACATATTCATTTATGTATGTATTGTCTCACTTAATAGAATGTAAACTCCATTGGGGAAGGGATAGTTTCATAGACTCAAAAGATTTGAGAGTTGGAAATAACCATTATGTATCTATTGTCGGGTTCATACACTAAAGGAATCCCCACTATAATATACTTAAGTGGTCAAGCAGCCTTTGCTTGAAGACCTCAAGGCTGCCTAACCCAACACCTCCCTAAGTATCCCATTCAATTTTTGGATAACTCTTAATTATTAGAACATTTTTCCCTTCTCCACCTAATATCATCAAATATTTGACAGCTATCATATCCTCCTGACTCTTCTCTTTTCTAGGCTAAACATGCCTAGTTCCTTCAACCAATCTTTCAGTTTTGTCTTATTATTTCTAGTGCCTTACACAAAAACTGACAGATAGTGGACATTTAATGCATTATTATTGATTGATTGATTGATTGATTTCCCCCAATCCGTTGGATGATATTATGGGAAAAGAACCAATATGTGGAGATAAGCAAGTTCTTCTTCATGGAAAGTGTGGATGTGCTCACTGGTAATCCCTGTGGAGAGGAAATCATGTAAGTTTCCCACATCAGAACTCAGGTCTATTCTATTGTGTGCTGGTCTGTTTTGTGGAAAAGATGAGAAAAACAAAATGAAACAAACAAATAAGCACCTAGTCCAAAACAGACTAGGCCGATTTGTCAGCTCACTTTTATAGACCATGGAGAGAGCTCCATTCTTTGGAGTCTCTCCTCCTTAGCTGTAGCTATACAATCATTTTGAAGGCCGCCCTAATCCCTGGGAACCAATCAGGAGTTTTGTGATCTCTCAGCAAGTCACCAGTAGGCATGCTCTATCATCTTATTTTATTTGGAGAATCTCATAAAATTGATCAGGGACTTCCCGGATCCATCCCTTACATGTGGACATGTACCTCTTTGTTTGTATAATTCAGTAAGTGTAGCTCACTTCCCTGCCTTATGAAATTGGACCTAGTCAAATGTTTTTCTTTAATGGCTAAAAGCCAACAAAGAGGGTGATTTAGTGCCTAAGATTCATTGATGAGTTTCATGGATTTTTGAAGTAGGAAGACATAAATTCTATTTTCTTGAGTCAGGAGGTTTTCTTTTGAAAAAGAAAACATCTTGGATTCTGACATATGAGCTTTGATTAGTCTGTGCATGTGCACTTGGAATATATATGTGTGTGTGTATGTGTGTGTGTATGTGTGTATAAAAACTCATTTTCAAGAAGGTGAGCAGTGCTCGTTTTGTTTGCCTGAAGTGTGGTGAGGGGCGAGTGCAGGGCAGTAGAACTCCCAAGTAGTTTTTCTACAAAGTAGGGCAGGCAGAAGCAGATTGGTTGGAAGGAATGCCCCAAGGCTGCCTACATACACCAAGTGAAACACACCAAGGCATAACTGTGGAAGGCCAGGAAACAATACAGTTCAGGCCAACCTGTAATCTGAGGAACTCAGGGATATAGTGACTTTTCCTGAGGGAAATGCTTCAGGCAGACCAGGTCTCCAAGAGGCAGAGACACTAGCAACTCTAAGTACTGAAAATAGCAGCAAAAGCAGTAGGGACAAGGGCAGGGGCTTCGGGGCTTTCTTCACAGGTGTGCAGTGTGAAAAGAGGAATTTACTGCACATGGGTTGTGTATAATGACTTGCCCACCATTTAATAGATAAATTGTGTACTTATGTTCATATAAGCTCATGCCTGCAAAGCACTCCCTTCTCATCTTTGTTTCATACAGTTCTTCTTTTAAAGTGACATTCTGCATGAAGGCTTTCTTTTTTCCCCAATTATTAGTATCCTCCCTCCCAAATTGTTGATTGTTTGGTATAATGATATGCTAATTAAAAACAAGCTTCCCTTCTCCCTACAGCTTGTTTGTACATCTTTATTTGCTTGTTGTCTCACCCTTTAGATTGTAATCTCCTTGAGGGCAAAAACTATCTTTTGCTTCTTCCTATATCCCAAGTGGTAGCACAGTACCTGTTGCTTAATAATTCTTTATTAACTGACGGACTTGCAATGTGGTATATTGACCAGAGAACTGGGTTCCAGAGATAGTAAGACCTAGGTTCATATTCATGTCCTTCCTTTGACACACACTGGTTGGGTGACCCTGGGGGAATTGCTTCCCCTTCCTGCTCTAGAAACTATAAACTGCAGAATAGGTGCTGATTTGGATTCACAGAGAGAGTTTCCATACCAGGAGTTCCAGTGTCAGTGAAATAAGGTCTGATACTAACAAGATGTTGCTCACTTAAAAAGGCCTATTACAATTGTCAACATTTCATTTCATTTGTATTTTTCCATTTGATCTTCCCAGCAATCCTAACAGGGATGTGTTATCCCCTATTCATATTGGGGAAAACTGACTTGGAGAGCAAACAAATCTGGATCAAAGGAACATCGAGTTTATACCTGGAAGGGACCTTAGGGTTTATCTATTCCAACCTTCTTATTTTGCTGGTGAAGGAGGGAACTGAGGCCTTAGAGAAGTTAATTGGCTTGGCTAGGTCAATCAATTGATAAGTAGCAAAGCCAGAATTTTAGCCTAGTTCTGCTGACTTGAAATCTATTGTCCTCTGATTTCCAGCCCAACTCACTGTACCATCACACTGCCTTCATTCAAGGAGGAGTGATTCATGCAAACTTAGAAAAAGACTCACTTCCATTGAGTAGTGCAACCACATTAACAGTTGTGATAATATTCTGACTTTAAATGTTAATCATGTCTGCCATTCTAGAGATATTTGAATGAAGACTATATAGCCAGACTGTTAAATGCATTAATACAAGGAGGGGAAGAAGTGAAGAGGGACTATTGCAATTGCATTTTCAGCTGCAATAGTGTTTGATGAGAATCCAAAACAAATGTCACAAGTCTTAGCCAGACACTCTAACTTACTCTCCCATCAGTGTGATGAATGTATTTGTGAAGAGTTGGTGACTTTTTTTTAACTGCTGAAACAGTTCATGTTTTCAGAACTGGTTTAAGAGAAGACATTTCCTTGGTATGATTGCAATTCTTAACAACAACAGCTAAACTCTTTGTAGCAAATCTCCACTGGGGTAGAACTAAAATCTGGAAGTAATCAGCAACCACTGAACATCAGAAATTCTTCAAAAAACATTTAAACGCAGCTGGAGTCTGCTGGTAGTTGGGATAGGATTCAGGTACCTAATCCCTTGGGGTGAGTTGCCATCCCCCATCTTCCTTGTCTTGTGTGTGGAACTAAAAAGCCCCAGGGTGTTGATGGCTGCAAAGAAACTGTGGCATCTGACACCTGCTGGGAGCAATAAATACAGAACTAGGCCTGCCATCCTCAGTTTGTTCCTTTCTTGCTTCCTACTAGAGCTGAATTCTTTCACTGGGGATGAGCCTGAACTGTTTAGCCATGTAAACAAATCTGGTAAGTAAGAGAAATCATTGCTATAGAAGCGGTAGTTTTTGACACATCTGCTTGACCTATAATACAGGCAAGACTAGTTAAAAGGTAAACGGAATCACACCCTGTATTTCAGAGAATTATAGTGGTATGTTTTTCCAGAAGTCAAATCATTGAACATATTCATTTTTAACTGCTTTAATTCCATCTGTCTCTTCTGTCCTTCCTTCCTTCCTTCCTTCCTCCCTTCCTCCCTCCCTCCCTTCCTTCCTTCCTTCCTTCCTTCCTTCCTTCCTTCCTTCCTTCCT
>NW_027187419.1:91040461-91055757 GCF_028583685.1 Petaurus breviceps papuanus | reverse complement strand
CCTTCCTTCCTTCCTTCCTTCCTTCCTTCCTTCCTTCCTTCCTTCCTCCCTCTCTTCCTCCCTCCCTCCCTTCCTCCCTTCCTTCCTCCCTTCCTTCCTCCCTTCCTTCCTCCCTTCCTTCCTCCCTTCCTTCCTTCCTTCCTTCCTTCCTTCCTTCCTTCCTTCCTTCCTTCATTTCTCTGTCTCTCTTTTCTTCCTTCCTTTTTTCATCAATTCATTCATTCATCTATCTATCTTTGTTTTGTTTATTTTTATAGTTTGATAATGAGTTTCCAGATGACTAATTAGAGTTAGTTATTCCCACTGGTATGTATAGTCTGAATTACTTAATAGTCAATTTTACCTTTCAGTCCAGTCTTAACTTTCTTAACTTAAGTTCCTAACTTAACTTTCTCAGGAGCTTTCCTGTTTGAAAAGGAACTAATGCTAATTAATGAAGAGTTGGATTGCTTCCTTCATTGCAACAGATACACTAACCCAGGGGTACCAGGAATCAACAACTGAAGTATGTGAATCTGGAGCATGACTGTTGCTTTCTAGTTGGCAGGGAACATGGAATATTGCCAAAGTGTGGGGTAGGGGAACAATAACATTTAGTGGGAGTAAATAAAAAGAAAAACAGAGTTCATATGATCTACCTTCTCTACCTCTCCCCAATGCCTAACTGTGCATTTATAGGCTCCCTCCTACCACCCCCACCCCCATTAAATGACCATTAATTTCCTTGTTGAGATTCATTCTTGTCTCCACTTGGCAAGTCAACAGGAGCACAATACTGATTCTGTTAAGATGGATTTTTTTTTCACTAGAAAATGAATGAAAAATGTGTTTCAAGCCATATGTTCAATATTTTTTTAGTAATATGTGTTCACATATTTGCAAATTCACAATATTTGTTGCTATGAGATACAAATCTCAGATATGTCTGTATGAGTAAGTGAATGCAACATCACCCATTGAGTGTGAAAATGGTGTAAACCATGTTTGTTATTAATTATAAGCAAGTTTACCCAGAAGTTTCTTGGGGTGTTTTCATGTAACTAAATCATATTTCACAACTAAGCGCTCAAGGACTTCACAAGAAGATTGCAAACACTATGGCGCCAGCCCTTTCAGGAGGGCCACCTGCTCATTCCTCCACTTGACAAATGATGTAGCCAATAATACTGAACTGTCAGACATCCTCCCCGAAGTAAGACCCTGATCACTGACCCAGTAAAAGGTCCTGAAGGGAAAGGGACCGGAAGAGTAAGGGTGGAGCATCAATGTGCTTTATTTCAGCATGTCCAATTTACTTATCTTTCAGAGAAAAATTATCACCTGTAGTGGTCGTTCCCTCCAGTGAACCCCCTCCTATGAACCTGTGAAGGTTCACAGCACTTGGTTTCTAGGTCTCATATATTTCCACAGTCTATTTTGAATTGTATTTATTTATGTATCTGTCTTATTTCCTACCTATTACACTGTAAGCTCTGAGAAAAGGGGACAACATTTTCATTACTATTGTATCTCCCTCAGTGCCTGCCTAGTAAAGTGGTCTTCTCTCAGTGCCCAGTAGTTGTTAAAGAGAATTGAATTGAGCCAGGGAACAGTGGTAAGAAGAGGGGATTTGGAGTCAAAGATTTGGCAATCAGTTTACCCTCCAAACTGATAGGAGGGCAGATGAATCCCATCTCTGCTTCTTGCTACCTGTGTGATCTTAGGCATTCCTCTAAAGCCTCTGAACTTTACTTCCTTATCTATAAAATGAAAGATTGGACTATATGACTTCTAGGGTTGCCTTAAGCTCCAGTCTATGAATAAAAGCATAGGCAACCTAATAGCATCCTCTGAACCAATAGATACAGATTTAATGGGCTGCTATATCCTTTCTTTTCACTCCTTTTATCCTTTCTTACTCTCCTTATCACCCAGTTAGAATGTAAGCTCCTTGAGAGTATGTTTTTTTTTTTCCATTTTTTGTATGGCCAGCAGGTAGCACAACATTTGGCACATAGTAAGTACTTAATAATTACTAATTGGTTGATTATTAAATAAACCACCTTAAAAAGATTGAGTTGCTATTTTAGTCCATCCCCATTTCTTTGTATTTAACTAAGGCTTGAATGGCAATATACTATATTTCAGTTTTATCTTATATGTCCACATATGTCTAGCATGTCCACATTTCTACGATGTCTTCATTTTGATATTTCATAGTATACACCATTTCCATTTGTCTGTTTCTTTGGAAAAATTAGCTCTACTTCATGAAGCTTTTTGGCACTATGGGAAGCATTAAACTTGGAATCGGAAGAGACATAGGATCAAATCCCATCTCTAGCACTTTTTACTAGGTGTCCTTGTGTAAGCCACTAACCCCTCTAGCCTTCCGTTTTTTGTCTGTAGGGTGGGGATAATAATACATGCAGTATCTATTTTACAGGTAGTTGTGAGGTCAAATGAAATAGAACATATATTTATGTATGTTTGCCAACTATTTAGTACCATGTCTGTGCCAACTATTATGAGTATTATTATAAACCTATTAGACACAATAAATTAGTTGACTTTACAAAGCCTATGTCTTTGTTATAAATTCTTACAGTTCTCACAAATTCTTGTAATATAAGATATAGAAGAAACCGAGTTAAACCCCTCATTTTGCAAATGATGAAACTATTAAAGAAAACAGTGTAGTACACCAGAAAGAGTACCCACTTTGGCAACAGAAAAGCTGGATTCAAATTCAGCCATTGATATTGTGTCTTGAACTTGGGCAAGTTACTTAACTTTTCCTTGACTCAGTTTCTTCAAATGTAAAATAAGAGGCTTAGATGAGATGGCTTGTGAGGTCCCTTATAGCTCTAGAAGATGGTGCTATGCTCTAAAGGCCAGAAGGGTGACCTTTAACAAGGTCATATAGCTGGTTAGTGGCAGATTTGGGACCATAATCACTGACTCCTAGGCCAGTGCTCTCTGAATCAAATCCTGCTGCTTGGCATTTCTTCTTTTTAACATAGAGCTTTTACTTTTACATAGAACCACTACTTGTTAGCACATTATAAATGTCAGATATACAGAAGAGCACTGATATTGAATCATCTGACTTTTGTAGGAAGAGGTTATAGGAAAAATGGGAGAAAAGAGAGAGATGAATAAGAAGACAATCATGGAGGTGACTTGAGTTGTGTGTATTAGTGAACTAGGTAAGAGGTTGAATTTGTCGAGAAGAAATTTGGCAAGATTTGAGCTAGAGTATAATCTAGTCCAAATCTCCTTTCTGGGTATAAGAGAAACAAGATCAAGGACAATTAAGGAAGATAGAAAAAGGATTAAAGAAGATTAAGGAGGATTATGGATAGAAACAGAAATCAGACTCTAGAAGGATGAGGGAGAGGTACTTGACCAGAGCTGGGTAAGGTAAATAAGATATTAGATCATTAATCAAACTGATAGGAGGGCAGGAGAAATTGATGAAACACAGGAGGCTGGTACAAGAAAGAATGAAAGGTGGTTGGAGAGTTGTTGTTGGGAAAAGGAAAGGTATTTGAATGGGCTTGTCCAGTGTTAACTAAGCTCTAAGAAGTTTCTAGAAACAAGGCTAAAAATCAAAACCACTAGGGCGATTAAAGAAAATTGTGCTGTGACTTGTCTGGCATGGGAAATATTTTCATTTTCAGCATAGGCAAGTGACTGTTATCTGTGTTTCAAATTGGGCTAATTTCTTTCCTGGAGGAGAAGGTGAAGGGATTATAAGAAAATGCTTTTCCACATTCTAGGTTGCTATGAAGGATAAAGAGATCCTAAAAAAAAGAATAGAAGATTTCAATGAGATAACAGGATCTGAGATAGAGGAAGGATGTTTTAACACATCATGATAATAAAAAATGGAAGAGTATTACAGAGAGGAAATGGGGAAGTAAAAGGACAATTGGACAAGTAGATCTTGAAGACAGATTTGAGACTCCTCTTGAAGTGAAGAAAACTGGGTTTTCGAAGTATGAAGCAGCATCTTGTTTCTCTAAGAATGATATAGCAGAGTCATAGAAGCTATGAGATAAGAGAGTTTTACTTTGCAGGGCTATTGTAAGGATCAAATGATATAATATTTGTAAAAAGCACTTATTAAAATGCCTAGAACTTAGTAACAACTATATAAATGCTTATTCCCTTATCTCTGCCCCTCCCCTCCCCACTCCCCAAGACCTGCCAAAATGAATACCTACCCCTTTCTTGTGATTCATTTTGGTAAAAATGATATTACCAAAAGGAACATAAAAAATTATTGCAAATGATTATGAAGTCTTGGACAAACAACAATTTTAACAGGAAAATTGGCACAGGTAGTGCTTTCCTCACTGTTGCCTATTGATGTCAAAGGATGAAGAAAAGAATGATTAGTTTAGGAAATGAACAGTTGCCTAAAGAGGGGGTATCTGAGAATGAGATTTGGATGAGCTATTAATGGCTTATTATATGAGGTTGAGAGATTTCCTAGCTGGAAAGAGAGCACAATACCTGGTAAGAATGTATTTCCCCAGTGTCTGACAAATTTAATCAATGACTTTAAACTAATAAGGATGGAGAGGGAGAAGCCTACCTATGTTTTTCCATGAAGTTTGATATAATGGATAATAAAATGGTAGGATTTTTTGAGCTATATTGGGAGAAAAAGGAGCACCAAGAAGGAATAGGATCTTTGCTTGGGGAGCAGGGAGTGATGATAAATGAGAAAAGAGAAAATAAAGCTCTTTGGTTTACATTTTTTTTCTGTTTTATCTACAAATCAGAACAAATACTACTAGAGAGATTTGATTCTCAAAATTAGTAAGGAGGAAGTAAGAGAATAATAAATTAACATTAATTAAGACACCTATCTCAGATAAACTACAGATTTTAGTTCTAAAATAAAAACAAAAACAAAAAACCCTAAAAATATGGCAGATGTAATTGGTTACTTTTTGTAAATTTAATTATTTTTAGATATATAAATTTTTATATATCTAAATAATACAAATATTATATAAATATTTGCATATTTATATAAATTATATATAAATTATATAACTATTTGTATAAATATTTATACACATAATATATATTTTTATAAATAATATATATTTTTATATAAATAATAATTCTTTAATTGTAAAGAGTTACCGTTAATGATTTCTGAAACATCACAGAAAATGGCAGAGGAAACAAAAAGCTGAAACAGTGCAAAAGGCATCCCAGTTTTCGATTGCAAGTTTTTTTTTTCCTGGTCATAACCCTTACACAGAGGTAGCCTGGCAAAAGGTCCTATAGATGTGACAGCCACAGTTACTGAGGAACCAGAGAAGAAATTTCATACCACCAGACCTTGTTCTTGGCACTGTCTAATGGCTCAGCATCAGAAACTGATAGAATTTTATCAGTGGAAATGAAATTAAAGAAGAGTGAATACTAAGGACAAGATGACTTTCCATCTGACTTACAGCTGAAATCTATATGTACTGTTTCCCCATTAGAATGTGAGCACTTTGAGAGGAAGGCATGTCTTACTTTTTTCTTTGTATCCCCAGAATTTAGCACAATTTAGAGCCATAGTAAGGGGCACCCAGATGGAGTACTAGCTAGAGTGTCATGCTCCAAGTCAGAAAGATGAGTCTTCCTGAGTTTAATTCTAGCTTCAGACACTAAATAGCTGTGTAAGTCACTTAACCCTGTTTGCTTCAGTTTCCTTATCTGTAAAATGGGTTGGAGAAGGAATGGCAAACCACTCCATTATCTTTGCCAGGAAGATCCTAAATGGACTCACAAAGAGTTGGACATTACTAAAATGACTGAACATCAGCAAATACATTGTAAGAACTTAATAAATGAATCACCCTTTCATTTAATTCATTCCATATGAGTCACTCAATAGGAATATAATGCATCAGTCAAAACTCTAATTTAATCTTGAAGTTATGATACATACAAATTGGTTGAGGAAAAGGGGCACATAAAGCCTGGATAAAAGAATACTCAGAGGATTTGTCCTTAAGCCTTTGAAGAACTATACTGTGGAATAGGAATTAGTCTTTCATCTGTTTAGCCCCAGAGGAAGAACTAGAAGCAATGGAATAAATTTGGGTAGAGGTCATTTTAAGCTTAAGGTTAAGAAAATTTCCCCAATATTTGGGGCTGTTCCAAAGTGGAATGGGTTACCTTCTGAAGTCTAGCTTCTGCTTGAAGACCATTTGTCAGGTATGATGAAATGGGCATTCTTTTAGTGTATGAATTATATAGATACCTTTAAACACTCAAATTCTGTGATTCTATGAAATAATGTATTATAGTTGACAAGTACTTTCCTCACAATGTAAGGTAGATAGTGAAATCTTTATTTTATCCATTTGAAAGATAAGGAAACCATGGTAGGCAGGTAGCTCAGCTCAGCACATCTCATTTTTCACCTGGCTATACTACTTTGGGACTTCTCTGACTTTCCCACCATTCCCCTAGAACCTCATTTGGGAAAATCTCATCAACCCACAAGATGAGTCTAAGAACTTTATTTCATCTCCACCCTCAGTCTCTCTGATTGGAGAATGGAGTCATCAACTTTAAAACCTCTATTTAGGAAAGGAACTCAGCTCAGAATATCTAATTTCTCAACTGGTTGCACAGTTTTTGGACTTATCTAATTTTTCCATCATACCCTCTCATCAGATGCCTTTCTTCCACCCCCCTCCACCAGCTTTACAATTTACTTTTGAGTGTTGCCTTCCCTTTTAGATTATAAGCTTCTTGAGGGCAGGCATTATCTTTCTTTCTCTTTTGTATTGCACGTGTGTGTGTCTGTGTGTGTGTGTGTGTGTCTGTGTGATTTTTTTTGTAGCCCCAGTACTTTGCACAGTGCCTGGCACATAGTAGGGGATTAATAAATGTTCATCAACTTACTGACTAATATTAGTAGCAGGAGTAGTAACTGGCATTTATACTGATTTAAGCTGAGCACTTCATATTTTCTTTTCCTTTGCTCAAAAAGAAGTGATTTTTCTGTCTCCACATAAATACTGAATTATTTATGACCAGATTATGTAGTATAAAATTAATTCACTCAGAAAAAAAAAGCTTCATGAATCAAACCTGTATATTGTCCAATTCATTGGATCCACTCAAAATCAGTTGTCCAGTAGGTGTTATAAAACTGAACTATGAGTCACACAACAACTAAAAAGTTAGATTTATCTTTGTTATTTAAAAATGAATTGATAATTGCAAGAAACACACCCTTTTCTGTTCCCCTTACAGACTCACTCCCATATACTCCCATACCCATACTCTCCTCCCCATACACACACATTCACAAGTTTAACAAATGTACCCATAGTCCCCCCCACAATGTCATTATTTTTATTTAACTCACAGCATATCTCAATTAGTCTATCCATCCATATCTTCTCACAGCATTCACAGTAGGGAATTCCCATCAGTAACATAGCTCCTCTGAAATGTTCTGGGAAGGCATAAATTGCTTCAGATTTCTAGAAAAAAAAAACCCAACACCTACTGCTCTAGATGGATGTATTGGAGAATTCAATAGAACTTTTAAAGGATATTTAGTATCTGTAATACAAAAAGGTATTCTCAAAAATTGAGAAAGTCCTTTGTCATCCTCCCTTTAAAGAGATAAAGTCCTAACACCTAAAGTTAGGAAGAATAAAACAAATGAGGAGAATAATATGCTAAAATCATTAATGAATTTTGATTTTAAAAGATACCATTAGATGACTATAATTTACCAGAGAATTCATTCATTATGATCAGGTTGGATTTAAGTTAGGGATACTATTTCAGGAAAACAATTGATATGATCAATCATTGTTAAAAAACAAAAATCATTGAAACCAAACAAATGCTGAAAAACAATTTAAACAAATAAAATACATATTTAGACTAAACCCCCTACAAATTATAGGAAAAATGAAATCTTTAATGTGCTAAAAAAAAAGTATCTATCTAAAACCAAACGCCAACATTATGTTCAATGTGTATACACCAAAGAGAATTTCCTCCCCAAAAATCTGGAAGTCAAACAAGGATGGCACCTCTCTTCGTTATGATTTAATTAACAATAAGGCAACAGAAATAAATTAAACACATAAATGTAGGCAAAGAAAAGATGTGGATGAGATAATGGCTTATTTGGAAAATCCTTAGAATCTTTTTCTTATTTTTTTTAATGAAATGGCCTTCTGGGAGGGAAGAAAGAATCTTGTTATGTGGGAAAAATTAAAGAATGTATAAGCAAAATATACCAGTGAAATGCTTAAGACAATGAACAAAGAAACTAATTGAAGAAGCAAATAGCTTAAGCAAAGTTTAAACTACAAAACAAATAATCCAAATCAGTGGCATTTTCTATATTATAGTATCAAAATTTGGGAGGCACTATTGGAAAGGAAAATACCCTTTAAAATAACCACAAAAGGAATAAATTTGGGGGGATTCAAGTTATCAAAACTACTCAATAGTTGCAAATATTCAATTACAAAATACTCCTTAAAGAAATATAGAACTTATATAATAAAGAATATTCAAAGCTCATGCCTGAACCATGCCAATATAATAAAAATAATACCACCTATTAATTTAGTTTTGATGCTGTATCAAACTACCAAGTGAAACTTTATAAACTGTGATATAACAATAACAAAATTCATTTGAAAGGATATAAGCATTCTGGAATATCCAGGAAAATAATGAAAACAATAGGAAAGAAGGGAGATTTAATGCTTTCAGACATTAAATTACATTTTAAAAATTACAATCATAAAAGCTAATATAGGTTAAAAATAGAGAAGTAGACAACTGGAAACAATTAGACGATCAGAAAAAGTGGAATTCAATAATCCAATGTTTGATAAACCTCAAAATATAAATTGTTTCAAAAAGAACTCCTTACTTGATAAGAATTTCTGGAAATATTAGAAAGCAGTCTGGCAGAAAGTGGGCTTAAACAAACATCTTACACCATATTCCACAATTAATTCAAAATGGGTATGTGACCTGAATATTTATGATCATATCACAAAAAAAGAAAAGCAGATCATATAGCTTTCACAACCAGGTATAGGAAATTAACTCTTTTTTTTTTTTTAAAGCAATTCAGGTTAAGTAACTTGCTCAAGGTTACACGGCCAGTTATTTCTGGGTGTGGTGCTAAGTGTCTGAACCCGGATTCGATCCCAGGTCATCCCGACTCTGGGGTTAGTGCTCTTACTCACTGTGCTACCTGGTCGCCCCGGAAATTAATTCATAAGCAAATAAGAGATAAAGACAATTTCAAAAGATAAAACAGATAATTTTAATTACCTAAAATTGAAATGTTTTTGCAAAAGCTAAATTAATGCTTCTAGAATAAGAAGGAAAACAATTTACTAGGAAGAGGTCTTTGTGTCAAATATCTCGAATAGGACTTATTATCCAAGTGCTTTAGACAACATCAAAATAAATGACCAAAAAACATTCACCAATAGAAGAGAAGTCAGAGATATGGACAAAACATTTTCAAAAGAATTACAAACCATCATTAATCATATGAAAAAGTTCTAAAAATCACTAATGATAAAAGAAATGCAAATATTACAGGTTTTATTTCATACCCAGCAAAATAGCAAAAGGACAAGTATAGGAACAGTGAATGATGGAAGGGTTGTAGAAAGATAATCATACTACCATGTTTCCCCGATAATAAGACACTGTCTTATTATTTTTTTTTGGACAGAAAAACACCAGAGGGCTTATTTTCAGGGGAGGGCTAATTTTAATGAACATTGACAGCAATTTTAATAAACAGGTAAATGTGAACCAAAAAATGTACCTTTATTCAATAATGAATTCAATAAAGATGATGCGCTCACTGCTGCAGCTCTGATTGGATGCAGCTCGGAGCGCGGCGTGCGTTTCACAGGGGGGGGGGACGGTGCATACAGAGGGTACCGTAATGTAGCGTGTAGCAAAGGGGATCACCTTCACTACAGTAGCAATCTCAATAGGGCTTATTTTCGGGGGAGGGCTTATTTTAGAGGAATCTTACATAGTAAGGGGAGGGCTTATTTTTGGGATAGGTCTTATTATCGGGGAAACACGGTAATCCACTAGTGTTGGAGTTATAAATTAGTAGAGCCATTCTGGAAAATAATTGGAAATTATGTAAAGTGGCTAAAGAGTCCATCCTCTTTGATCTAGAGAGTCTACTGGTAGACATATATGTACACACACATATATGTGCATACATCCATACATACATGCATTCATACTCCTAGCAGTGGAATCTTAGGCTTTTTCTCTCTCTCTCCATCTGTATGTGTATGTGGGTGTGTATATAGTATATGAAGTTACTGACACAGAAATATAGTAGCACTTTTTGTGGTAGCACAGAGATGGAAACAAAGTAATAGGAGGTAGCTAGGTGGTGCAGTGGACAGAGAGTACCAGGCCTGGAGTCAAGAAGACCAGAGTTCAACTCTGGACTCACATACTCAATTAGCTGTGTGACCCTGGCCAAGTCACTTAATCTCTGTTTGCTTTAGTTTCTTCAAATGTAAAATAGAGATAACAATAGCACCTACCTCCCAGGATTGTTGTGAAGATAAAATGAGATAATAACTGTAAAGTGTTTTGCACAATGCCTGGAACATAGTGGGTATCATATAAAAATATTAGCTATTACTGTTAGATAGCTGATTGAGAAATTAGCTATCTAATAATAATAACTCATGTTTATATTTCATAGCTAGACAAATTGTGGTACATGACTATAAAAGGATCTTAACATGCTATAAAGAATGGTGAATATGCTGACATTAAAGAAAAAATTGAATGAACTGATGAAAAGTAAAGTAAAGGGATCCAAGAAAACAATATTTACAATGACTACCACAATTTCAATGAAAATAATAACAACCACAAAACAATCTAAAATAAATTTTGTGATATTATATGGGATATACATGGTCCCAAGCAAGAGAAAGAGAAGTTATTTATCCCTTTCCTTTGCAGAAACATTACATATATTTTTTTTGATGGGGAAAGAAGAAAATGTGTTAATCAGTTTGGCTGATTTTTTTTTCCTTCACTGGGTTTTTTTTTTTTTGCTTTGAAAATTCTCTTTATAAAGGATGATTTTTTGAGAGGTAGAGGTATTTATGGAAAAAATCTAGGCAACATAGAAACAAAGGATAGTAAAAAAAAATCTATTAAAATTACTCATTTCTTCATTAAGGGAATTATTCTGTGAATGAGATTTTTCACTATTGTTTTATAAAACTGACAATAAAAAGTATCAATACTCTTTTAATGTGCTATACTTATACAGTTATTCCAGATGTTCTCTAAATGTGGTATCATACTTTGTCAAAATCTTCAAGAATATAAAAAAACTAAATATATACTAATTTTGCTGCTATTTAATAATGTATGCTTGATGATGCAGTGTTTTAAAATGTGTTTAGGTACTCGATTCATTAATTATTAAAAAAAAAGAGAGGGAAAAAGGATGATGAGGAGACAGAGACAAAGAGATAGAAGGAAAGAAAGAGGGGTGGAGAGAAAGAAGATAGAGGGAGAGAGTACTATGCTAGGTAATTTTTAAAGTATTTTCTTACTATAACTCAAAGAACAAGATCTTTCAACAAGACTATGTGCACCACACCAATGCTCAAGTCTGATACAATAAGCTTCTGTTTATTGTAGAATTGTAGTATGTGTAATATCACCACAGTTCTAAGCAGAGATTGGCTACCGAATGGTCCATATTTAATCCAAAAAGAATACAGCTCATAAAGTATTGATTTTGTTTAGATGTGTGCTTAGAGCAGTGACAAATGATCCAAATCCTGTCCTAAACTCTTAGCTCTAAGAACTAATAAAATAAATTATATGAGGGTTAACTTCTATGACGAATACTGGGGAGGTTTGAACCAGGATGCTGTAGCCCTCTGGGACTTAGGTCATCAGATCAATCAGATCAATGATCTGATTGATGCTCCCTTGGGCTTTTTGGGTTCTGGACCACAGTTTGTGTCTAAGCAACACAACCTCAGACTTGCTCCTGGGTAGGAGTAGAGTAAACAGTAGCTCCAGCCTCTGTTAGAAGGCTAAGCGGGTTCAAAGCAACTGTATTGCTGCTACCCCTCTTCTGCTTAGAAGTCCCTGATACAATCTGGGGTTTTGCTGGTTTAGTTCTATTTTGAGTCAGGGCTCAAGGCTAAATCTATTATTAGCTCTGGGAGACTTCAGTGTGCTGACCTACTCTTATTTGGAGCACTCCATGCTGAATCCCTGATTTGACCTCTGATGCTTTCTAGCCTGGGCCAGGGGTCGAGATGGAGATTAACTCTGGACCACCTAAACTGTTTGCCTAGCTCTGTTTCAGGAATAAGGATGAACAGGTGATCTTCTCTGGGTAGTCCTGCCCTACTAACTGGTTGGAGCCTTGGGGATTGAGTCTGTGATCCTAGTCTCTCTAGGAGACCTTGGACTATTGGCCAGTGTCCAGAGATGAGTTTACAATTTTGGCCCACTCTTGTTAAAGTCCTTGTCTTGGTCATTTGTCTGTGGGCCAAATTTGTGAACTAGAGCTGAAAAGATGCCTCATTCTAGTTTCCTCTTTTTTTCCCCAATCATTATTCATTTAGTAGGTCTTAGATCTTAGTTTGATTAGTTGGCTGAGGAATTGGGCCACATTCCTCCTACTTTGGTATCTTGTCTGGTTGTTCTGTGACATATACTCAAAGAGTTGCTAGGGAGCATTGAAAAAATAAACGACTTGTCCTGGGACAAACAGCCAGTATATATTAGTAGCAGGATTCATCTTCCTGGCTCAAGGTGTGGCCCTCTACCCATTTTATTGTATTGTCAATGTCTATCTTTCTCTGTCTCTGTTTCCATCTCTCTGAATAATGACCCTACAATCCAAAAGAAAATTGTGTTCAAAGTGTTTTCGTGTGATTTATCTTGCTCATCTGCATAATTTTAGGTATACATATACATATATATGTGTGTGTACATATATATATATATATCCAATGGATTAACTTAATTCCTAGAAGTATGACCTAGATCCTGTTGTCAACTATGATATAAACATGTATATTTATGTTTATGAAATTTATCAAAACAAATTACAGTATATGGATTTCAATGTGGTGATGATTATATTGTATTATTTACATTCCTGTTACTGAGACCATTTTTTCCAACATGATATTTGCTTAAAGTAATTATACTGACTGAGAACAGTGGCAGATTGAAATTAAATGTTTGGATTAAATATTTTGTCAGCAAACATGCAGCCACTGCGTTACTGCCACTTCTTCTCTTCTATGCATACTGATTACAAAATGATTACAAAATGATTAGCTTTTATTTTGGCATAGTTTAAAAATACTTAGACAAATGCAGCTTGATATCCAATTTTCTAATCGTTCAAATAGTTAAGAAGGCTTCAGAAGGGACATGGCCTGGAGGCAAGAGAAATGGCATTTCACTGTAAACTGGAACTTTCAAACAGACCCATACTAGAACCATGCTCTTTGTCCCATGTCTCAAAATAATTCTAGCTTTACGTGGCCTACAATTTTTATTCAGTTCAAGATCTTCCAGGTGTGCTCAATAGTGACAGGGGGACAGAAAAGTATCACTTTATGTTAAAAGAAGAAACATACAAAAAGACTTGGAAAGGGGGCTCTGGTGGTTTTTTTAGACATTGATTATCTCTTAGAAAACTGTAGTTTTATGTATGGAAAGGAAGCACAAAATCAGGACATGTGGTTTAAATTTCCCCTAAAATATAAATGTATTTTTAAAGTAACTGGTGAAATATATATGTGTGTGTGTGTATGTATATGTATATTATATTTTTCCTTGAATTGAAGGCAAGCTATTCCCCAAATAAAAAGTTAAATGTTTTTGTTATTGTTTTGTATTAAAATGTGGGACTGCTTGGTGGCACAGTGGATAGAGTGCTAAGTCAGGAAGAGCCAAGTCCAAATCTGTCCTCAGACACTAGCTGTGTGACCCTGGGCAAGTCATTTAATCCTGTTTATCTCAGTTTCCTCATTTGTAAAATGAGCTGCAGGATGAAATGGCAAACCACTATAGTATCCTTGACAAGACAAAACAAAACAAACAAAAACAAATGGGGCCATGAAGAGTTGGACCCGACTAATTGACAAAACAGTTTACATGTTATTCATTACTGATATGATTCCATTTGGTTTTTTGGGTAAGTGGTTTTATAGTACTTATTTTTTTTTGGTTGTTGTTTGTTTTGTTCTGGTTTTTTTTGGCAAAAATTCTCAGACCTTGTATTTCACTGGGATGAGGTCTCCTGGGCATGGAGTGGAACCTTCTTCCACTGATGCTAATCAGAAATTTGCCCATAATACATAATTTGTTCATAATACATAAAGTTATTAGATATCAGAGGCAGGATTTAAATTCAGGTCTTCCCATTTCAAAATTCCCTTTAACCATGATTCACAATGCTTCTAGGTAGCTCTAGAATAAACAGAATTTGCACAGTCTACAAAACAAAATATATTCTCCTATCATGGAATTCAAGGCTTTCTACAATTTGACTTCAATCTACTTCTGTAGACTTACCTTTGTATCGTGCACTCTGTGCTTCAGTAAAAATTAATTACTTATCATTTTGTGATCTTTCATTTCAGATCTTTCCACTTCTTTTCCTGAAACAAACTCACAGAATCGGAAAATTTTTGGAAGGGACCCCAGGGAATTAGTTCAGTGAATAAATGAAAAAAAGCACCTCTAAAGTAGGTATCCAGTGTCTGTTTGAAGATTTCCAGGGAGGAAGAACCTAGCACTTCCAACCTTCACAACGTCTCTTTGAATATATCTGTTTCTCTGTACTATCACAGCTACCACGTTAGATCAGGCATTTATGGTCCCTCTTGTGAACTATTGTAAGACCCTCCTAGTTGGTCTCCCTTTTGCAAACTTCTCCCTGCTCCAATCCATCCTTCATATAACCACCCAAGTGATTATCCTAGAACTGGGAAATCATGTCCCCCTATTTTTGTAAGGTCTAAGTCAGTTGATACCTCTTACATGAAGCCTTCCAGCCTAAAGTTATCTCTCCTTGTGAAATCTCACATGCATCTGTTTCACCTCTCCTCTGCACTTATCATCTTCTAACTGACTTGTGTATGTATCTTGTCTCCCACAAAATGAAGGATTATAGACACCTGAGAGAAGGAATGAGGGAATGAGAGAGAGAGAGAGAGAGAGAGAGAGAGAGAGAGAGAGAGAGAGAG
>NW_027187419.1:91011949-91040451 GCF_028583685.1 Petaurus breviceps papuanus | reverse complement strand
AGAGAGAGAGAGAGAGAGAGAGAGAGAGAGAGAGAGAGAGAGAGAGAAAGAGAGAGAGAGAGATGGATTGATGAATGGATATATAGAGGTATAGATGAATGGATGATACATAAATAGATAGATGAATGGATGGACAAATAGCTAGATAGACAGACAGAGTGAGAGAGTAAATTATATAATGAACATTTATTAAGCATTTATTATGTTCTGGTCCTATGCTAAACACTCTGGGGATACAAATAAAAGTAAACAAGCAAGATAATCTCTGCCCTCAAGAAAAGATGATGAAGACGATGCATAAAGAAGCACCAAGGAGAGGTAGGGCATGCCTGGGGATGTCCTAGAAGTGTAATGCAGGACTAAGAACAAGCAAGATAAGACAAAAGCTGGCCTATCAATGTAGTTATTCTACCTTGTATTTTTTTTTTTTTTTTGCTTTTTGGAGGGCAGTTGGGGTTAAATAATTTGCCCAAGGTCACATGGCTAGTTTGTGTGTGTGTGTGTGTGTGTGTGTGTCTGAGGCAGGATCTGAACTCAGGTCCTTCTGACTCGGGGGCTGGCGCTCTACTCACTGCACCACCTAGCCACCCCCCCCTTGTATTTCTTTTGAGAACTAGTGGAGTGTTTTGTATGTATTAGTAATTGGAAATTGATCTCTGATTTCACTGACACTAGGAGTTCCTCGAAGTAGAAACTCATTCTGCAGCTTATAAAGTTAGAGAATTGTCCAAAGTGCTGAGAGGTTAAGTGACTTGCATAGGGTCACACGGCCAGATGACGAATTCTGTCCTTAAACTCAGATCTTCCCTAATTCTCAAACCAGCTTTCTATAGACTCTATTACACTGTCTCTTTCTTAAAAATAGTTGTCAAATTGTGTAATGTTAATGGGATATAAGATCTTCCTGCCCATTTTAATAGGCCTCAAGTGGAGCCCATTAAGGGAAGCTTGATTAGGGGAGGCTTGTTTTTCAGGAAGGCCCACACCTTTTGTTGTTTTGTAATTAGGCAGTGGGTCATGAGGGTCTCTGACCCTGAAGAAGTGTATATATACTCTGAGGTTAACATTTTGCTTTAGGGTCACTCATTGGAAGAGTGTTCTTGTGATTTGACCAGATGAGACTCTGGGTAGCCGTTAAGGAGCCCCTGGCTTTTGAAAAACCCAGATGTTGGTGCTTCTTTCTCTGGTAACTATGTATGTATTGCCTTGGTCAGACAGTTGGATCTGTCTGTTGATCTGTGCTAATTTCTTAGACAATTAGAAGGCCTATCTGTTGGTCTTTATTTCTCTGCTTATATTTTCTCTGAAGTTCAGGGTGCTGACTTTTCCACTGAACTAGTGAATATAATTAAAAAAAGATTGCTGACCCCTTAAACAGCTATCTTTCCTAGTAAAGCAGATATCTGAATCTGTGCTAGCAGCCATCCTGGGTATACCAGTGTGGGTGCCGCTACAAATTATTGATGCAATTCTTATACATCTATGTATAACAAATAATAATGAAACAAATTAATAGAAATTACTCAGGGTATGATATGATATTAGTAATAATAACTAACCTTTACATGGAGATAACTTTGTGCCAGCCACTGTGTTACATGCTTTACAATTGTTATCTCCTTTGGCCATCTTAGCAACCCTAGGAGACAGATGCTATTAATTGTCCTCATTTTACAGATGGGGAAACTGAGGCAAACAGTTTCTTTTTTAAAGTGACCTGACTAGGGTCACACAGCTGGTAAGTGTCTGAGGCCGGATTTGAACTTAGGTCTTCCTGATTCCAGGCCTGGTGCTCTATCCACTGCACCACCTAATGACCACCTTCTACTTTGCTTCTAGCTTTGCACTACCACAAAAAAGAGCTGCTGTAAATATATGGAGACTTTTTGTCTAGCAGTGACTTCTTTAATATATGTACCTAGCAGGAGAATCTATGGGTCAAAGAGTATGGATATTTTAACTACTTTATTATTTATTTATTATTTATCCCCACCTCCATTTCATAAAATTGCTAGCATTCTTCCACATTCTACATTCTACAGGAATTCTGCTCTGATCACTATGCCTGCAGCTGCTAGTATCCTCCCCGACCAGAAATTACTTTGCATATATGCTGGATTTACCTACCTGTATTCTTACAGTTCGCATCCCACTCCTAAAAGAATATAAGCTCTTTGAAGATAGAGACTGTTTTATGTTTGTTTTCGTATTCCTGGACTCTTACCTAATGCCTTGTGCATAGTAGGCACTTACTAAGTCATTGTCAGATGAAATGCTGGACCTAGAGCCAGGGGACCTTATTTTTAATCTTCTACTATTTATTACAATACTGGTGGATCCTTGGCCAAGTTCTCAGGTCAAAACCTCAGTCCTTAGATAGCTGGACCTAAGTTTTTTGACCTGTAAATTAGACTTCAGAATTCCCTTTAAGTTCTAACTCTATGCTTCTTTGCTCTTATGACATATTTAAGGAAAGGAAGGCGGTACATCTCCTAGGTGTGTCTGGTTCCCACAACCCTGGCATTTTACAAAAAATTCGATACTTCCTTCCCCAAAATACTATTGACAGAGATATTATGTATTGCTTCCAAAAGAATGCTTTCTTGGTGATAGAACTATTTGCCTTATAGTTCATTACATCTCTACCAAATAGCCTTTTACACATTTGCCTATTTCTATTGAGGGCACCAGAATCCTTCTAGGTACCAAGTTTCACAAAGTCATTCATACTTAATATTTCCCTCTTTCTTAACCTTAATATGTAATAAACTACCATGTCTTGTTGATTCTACCTACATAAGCTCCCCCATACATGTCTCTTTCTTTATTCACATGGTTTCTACTAGATTCCTTATTCAGAATTTTTATCACTTCTCAACTAGATTATTACCTGCCTTCCTAAATTTCTTTCCTAATTCCTTTTTATTCCCTTCTCTCATCTCCAACATTTCCTCTACCCAGTTGCCAAAGAAGTATTCCTAAAACACAGAACTGACCATGTCACTTATTTTACTAAAACAAAATTTCAGTGGCTCTGTAATACTTCTAGGACAAAATAAAACAACATAAAATAAATACTTCTAAGGTAACCTCCTCAGTTTAGCATTTAAAAACATATAATTAAAATTTATAGCTCATTTTCTTAGCCTTCTTAAATGTTAGTGCCCTTCATACACTCAATTTTTCAGGCTAACTGGCCCACTGACTTCCGCAATTCATCAAGTCATCTCTGGTTTTTTTGTTGTTGTTGTTTTTGTTTTTTTGCCTGCAATGTTCTCCCTTCTCACCTTAACATCTTTGAGTCTTGGGTTTCTGTCAAGGTATGCTCACATCTCACATGAAGTCTGCTGACTCACTTGATTGTTAGTGTTTTCTTCCTCCTCAAGTCACTACATATTTATTTATCTGGGTACATATTCCCCTACCCCTACTGTAATGAAAGTTCCTCACTGTCAGGAATTATTATTATTTTGTCTTTCAGTCTCATAATCCTGGTATAGTGTATTTCATATAGAAGTTGATTAATATAGGGTGCTGGGCCTGGAGTCAGGAAGACCTGAGTTCAAACCTAGACTTAGATGTTTACCAGCTATGTGACCTTGGGCAAATCACTTAACTCTCAGCTCCTCATTTGTAAAATGAGATGGAGAAGGAAATGACAAACCACTCCAGTATCTTTGCCAAGAAAACCCCAAATGGGGTCACAAAGAGTAAAAAGTGACAGAAAAAAAACAAACAATAATGTTTGCTGAATAGATTTTAATTAGAATGGTTCTAATACAAGTGAAAATTATCAGCCAGAACCTGACCAGCCTTGGCCAACAGTTGAGCTATACTATCAACTCTTTGTGATATTTCCAACTCACTTTAATCCAATATGTATTAAGCACCAACTATATGTAAATCATTGTGTTAAAATCTGGGCCGTTCCTGTCCCTGCCGCACCTTCCCCCCTAGCCCAATAGCCCCTGATGCCAAAGAATTTTTATTGTCCTCAAGATAATTCAAAATGACAATCTCTGGCAATAAACAGCTATTCTGCCCATGTATACATATAAAGTGTTTCTTTCCAGTGTGAAATGATGTCATGAAATATTGCAGCTAGGATTCTTCTGGAATACCATAACATAATATAGCTTTTATATATAATTATATATAAATAGAATGAGCCAACAAATCAAAGAATTTTGTCCCTTAGATAACTAACTTCTTGGTGTGGGCCTTAATTAGAGAAGGTAAAGGTTTCTGCTGAGTAGGGATAGAACCTAGATCTATGATTTAATTTGTGTATATTAACTCAGTCTACCAATGCAATTCAACATCTTCAATTTAAGACTCAGAGTGAAATGTTAAATGACTTGTCCAATATCATACAGCTAGCATATAGTATAACTATACTAGCATATAGTACAACATATAGTATAATTATTTTATTGTCTCATTTAGGGTTAACTTGATATATTTGTTTTGTTTTCTCTATACCATTTATATGTTTTCCTTAATTACCATTGTGTCTTACAAAGTAATTACTATGCATTTTTCTTTATAAAGTACCCAGCATGGTGGCATATGCAAATGGACCCTTAAGTGCCTTTTCATAAAGTTGATAATGTTGAAGTATGCAAGACAAATTTAAAAATGTGATATTATTAATATGATAAAATCCCAAGTCAAATTTGTGTTTGTTTATTTTGTTTCTAATTTATGGTACAATGCAATAGGGCAGTGAGGATCTCTCAGTGGGTAGAGCACTGGGCCTTGAAGATCCGAATTAAATTTCAGCATCCAATACTTACTAGCTGTATGACCCTAGACAAGTCACTTAGCCTCTGTTTGCCTTAATATATTGGAGAAGGAAATGGCAAACCACTCCAGTATCTTTGCCAAGAAACCTCCTATGGACAGTATTGGCATGCTGTGGTCCATGGAATCACAAAGAATCAGACAGCATTATGCAATTGAGAGTCATTATGGTATAGTGGTTACAGAAGTAACCTAAAAACCAGAAACACTTGGGTTCAAGCCCTACCTCTGACACAAACTAGCTGTATGATCTTTGTATCTCCAGATTTTAGCACAGTGTCTGTTACATAGCAGGCACTTAATAAATGCTTGTTGAGTGACTGACTAATAGTGATCTCATCAGTTCCCATGGATTTAATTATCGTTTCCTTACAAATGATTTCCAGATTTATATATTTAGCCTTAGTCTCTCTCTCAAGTTCCAGCCCCCATATCATTAATTGTTATTGGATATTTTGAATTGGAATGGAAGACTATGCTAATATAATGTTTACCTTCATTCAGGCTCTGATCAGCCCTTTGGACTATTATGATAGCTTCCCATCTTAAGTCTCTTTCTGACTCCAATCCATCTTCCACACAGTCGCTAAAGTAATTTTTTTTTCTAAAACACATATCCTCTCTCAATAAATTACAGTGGCTCCCCATTATCACTAGGATCAAATATAAGCTCCCTCTATTTGTCACATACAACTCTTCATAATATGGCCCTTCCTGCCTTTCCAGGCTCCTTACACATTGCTGTATCCTCGTATTCTATGATTGCAATCACACCAGGCTACTTAGACTGTTTTCCCACACAGGTCACATCATCTGTCTTCATACCTTTGTACCAACTGTCTCCTATTTCTGTAACATATTCCTTTTTTACCTTTTCTCAGTAGATAGAGTATTAGATCTATAGTCAGAAAGACCAGAGTTTAAATTCTGTCTTGGACAGTTACTAAGTGTCCCCTCAGGCAAGTCACTTTGCCTCAGTTTCCTCATCTGTAAAATGTAATAATAGCACCTATATTCTGAACTTGCTGTGGGGATAAAATAAGGTAATATTTGTAAAGGATTTTGAAAACTATGAAGTACTATAGTAATACAAGCTATCATTCTTCATTTTTATTATTAAACAGTAGCAGTAGCAGCAGCAGCATCAAATCCTTTACTTCCTCTAAGATCAGCTAAAGGTCCACCTTCTCCATGGAGCCCTTCCTGATTCCTCCAGCTGCTGGTGCCCTCCCACCAAAACAACCTGAATTTATTTTTTATTCATTCTGTATATGCTTATGTATGTATTGCTATCTTCCCTGAGAGAATATAAACTCCTTGAGGGCACGGGAAGTTTTGATTTTATATTTATATGCTCAGCATTTAGCCTAGTGCCTGATGCATGGTAAGCACTTAATGCTTCTTGTCCACCCGATCGATCGACCACTTAAAGGGCTTTTCTGAATCCTTGTACATAATCTTGGAAATATCTTTTGTATCTTTAAAAGAAATGGCTATTTTCAAAGCAAATGTTGATAGTGTAGCATCTTCTGTACTGTACTACAGTATTACTTCCCTTTCATGTTCCCTTCCCATTACTTGAAAAGTCTTACAAATGCATTTAGCACCCTGGGGCCCCTCATACTCCCCTTTGTTCACTAACCAGGACAGGGACAGAGAACAATCGCCATGACCTTGTATAGGACCACTTGACACAAATCTGAAGAACAGATGGAGAATTAAGTTTCCTCTTGGGCTGCTTTGACTGGCAAAGTTTGGGATATAGCCATCATAATACACATGGCCTCAAATTCCCTGCTTTTCATAATGTGAACTCTGATGCAGCAACCCACATACTCAGCTGTGTGCTGATCATAGCCAGTCATCTCTCTTCATTCCTTAATTGTCTTTTAAAAAGCACCAAGCAGTTTAAAATAATTTTAATAATAATTCAACCTCTGACAAAATACCCCACTGCAGTACATAAAAATAAAGCTTTAAAAATAATAAATATGCAAGTGACACACTTTCCCACCTGTGGAAGTAAAAAGCATTCATGTGATTTGGTACCACTGGGGATATGCTGAGAATCAAACACTTTTGAGTCTGAATAGTAAAAGAAATTTTATAGTAGAGTGTAATCAAGAATTCCAGGTAATATAGAATAAAGGAGGGCATATCAATTCTAGAGGATTCCGATGCTAAACTATATGTAAAACCTTGGGGAGAGGAAAGAGTAGAATCCATAATCTAAATGAAGAATTAGACATTAAAACCTCACAAACAGCAATTTGATCCAGCAGACTTACATTCCTTAAATGTCTATTGTTTAGTCATGTCTTACTCTCTTCATATGCCTGTGGATAATACTCTTCATGGTATTTTCTTGACAAAGATAGTGGACTGGTTTGTCATTTTCTTCCCCAGGGTATTAAGGCAAACAGAAGTTAAGGGACTTGCCCAGGATCACACAGCTAGTGGGTGCCTGAGGCCAAATTTGAACTCAGGTCTTTCTGACTCTGGACACAGTGCTACTGACCAACCTCCTCAAAACGTCATAAATAAATCCTGCTCATTCAAAAACACTAGTATGCAGAAACATTTGCAAATGAGACAAATATTTGAAAAGCAATAAAGCTTTTTACTTTCAACCCCAAATAAAGTCACAAAGAGTCATATGCAACTGAAAGGACTGAACAAGAAAGAATAAGCCTGGATACTTTGCCTTAGCATTATAGGATTTAAAAATGAAAGAGATTCTAAGAATCATCTAATTCAATCCTCTTTTTTTATAAATTGAAAAGATTGAGGCCCAGTTTGCCTAAAGGACTTGCTTTACCTTGTCACATAGCCAATCAATATTAGATTCAAGATTAGAACTCAATTCTTCAGTCACGTTTTAAAGTTTTGAAATCTAGCTTGACTTGTATTGCATTTTTCTTGTACCACATTCCTTTTTTTTTTCCTGCCCCATTTATCCCCAGCTTTTCAGGGAATGATGAGGTATCAGCACCTGGCACAAAGGAAGTATGAGTATTTCTGATACTACAGATAGACCAGGGCAAGCTTAGAGAGATGGAGGAACTAAGAACAATTTTCAGGGCCTTTCCCCTGATCTGGGCAGCTTACCTTTTTAGACTTTCTGTGGCCTGTGTTGCCTGAGATATGTGGCAAAACCCAGGCTCACCTCTATGCCTCTACAACTTCAACCATGGCTACTATTTTAGGATTGGAACAAAACTCAACAGAGTGGACCAACACTTAGCAAAAGTTAATGTTTTACTTAACAGTAGCAGGGAAAGGTTATGCAACAAAGTTAGAGCATTACTTCAATTAGGCAGAACTCTTGTGCCTTTGGATTGATGAAGAGTTTAAAATGATTGAAGAGAAATAGCAGGAATTAGGATAAATGAGAAATTTCGCTTATTGTTGAAAATATTATTACTTATGGGAAAATACTTAGCAACAAATTCAACACATTAGTTGATTGATTTGTATAAATGCATGTGATTTCCTGATATAAAACTTTTAGATTTTAAAAGTTTTGCTAATCCTTTTTATTACTAAAACAACCATCTCCTATTAAAGCCCCCAATACCATTGAATTTACTTTTATAATTAAGCAAGCAATAATTAAGTGAAACCAACTAACATTACAGCTTCTCTTATCTGAATTCTGATATTCAAAATTTCTTATAATGCTACCTTTATTATTGCCAAAATTCAGTAGAAACAAGGTTCACTAAATTGTATATAATGATCCTTCTGTATCTCATGCTGATTTAAAAAGCCATACGTTAATATTATCTATGATTTAAAAATTTTGATTTATTTTGTCAGATATTTCCCAATTATATTTTAATCTGGTTTGGGTCTCATTTGGCAGTGATGTGGGCCACTCACTGTGACTTAACGCCTCTGTTATACAGTATTGGTTGGACCAATTGACTTTGCAGTGGGTTTTCTTTCATCTTGAAAACTATGAAGAACAAAATATTACACAGAAAGGAAAGGTGGGCTTCTTAGTGCCCTCAAAGCCCCTGGTTTAGGGTATAGAGCACTGTACTGTCCTTGTACACCCAGGGACAGGCACCCATAGGCTTAACACCTTGCTTATTTTCTTGTGCACTTTGGAATGAGTCTTTTTCCAACAGTCCTCCCTCAATATCTTGGGGCAAGGAACATCTCTACCTAGTTCTGAGACTAACTGCAACAATTTTCTCTACTTCTTACTATTAAAGTTTCTGGAAACAGAGACTCTGCTATAGGATTGCAAAAGTAATAGGAGAAAGAGCAACAGGCAATGAGAGGAAGCAATGAACAATGTCCCAATGCTGAAGAATAGCCACAAACATAAAAAGCACACCTTTTAATAAGAATAGGTAAGTTAGGGCAGCTAGATGGCCCAGTGGATAGAGCACTGGGCCTGGAGTCAGGAAGACGTGAATTCAAATCCAGACTCTGAAACTTACTAGCACTGTGACCCTGGACGAATCACTTAACCCTGTTTGCCTCAGTTTCCTCATCTGTAAAATC
Organism: Petaurus breviceps papuanus; assembly: GCF_028583685.1. Taxonomy (NCBI): domain Eukaryota; kingdom Metazoa; phylum Chordata; class Mammalia; order Diprotodontia; family Petauridae; genus Petaurus; species Petaurus breviceps. The sequence continues at coordinate 91,031,133 of NW_027187419.1, read as the reverse complement.
AGGAAGGATATAGCAAGTCACTCCAGTATCTTTGTTGAGAGACCCCAAATGGGGACAAAAAGAGTTGGACACAACTGAAACAACTGAACAACCATAAATTTAGTGTAGAAACTGGCCTATTTTCTCTGAAGAGTTCCATAAATGCAACTACCTATTTGTTATATGACAAATTCTTTCTCTGAGTTATCAGTTCTTATAAATTCACTTAGGGAACACTTCCATCAGAGAGTATTTTTCATAACAAAAACATACTAGGAATTTTGCAAGAAATCAAGAACTTTGACCCCTTCTTAACAATAAAAGGACCTTTGAAATTAGTGCCTAGCATTGACACCTGTATATCATAGGCACTAATAAATATTAATTGCATTAATACTGCACCCCTGTGCAAACTACCATTTAAACTGCTAACCTGCAGAAAAATAAAAGAAGGGGATGATTTCTTTTGGTTTCTGGTTTCTAAGGAAACATGGTCTCTGTTACTAAGGAAACACTCATTCATTCATGTCCTTTATTCCAACTTTGGGTCTCACCTAGTGCTGATCATGTCAGGACTTCAAGAGAAAAATATTTTTTAAAAATCACTTAATAACATAGAGTTTTCCTGGCTCAGAAAAACAGTGCAATAGTCTGCTACATACCTGGGGCCAGGTTTTTTCTTCAACCAACTGTATCTTAAACAGGAATATTTTCAAAGTGTCTTGGTGAACAGGCATCACCTGACAGTCTGTCACTGATCCCACCAGTCCTGGAATGACAGACACTAACAATAGAACAGCTAAAGATAATTATTGCAAGATGATCCTCATAAACTAACATGCAACAAATAAATGTTGTCATCATCCATTGTGACTCTTTTGAAGGTTGAAAGTCATTCTGTCTCTGTAGAATTTTAAGAAAAACAGTGGGATTACTCATCTATTTGAGACTTTAGGGGGAATTGGAATGAGGCAGAAGGTAATTACCCAGTTTGGAACTGGGCCAAGTCACCAGGGTTAATATCTTTGCTCTTGTGAAAAGTGCAATGGGATTTTTAACAGTGATGAGTCATCAGGGCCTCAACTTTATATCACATCTGAAAGATGGATGCTCATCTTTTTAATGTCTGCTGAACGCAGAGTTGAACAGTGGCTAGGCCAAGCAGGCAGAGAGACCAAAGGAGTGGCATTAAATGGGGAAATATCTTATAATGGATGGAAGAAATTAGGACCACCTGGTTGGTTGAACAAATGTTTTATTGCTTCCTTGAGGAAATAAGAGCACAAATTATTTCAATACTTTATGTTTGAAAGGCCTCCCAAAATGCTGTACTTAAAAGACCAGAAGAAAAGAAACTCCTTTTGGTAGCAAGTCACCTCACAATCAGTAAACCAAAAATTATGAAGTGCCCACTATGTACTTCCCAAGGGAGTCTGGAATAGTCCCTGGAAAGCTCCTTAAAAGGGAGGGAGGTATGCAAAAGGACACTTTACCTATATTATCTCATCTATTCCTCACAATTACCCTGCAAAAGGTTTTGGGAACATCACCATTTGATGGTGAAATTGAGCCTCAGAGAATTTACACATGTTTTTACACTTTCATTCAGTTAGTAAACATCAGAGGCTTTAAACTCAGATCTTCCCAATTCTAGGGCCAGCCCTCTCTCTATTCACCATCTTTTGGTGGCTGGAAGTTGGCAGTTTTAAGGAAAGTTTTCCGACAGCCAGATATTCCCCCTCACTATCCAACACTTTTACCTGCAAGGGAAGTTTCTTTCACTCCATTCAATCAAGTTAAGAATTGAAAACAAAGAAAACTTTACTAAAGGGATTAAGAGACGAAATAAATTGGAGTGGGAGGGAGTACTCCATTGTGTTGCGGAAAAGTGGTAGAAATTTCCAATTCAATATTATCTGGCACTGTTTGGGGGAGTCTGTCATCAAAAAACCTTTAACCTCCTTCTTTAACCTGGTCTCCTTTGCTCTTTTCCCCAAAGGAATTAGATGAGGCTTTAAGACAGAAGACTTCACTTCTCTTTCCTATATAGAGCCGTGGTAAAAGTATATCACCCTCAGAGAAACATTTACATTTATGGAAAAGTGAAGATCTATAGTGAGCATCCCAGGGGATGTTGTAGCTTGCTACCTCTTCCTTTATAGTGAGGTAAAAAGCAGCTTAGGTGGTACAGTGAATAGAGTACCCAGCCTGGAGTCAGGGACTCATCTTTCTGAGTTCAAATTTGGCTTCAGATACTTACTAATTGTGTTACCCTGGGCAAGTCCCTTAGTCCTGTTTGCCTTGGTTTCCTCATTTGTAAAATGAACTGGAGAAAGAAATGGCAAACCCCTCCAGTACCTCTGCCAAGGAAACCCCAAATGAGGTCGTGAAGAGTGGTATACTATTGAAAATGACTAAACCAAAAAAGTAGTCATTAACTGTTCAATGTTAAATTGGAAGGAGGTCTCTAGTGGAGTACCACAGGAAACTGTGTTCAATTGTCCCTAAAATAATTATAATTTTTATCAATTAACATATTTTGTTTTTTTATAGATAAGAACCTTCGCGGCATCCTTATCAAAGTTACAGATAACATGGGTGGATTGGGAGGAGGAATTATAGGGTCAAGATCTCAAAAAAATCTTGAGAGGCTTGAATATTGGGCCATATTTAATGAGGGCATTTAGTGGGGACGTATATAAAATGTTGCGTTTGGTTTAAAAAAAAATCTACTTCACAAGTATGAGATGGGGGAAAGCATAGCTAGACAGCAGTTTATCTGAAAAAAAAAATCCGGGGATTTTAGTGTCTGGGAAACTCAATCTGAAATAGTAAGGAAAAATTGGACATCATTAAGAGAGACTTGACTTCCAAGAATAAGTAAACAAGAATACCATACTATTCTGCTCTGGTCAAACTACATAAAGGTTATCATGTGCAGTTTGGGGGTCTGAAGTTTAGGAAAAAATACGGAGAAATTGAAAAGTATACAGGTGTTAGTAACCAGAGTGGGGATAGGACCAGAGTCTATTCCATATGAGGATCAGTTAAAAGACCTGAGGAGATTTAATCAAGAAAAGAGAAGATGGCCTCCTGGCTTCCCTAGTCTCCTTTCAGATTCCCTCTAAAATCCCACCTTCTCCCACAGGAAGTACTTCCTAATCTTTCCTAGGGCTAGTACCTTCCTGCTACTGATGATCTCCCATTTATCTTGTATGTAGTTTGTTTTCACACAGTTATTTTCATGTTGTTTCTCCCATTGCATTGTGAGTTTCTAGAGAAAAAGAACTGTCTTTTTACTTTCTTCATTTTCCCGAGTGCTTAGCATAGAGCCTGACACATAACAGGAGCTTAATAAATGTTTATTGCCTGCCTGACTGTGTGTCCTGTGTACATGACAGCTGTGCTCAATTATTTGAAGGTCTATTTAAGTTCTTAATGTGAAAGAGAGACTTGACTGCTTCTGTTTGGTGCCAGACACCTAAAACAGGAGCAATGGGTGGGAGAGCAAAGGAACAAATTTAGCCTGATTGGGAGGGTGGGGTGAGGGGGAGAAGAAAACAAACCATCCTAACAGCAGGTGTTACCTAATATCTGAAATGTGCGGCCTGGGAAACTAGTGGCTTTCCCTTTAAATAAGGTCTTCAAGTTTGTTGGGTATGTGATAGTGATTTTCTTTTATAGGTAGGCTTTGGGCTAGATGAACATTATTCCAATTCTAAAATTCTTTGATAAAAAAGGAAGAAACTGAAATCAGAAAAGAGAAGAACTGGGAAGAGCTAAAAAGGAGGAGCCTTACAAGACAAGATGAGAGGAGAGCAGATTAGCCTGGAGTCTGGTGCTCAGAATCAGTATTTGGGGAATTCCAGTTCAGCTGAACTGGGCCTCATGTAGTCATTTTTTTTTTAAGTGAGTTTTTTTTTTTTAATAAGTGAATGCTAATGATTTCCCAATACCATCACTTTTTGTTTTCCTGGGTTCTCTAAAATCCAGACAAAATGTCCTTTGGGGGAGAATATTAATTTTTTCTTTCCTTTTCCTTTTATTTCTTTTCAAGTCTCACATCTGCAAAAGACCATTCTTGGTCCACGTCATCCATTTTCCTTTCTGTTTTCCTCCTACCCCCCAACACTGTTCCTTCCTTCTGAAATTACCTTCCATGTAACCCTGCATATGTATTGTTCATACCTGGTTGTTTATATACTCTCTCCTCCATTTGAATGTGAGTTCTTTCAGGGCAGGGACATAACTTTTTGTTTTAACCATTTTTTGAATCTCCAGATTTCAGTGCAACTTGGCTTATAGTACTATAAATATTTATTAAATACTTGTTGACTTGACTTGAATACAATCAGTGAAAGAAGTATACCAACATTTCATTGATATACTTGCATCTGAAGAAATGATATATACAATTTAAAAAAAAATCAAAAGGATAAGTTTTCCAAATAGCAAAGTTTCTTGGGAATTTATCTTAGTCCTAAACATGAACCATGGGACTTTGGCTCTTCTCTTTTTCAGTTCTTGATCTTTCAGCAATCTGACCACCTTCTGCCAGGTCTTATCTTTAATGTTTATTCAATTCTAGCTCCCTTGCAGATGTGGCTGATAAAGGCATGGCATGCCTCAAACTTCTAGAATTTCCAGAATGGTGCTTTTCCATGTTGACTTTGATATGATGGAGAGGCAGTTAAGGGCAGATTGTCACAGGAAGCTGGATGAAGGAGACTGGTGCTTAGAGGAAAAGATAGTTATGGAAATCTAAATTTTTGTTGTCAGCATAATTAATGTTGACATGGAAGAAAGTGAACTATGAGACAAGTACCACCATGCCTTGGCCTGTACAACTGTAGAATAGAACTGGTCCATAAGGCCCATCAAATGTGGGGATATTGCTGCTCTACATGAAGCAGTGTTAGTTTTCATTTCTGATTCAATGAATGAATAAAAAATCATTTATTAATCCTGCTGTGTCCAAGGTATTATGCTTATCCCTGTGATCACAACTAGAAAAATTAGTCCCCTCTCTAAAGGAGCTTACATTTTGATGAGGGAGATAACACATATGGAAAGTTCTGATTGCTGATAGGATTGAAAGGTCCCATGGTCCTTAGGGTACAGTAGTAAAGCAGATGGTAATTCCTTTTATTTAATTCATTCCCAATGAAGTTCTTTCTGATGTTTCTATTGTTGAACCATTTGACAGTGCTAAGTATTTGGATAGCAAGAACCTTCTTTTCTGGGTCTTCAGTCCTGTGTCTGTAGCACCTACAGGAGCAGTTACTGGGATGCGACTTTACAGGAGTCACCAGGCTGATGACTGTAGGCACTGGACTGGAAGGATATCTCTTGCCAAGGCTCTTGGGTCCAGAGTTCTGGATTGTGTCTACTGGGGCCTGAGGAGAGATGATAGTCAAAGTGGTGGTGGTGGTTTGACTTACTAGCACATGCTGCCTTCTGTCTCTCCCCTCCAGTGCCTTACCGTCTCAGTAGACTGGCCCTCCTACCCTTTTGTTTGGCAGCATAGAGATGACTGACCTAGGAGTTGCTTCCCCAGATGATGGCTATAAGGGCTGGAATTAGGGCCAGTGATCTGTGGGCATAAGAAGGGGGAACTGCTATTTCCAAGGCTCTGGGATTCAGGATCCTGAGCTGTCTCCACTGGAGCCTGAGAAAAGATTGTGGTCAAGGCAGTAATGGTGGTGGTTTGTTTTACCTAGTATATGCTGCCTTCTGTTTCTTTCTTAGGATAACCAGCTCCTGATTATCCTCTATATAGAAGGGTGAGAGGCATAATAAATAGAATATTGGCTTTGGAGTCAGAGACATCTGTATTCAAATCTCACTTCTGACACTAGTTGTATGACAATTGATGAGTCACTTAAAGTTTCTGAGACTCAGTTTCCTTAATGCAGATAATAAAACCTATTATACCTATCACATAAGATAGCTACAAGTGAGATAATGTACATATTATAATCAAGCACAATCAAGTGAGATAATATACATATTAAAGGAGTGTATATAAATGATAGCTTTTAATCTTACTTTCTGATTCTCCCTCTCCCCATGTGGGGTTGTTTCAGCTATCAATTCACTGAGGATTAGATTGTCTTAGACAAAGTGGCTCTTGCCAGCATATTTAGATGTGATTTTGTATGAGCAATGGACCCCCATCTGTAAATCTCAGCTGGAATGGAATTAGCACCAGGTGCTTTGCCACGTGAAAGGAGCCTAATGGCATTCAAAACCTCTTCTTCAGTTAGAACTTCAGTTAGGGAGCGATTGACTTCAACCTGAGGTAAATGGTCAATGGCCTCAGCATTGATTGAAGATGGTTCATTGAGAACACTATGGAAATGTTCAGCCCATCTCTCTAGGATCATATCCCTATTACTTATCACATGTCGTCAAGGTCAACTACCACACTGATGGTAAATTCTACAACTTGAAAAGGCTACAAGCCAAGACCAAAGTAGAGGGAGTGTTGCTACATGATTTTCTCTTTGCAAATGATTGTGCACTCAATGCAGCCTCTGAAGCTGAGATGCAACAAAGTATGGATCAATTCTCTGCTGCTTATACTAGTTTTAGCCTAACAACACTAAGAAAACTCAGCCACCACCACACCATCCATACTTGAAAACATCAGTTACAGTAAATTGAGACGTTTTGAATGCTGTGGATAAGTTCACTTACCTTGGTGGTATACTTTCCAGGGATGTACATATTGATAATGAGGTTAATGCACACATTGCCAGAGCTGGCTCAGTGTTTGGGAGGCTCTGAGGAAAGTATGGGAGAGAAGAGGTATTAGACTGTTTACCAAACTGAAAGTCTACAGAGCCGTGGTGTTGACCTCATTGTTGGATGCCTGTGAAACCTGGACAGGATACCAATGTCATGTCAGGAAACTGAATCGCTTCCATCTGAATTGTCTTAGGAAGCTTCTGAAGATCACCTGGCAGATAGGGTACCAGAGACTGAGGTCCTTACTTGAACTAAACTGCCAAGAATTCAAACTCTCCTCCAGAGAACAACTCCAATGGCTGGCCACATTGTTTGAATGCAAAATGTACACTTGCTAAAAAGACTTTTATGGGGAACTCACACAGAGAAAGCATTCACATGGTGATCAGAAGAAGTGATACAAGGACACTCATAAGGTCCTTTTCAAGAACTTGAAATTGATTATGAGACATTTGAGACACTGGCATAGGACTACTCAGCATGGTGTGGCCCCATCAGAGAAGTTGATGTACTCTATGAAAAAGCTCAAAGGAAACACAAGATGCCCAAGCTTAGAGTATCCACCCCAATGTGCACACAGACTATTTATGCCCAACACATGGTGGAACATTCCAAGTTCATATGAGTCTGATCAACCATTGCTGGACACCTTGAAATTTGACTCTAGCATAGTGATGTCCTTTTGGTCCTCTTCGAGAACGAAGGACAACGACCCACCAAGATGTGATTTATTCCTTTATCCTTGCTAGTAGCATTATGTATTTCCTAAGGGAAGTTGGGGGTTTGTTTCACTATTAGAGGACAGAGTTGCCCCATCTGTGTCTTGAGTAGAGAAAACTTTTCTTGAGAAATCCTGATTTTATATTTGTATTATAAAATATAGGAAAGAAAACTCTTACATTAGTATTTCATTAATATATCCTGTTAGTACAGATAGGTGTTTGATGACGAGTCTGGCAAACTTGAGGAGTTAGTCCTTAAGGCACAGCTATTCTAAGCAACTATCTAGATATAAATTTGGAGATTAAGAGGATATTACTTGGACCCTTGATATTAGGATTTATACATGCAATTGCTGAAGTCATTCGAATATATGAGATCATCCATGAAGTGAGTGTAATGAAAGAAAAACAGGCCCTAGGAGAGATCAAATCAGGAAGATTTCCAAACTTAGGGATGGGATGGGGCAGGGAGAGATCCTTCCAAAGAAGTACACAGAAAGGAAGGAGAACCATAGTAATGTAGTATTGTGGAAGCCAGTGGAGGAAGAGTTTAATGAAGTAGATAGTATTCAGTGTCAAATGCCTGAGTGGTCAAATATGAGGTCTTAGAAAAGTCTGGCTTACTTGAACAGAGGAAGGAAATAAAAAAAATCATGATTAGTGCATACTCTCAGTTATTTAATCAATGTCTAGATGTTCTCACTATCAATTCTGTATTGGACTTTACCATGTCATCTTAGGATAATTCCATACTTTCAATTTCCTCTTGAAAAACATAAATTTGATTCAGATGACTGATTACTATGAAGTCTTTAAAACTACAGTTATAAACAAATACTATCTTTTAGTATTTATCGATTTTGATTATACCTATTCATTCATTGTAGCAGAGAAGATTGGAGTATATATCATGGAACATGTGTGGGCATGGGCCTAGGAGGGGTAGACCATCCCATTGAGCATATTTATAGCTGAACCATGCTCTCCTGGACACTTCCAGTCATGCTTGTAACTTTGAATTGAAATGCTTGTACTTTGAAATTACTAAGAAACACACAGTTGACTTATTGGTCCTTTGATTCCCCAGGATGGTGCCAAGGGCTGCCTTTTTCAGAGGCTTATCTACTAGACCAGGAAGAATAGCTCACTCAGTAGACCTTAAAAGGAGGGACTTAACCCTCTGGTGTTCTCCCTTTTCCCATCAGAAGTGTGAGAGCAGTTCTTTTTCAGATCTTTTCCTTGGTGGCACGTAGTAAGGGAAGGGATCTTCTTACCCCCAAATCTATGGCCATATTTACATATGGCAGAAAGTGTAAGTGCTTGTTAAGTGAATCTGAGTTTAGATGTCAGGCTACTGCTTTTCTCTTTGGCCTCTCTTTCTTTGAGCAAAGACAATCAAACATGAACTTTTGGGGAATGGTTACCTCAGGGATTCAGTAGCTCCCAGACTTTTCAGTCAGAGCTGGCTGGCAGCAGTAGATATTTTCTGCAGCTACACTCTTGTGAGAGAAGATAGGTGGGTAAATCCAAGTCATGTCCTGGTGTGGCAGAAGGCATAGACCTTGAGGGAATCGTTCCAATAGTTCAGATATAAATGAAATGGCTGCTCAGCAGTCCCAGTACATGTTCCATATTTTAATGTTTTAAGTATCAATATCTCAGATAAGATAGGACTTTTTGGTTACTATTTCATTTCATTTTTTTGTCTCCGTGTATACAAATGTCTTTTGTGTTTTAAGCATTTCTTTTGTGTAAAATAAATAGCTGTTCCTATAACTGATCTACATTGTACATTGAGCACCTCTCTTTCCTTTTGGGGGAGAATTGAGACATGATCTAAAACTAAACTGTCTTTGAGCAATTTTTGCTAGAACATCAATCTGAGTGCATGAAGTGAAAAATGAAGTGGAAAAAAAAGAAACCTCACCTTCTCTTTAGAGACTAGGCTTCCCCATTACTAAAACTGGTCCATACCTGAGCTCATTGCTGAGGACCCCAAAGGAGAGAAGGTACCTGTAGCCTCTCTAGGCCAGCACCAATCTGTTGCTACCTCATCAAGGTAGGAAAACCCCTGTGAGGAAAGCCATTTTCCAATACATATCATTGCTTAACCTTAGGGAATTGCCCAGGTTACTGTTCCGCCTTCACTTACCCTCTCAATGCCCCTAGATAAATTTGTAAATCTTATTAAGAACTAGAAATCTTGTTAAAAGTGTTTCTAAGTTTCAGAGCACATCATCTTTGAATCTTTGAGGTTCTAGTTTATTGCCTTAAAGATAGATTCATTCCCTTCTTAATAAAAATGACCATAAATTAATTTACACATTTAGTGTTGTAGCAATCCAAATACTAGGAGGTTACTTTACAAGACTAGACGAAATAATAACACAATTCATTTAGAGGAATAAAACATCTAGAGTTCCAAAGGCAATAATGAAAATAAAAAGTAGGAAAGGAGATGACCTAGCATTACTAGATCTCAATCCCTACTGTGTAGCAGTAATCATCAAAACTATTTGGTAATATTTGAGAAATAGAAAAGTAGATCAGTGGAACAGGACAGATAAGCAAAACTGAGACACAATCAAACACAAAGGCCCAGTGTTGGATCAAGCAAAGATCAAAGATTTGGGTTAAGGACTCCCTGTTCAACAAGGATTACTGAGGAAACTGAAAGCATTTTGGCAGAAGACAGCTTTAGTTCACCAGAGTTTTATACCAAGCTCACAAAATGTCAAAGGTTTATCATTTTTTTTAAATTGAGGAAATTAGAAGGATATACATTTAAAATTTTTGGATAAGGAAAGAATTCCTAAACAAAAAGGAGATATATGAGATCACAAAAGACAAAATGGAAAACTTTGATTATATAAAGTAAAAAAAAACCCAAACTATTGAATGTAAAAGCATCTATGCAACTGGAATAAGAAGCGAAAAGATACCTGGAAAAGTCTTTGCAACAAATATCTGATAAAAGTACCATATACAAGATATATAGGGAATTGATACAAATGCATGAAACCAAGGACAATTCCTCAATAGAAAAACCATCAAAGGATGTGAATAAAAGAAATATGGTAAACTACCAAGTCATATAAAAAAAATGTCCAAATCACTCAAGTAAGAAAAATGCACATTAAAACAACCTTTATATTCATCTGCAGTTTAACCTATCAATCTATCAAATTGGCAAAAGTGTAAAAAGCAAACAACAATAACAACAAAAATCTCCAATCAGAGTCAGTGGGGAAAGGGAACGGGAAAACAGTTGTGTTAATTCACTGCTGGAATTATGAATTGGTCCAACTATTCCAAAAAGGGGAAAAATGGAAATATACAAGTAATATCACCAATTTGTCCATATTTTCTCAGCAATCTCCATTAGAGTAGATAACCAGAGGGGATTAGATAGGTTCCATATAGAGAGCATATCAAGTCTTACTGCAGTTTTAACCTTGTTTTGAACTGCACTAAGCCTTTTGGGACACTCTCTATATTAAGTTATTTATTGCAGCATTTTTTGTGGTAACAAAACTCTGGAAATAAAATTAGAGCCTGTTGATTCCAGAATATGAAAGTCATTAAAAATCACAAAATGTCATAAATATCATAAAATGTCATAAAATCAATAAACAAACATTTTAAAATGACAAATATTAGAAATTCAGAGAAATGTGTGAAGACTTTCATAAATTTTTGCAAGCAAAGAAAGCAAATCCAGAAGAACAATATATATTGGACTGGACCTGGAGCTGTGATTTCCTTGGTGGACAGAATTTCTGATGAAGAAAACTCCCTCTACCAATTCAGATTTGGAATAGTTCTGCAACCTACAACCTTAGAGAATTGTCTGGGGCCCTAAGAGGTTAAATGACTTGCCTGGGGTCACAGTACCATAATGTATCATAGTGTAACTTAAACCCAGGTATTTTTGACTTTGAAGACAAAGTTTCTACTAAGTTTCACTAATATAAATAAAAAACAACAAATGAAACAAAACAAGAAAATTAGGATTAATCACAGCAATGAATCCTGATCCCAGAGAGTTATTGATGCAATATACTTTCTCTCTTTCGTTACAAAATTAGGAAACAACAGATAGCAGAAGTGCATATTTTATCATGGAGTGGTGTGATAGGACCCCCTGAAAAATCTTGACTATGTTATGAGGGGGGTGATATATACAAGATAAGAAATATTCTCTGAGTGCTGGGTGTCTTCAGAAAAGCTTTCTAATTCAGGGATTATTTGCTTTTCCAAGTCTCTCTCCTCTCATTAATTGGTTTATTTGGACATACCAAAGAACTGGTTTTATAGATATGGAAGAGGAAACTAATTTTTTCTCCATCCATTTCATGCTTTACTGCTAACAGATTTGTAAGCAATTACATACCATAGTTGGTAAGCTTACTTCTTAAAGATTCTCTCTGCCTTGTAGTGCATCAAAAATACATCAATGGAAAGAGAGTGGTGGGAAAGTGACATCTTGTCCCCATTTTTATATGAACGAGAAAATCAGATATCACAGTGATTCAACCATAATAGATCAAAATTATTTTTTGGGGGGGAGGGGCAGGAAAGATAAAATGGTCTGAATCAGACTTCAGATCTAGTCAGTACTAACTCCACAGCTGTGGCCAGATTTTGTGAGGTCTGTATGAGAGAAAACATCCAGAGGCTAACTGTGTCTCTAACACACAATCATAACTCCAACTCTGACAGCCAGATTTTATAGTCATTTATTTTGGTCTATGTTAGTAATTCACTCTTTGGCATAACAACCTCCACCAATGCCAAGTTGTTTGCCTTTTTTTTTGCCTAAGTAAGAAATATTTTCTTTGAACAAAGGAAGTAGTTAAAAAAATTGACATTTACCTAATAGAGATGTGATTGTTGCTAATTTGCTCCAATATACTGTTTTATTGAAAAATAAATGCAGCAAACTGGGTACTGAGCCCTTGCCATACTGGGAAGGTTGTAAGAGACTGACATCTGGAATTACGGCCTGGTTCGACTTTTTTGAAGGGTCAAAATCAGTCTGCTATACTACTGAGGGACCAAGGAGTGTTGATTCTCTAACTTTCCATATTGAAGAAATGAGATTAGATTAGGCCAAAGTGCTATTGGTAAGAGAAAGAGAAGTTTCTAGCAAAGTTAGCTTCATGTCTTTTCTTTAGTATAAATGCTCCAAAAAAGCCATAAATTATTGCCTTAGGAATATAGGCAAAATATGTCTGTGATTCTTTATACAGTCCATTGCATCTACAAAACATAGAAATAATTTGTACTCAGGTCAAATGCCTTTGCAGTATATGATTCATTGCACTCTTCATGACCTCTACTGAACTTGAATTTGGAGATCTTCATCTGAGTATGAGGCTAAGTAGATTTATGGGTCTGTCAACACCACGAAGTCCTTTGACGTCATCTCAGCAGGGATTGTACTTGGTTGGTCCAAGAATATAGCAATGCTTATGCTTATGCCCACATAATAATAATAATAAAATAAATAATTTAATCAATTTAGCAAGCAGATGTTTAGGTGAGAAGCAAATGTGTTGTAGGGGAAAAGGGATAAGACTAAGAGTCAAGAAGAATGCCACCAGATTTAACATTCTTCCTTCCAAAATCCATTATTCTTCCAAATTTCTTGGCTCCTATTGAGGCTATCACCATCCCTTCACATCAGTAAGGTTTGTAACCTTAGAGGCATCCTGGCCTATTCTTTATTTCCTACCCTCAAGTCTAGTAGAGAATCACTATCCCCTTCTTGTGCCTTACCCTACTACCACCTTAGTTAAAGTTTGGGGTTATCACTACAAGCCTAGTATATTATAATTGAGATAATGTGACCAAATGGAGAAAGAGCTGAATTGGAATTGAAAAGATTTGGGTTCTAATCTGCCTTTGACCCTTAGTAGCTATACTCAAGTCACCCTTTCTAAGTTTCTAATATTCAAAAGATCTACCTTAAAGTGTTGATTCAAATGAGAAAATACAAGTAAAATACTGAAAATCTTAAAAGTGCTCTATGAATGTCAGTTGTTATTAACATCAGTCCTTTGATGGATCAATTCAGGAAGAATAGGGTGACTGGTTGTACATATAGATTTAGGCAGTGCTTGGAAATGGAAAAAGACGGGGAATGCAAATGAGCTGTAAAAAGTGATTTCTGAATGACAGACCCCTCTGTGTATCTTGTCATGGCTAAAGTTTCCTTTTTCTGTCCCCCCCCCCCCATTAGTGCTTTCAACTGTGTAGAATAACTTGTTATAACCTATGCATAACATTTTGAAAGATAAACAGGAAAAGAATGAGAAAAACAAAACCACAGTAATTAAAATGTATAACCTTTGCCTATATGCTTAATTTTAATTCTATTAATAAATATATGTATATGAAACTTAAAACATAATCCAAGGGATTTCAAATCCATCAAGAAAGAGAAAAAGAAAGAGAATAAACTGGGAGAAAAGGTAACACAATCAAGAAAATTAGACAATTAGCAGATTGGATCTCCTGTTAGTCTCAACTCTATTTCTATTAGCAACAACTGATTCCCACAAAGTAGATTTGTTCACTCTCTCCTCGATTGTAGAGATGTACCTAGAAATATAACTGAAACTCGTCACTGAGGGGGCCTTTAGAGGCTCTTTAGTCCAACCAAACAATCAGTCAAGCAAGCACTTATTAAGTGACTACTAATACCAGGTGTTGTGCTATGTGTTGGGATTACAGAGAATGAAAAAACCTTTGCTCATAAGGAGTTTGATTTGAGGTAGCTGAGTGGAAACATGGCTAGAGGGCTGGACCTGGAGTCAAGAAGCCCTGTGTTCAAATGTGGCTCCAGATGCGTGCTAGCTATGTGTAACCCCGTTTGCTTCAGTTTCCTCTACTGTGAAATGGGGAAAATAAAAACCCAGGGTTGTTGTGAGGATCAAATGATATATTTATATGGTGCTAAGCACAGTGCCTGGTACATAGTAGGAAGTATATTAATGATTATTTCCTTTTCCTTCTTTTTCCATTGTATCAGAGGAGACAACTCATTCCTGAACAGGAATCCCTTTTATAATATGTCTAAAATTTTTTCTTCTCTCCCTTAAACCTTTGCTGAAGGGGAAACCACTACTTCCTGGAGGAGGCCATTTACTTTTTAGATAGATAAAGCCTTCACTTACATCATTATATTTTTTGTATATTAGAGGAATCATTTATTTAAATGATTTAAATTTTTAAAAATATCATTAAAAAAATCAATTGGGGGCAGCTAGGTGGCACAATATATAGAACATTGGCCCTGGAGTCAGGAAGACCTGAGTTCAAATTTGGTTTCAGACAGTTAATAACTGTGTGACCCTGGGCAAGTCACTTAACACTAATTGCCTCCTCCATCCCAAAGAACAAAAACAAAAACAAAAAAACCTATCTATAGAATATTTTGCACAGTTTCAATAATCCTACTTTTCACTAAAGAGGCCATTCTGGAAGTACCTTATGACTCTTCCAAATATTGATTGATTATAATCCTTAGTTAAATGTCAGACCTAAAATGAGAGTTTCTAGGGGTTATATCCTCAGATGAAGGCTCAGTCTCAGTCTTAACATAGCTTCAGCTAGAGTGGTGGCACAGTGGGTAAGACCTGGGATCTTAGAGTCAGGAAGACTTGAATTCAAACCTCTCCTCAGATGCTTAATAGCCATACGATACTCCTTCCTCACCCCAGGTTAGTCACTTAAATTTTTCCTGCCTCACTTTCTCTCTCTTTAAAATGAAAATCACAATAGTACCTACCAGTCCAAGTGACTATGTGAAGTAAAGGACATACATAACACATGTATAGTACTTTGTAAAACTTGAAGCACTATATGAAAGCCAGCTATGCAGTGAAACATATGTCTATCTCTACAGCATTCTTTGCTTGTGGAGGAAGAATAAACATGTTTCTAAAGCTATAGGTGTTGTTGTTGCATGCTTTCAATCATGACTGACTCTTTGTGACCCCATTTGGGGTTTTTTGTTGACAAGGATACTGGAGAGGTTTTTCATTACCTTCTCCAGCCCATTTTACAAATGAAGAAACTGAGGCAAAGTTAAGTGACTTGACCAGGGTCATACAGCTAGTAAGTGTCTGAGGTCAGATTTGAACTCAGGAAGATGAGTCTTCTGGACTCCAGGCCTTGTGTTCTATCCACTGTGCTACCTAGCTTTTTTAGATGCCAAGAATATGAAGATAAAGGAGGATCTAATCTCCTCCCTTGAGAAGGTTACATTCTAGTAGATAGATTAGACACACATACATACATAAATATCACACAGGTTAAATGTTTTCCCCGGGGTTTCTCCCTCACCAAAGATTTTCAGGCCAAGGCTAGATGACTACTTCTTGGGAATATTGTAGAAAAGATTGTTGTTTAAATTGTAAACTTCTTCAGGGCAAGTACTGTCTGTGCCTCTTTTTGTATCTGCAGCACTTAGCACAGTGCCTGGCACATAGTAGGTGTGAAATCAATGCTATTTGTTGGTTTGTTGATTGAAGTATAGATAGGGCTAGACCAGAGGTTATAAACCAGAGGTCTGTGGCCAGATTTCAGGGGGTCCATGAAATTAAATTGCATTTTTATTTTTGCTAACCTTTAGTTTCCTTCATGATCCTATATGTTTTATTTTATGTCCTTAAAAACATTCTTCTGGTATTTGTAGAGCCGGTATTGGATTGAATGCCGCCATGGAGGAAGGGAGAGAAAATTTAGAACTCAAGGGATTGTGGAACTGAATGTTGTAAACTAAAAATATATAAATAAATTTAAAAAAATTCTTCCGAGGAAGGGTCCATAGGCTTCACAAGATTTTCCCATGGGATTTATGACAAGGACAAACAAAGAAAACCAAAACAAAACAAGAAACCAAGCATGGATGAACTCAAGGATTTCTTACAACTTTGAGATCTTGTGAATTGAATTTGGATTCTATAGGATTCTTCCTAGAATTCAGTCAGGGAGGGATTAGATAAAAAGAGATCACTTTTGTCAGCATGGATCAGGGTTGAAATTATGGAGACATTGGCATCTGAATAAGGCATTGAAGGAAGAAAAAGGTGGCACAGGGAGAGAAATTTTTGGTATATTGTTTTGTTTTCACTACATTGTAGATGGAACATGGAACAGTGGATAGAGAGTCAGTCTGATCCAAAAGGCCAAGATTCCAGTCCTACCTCTGACCCATTCTGGTTGTGTGATTTTGGGCAAGTTACTTAATCTCTTGGTTTTCTAGGCAACTCTCTTAAGAATATAAATTAATCTTTAGAGTTGTTCAGAAAAGTGAAGATTCCAACCTGCATTGGCAGAAGGAGTTTCAAACCCTAAGAATTTCAAATCCTAATTCTCATAGGCCCAGTCTCTGTACTTTTATAATATTATAATAATTTTCTAGGTTTACTTAGGTGATACAATGGCTAGAATGTTGGAAGATGAGGATTCACCTTTCTGAATTCAAATATGGACTCTGACACTTCCTAGTTGTATCACCCTGGGCAAGTCCCTTAACCCTGTTTACCTCCGTTTTCCCATTTGTAAAATGAGCTGGACAAGGAAATGGCAAATCACTTCAGTATCTTTGCTAAGAAAACCCTGAATGGGGGTCACAAAGAGTTGGATATGATTGAGCAATGACAGATAATGTTCTAAAATTATTTTTCATTCAAATCTGGCCTCAGACACTTAACACAAAAATTAGCCATGTGACCTTGGACAAGCCCCTTAACCCCAACTGCCCTCCAAAAAGCAAAAAATAAAACAAAAAATTAAAATTATTTTTCAAGAAACAGTTCTTTCTATATAACTCAGAAGGACTAAGACAATGATGGGTTAATGAGTTTACTTAAATTTTTAGAAGAACTATGAAAGAGCAGGAGAAGAGGAGCAAGAGGGAGAGGAAGAGAGAAGGGAAGGGAAGGAGAGAGGTGAAAGAATAATCTTCATTGATTATTCCTAACAATTAGAGCTGACCAAAAGAGGCATAGCCTGCCTCAGGAAGCAGAGGATTCCTCATTACTACAGAACATCGAGTAGAGGCTCAAAGACCGCTTTCAAGGATGTACTGTTATGGGTTGCACTAGATGGCCTTTTGGTCCCTTCTAGGGACATTTTGGGATTCTGAAGTGCCTGGAGAAGGACAAGAGCCCCCTTTGCAGGTCCCTTTGCCCTCTGTTAGTAATAGCCTAAAGGAGAGAGCTAACAATTTACATGGTGAAGTGAATGATGCCGATGACTCTCCCAGTTCCACCCATGTCTCATTGCATCACCGGCCAGCAAACTAATTAACACAGTTCTTGATATTTTCAATTAAAACACCATTTTTGTGCCTTGGTTTCAGTGTTTTCAACTTTATATAAACAAGAACTTATTCTTTTTTCTAAAAAGGTATTAGAAAGGGTCATTTTAAAACTTAGCACTGATGTTTTATTTTATTTTATTTTTGTAGACATTAAGCATATCAGATTTCATAATGAAATGAATGGAGAAAGAGGATTTGAAATGGGTAAATTTTCTTTATAAACAACTTTTTAGTAAACATACATATATTAAGGCTCCCTACAATTCCAAAACTTCAGGAATATCAAAGGATATAGAACTAGAAAGGACCTTGAAGATCAACGTCTTCCTTTTGCAACTGAGAAAACTGAACCCTAGAAAGGTTACATTACTTTCCGAAGGCCAGGAATGTACTAAGTAGTAGATCCAAGATTTGAAGCCAAGTCTTTACTCCGAATAAAATGCTATATTACACTACATTGCTCCCATGTTTCTTTACACAAAAGACTTGAGAGTGGTGGCGCAGGAGTCAGGAAGACAAAGGTTCAAGTCCTGTCTTTGGCACTTACAATGTGCTTATGAGCAAGTCATTTGATCTCTCTGAGCCTTACTTTCCACATCTTTAAAATGGGGATCATTTAGTCATTCTACCTTCTTTACAACGTTCTTGTGAGACTCAAATGAAAGAATATATATAAAGTACATTGCCCATTTTAAAGTACTATATAAATGTCAGTATTATTATTAACAACTGTTTACTACCTACAGTAAAACCTCACTCATTCAGACACTTTAAGGTTAAGGTCTATCTGAATTAATGAAAAGTCCTGAAATATGGCATATTTTAATAGAAATGAAGTCTTATTACTCCAAAGTATATACAGTAAATGGAATTAATGAGCTTTTCCTAGAAATTGCTGTAAAAAGAATAGCATGTATTTCATACAGCCCTTCGTGATTTTTTTCTTATTCTTTATCTTTTCCTTCTTTAACATGCTCAGTACTGAAGGGGGAGGGAAGGAGGAGATGAGAATTTTTTTTTATTTAAAAGATTATGGTTCGTTCAAGATAGATATATCATAGTATATGTGGCAAGACCTTTCTACCCTCTTCTTCCAGAAATCTTCCCAGAAACAAATGATATTAGTTTGGTTATTTTAAAATTTGTCCTTCAGATCTGTGAAATGAAAAATTTTTAGGGGGAGATCCTTTCTCCCTTTTTTCCTTCATCCTCCCTTCCTTCCTTTCTCCTCCCCCTTCTTCTTTCTCCCCTCCTTCCTTCCCTCCCTTCTTCAACTTTCTTTTAATCTTTCCTTCCTCATTCCATTTCTCCTTCCTTACCTTCCCCTTCCTCCTCCTCCTCCTCCTCCTCCTCTTCTCTCTCTCTCTCTCTCTCTCTCTCTCTCTCTCTCTCTCTCT